>NC_046658.1:91712441-91742826 GCF_010883055.1 Belonocnema kinseyi | reverse complement strand
TGCGTTTTTTCACTCGAATCTTTGACATGTTTGACAGTCTGCCAGTTAACTTTGGCACCACTCAGGAGCTGCCAGTCAAACTTATTGTTAGTTTTTAGCATCTAAGCAATCATTCCCAGTGGGTTTCAAGAATATTAAAATGACGTTCTTTCACTCGAATTTTTGACGAGTTTAATGGTAAATTGTTGCAAAATACATCAACAACTGTTAGTCAGTCAACGAATTTCGAACTGTTGACTATGAAAACAAAAGAATCTGAAATTTTAGTGAGTACTAAAATGACGTCCATAAAATTGTCGCGAGCTCCCGGACTATAAGAAGCCCAAAAGGAGCGATGAATTGGCTATGAAAATTCGAATTATCTTAGGAACGTGAGCTTAAACATGATATGACTTTCAAAAAAAAAGTCGTGAAAAAAATGAAAATAAAAATTATACTGTGTGCTGGCACAATATAAAAGTTGGAGTATACCTAAAGTATACCTTGTCTCATTTCAGTATATTTTCCACAGATTTAGGGAAATGTGTGTCCACGTGGATTCTATCTCGACCCTCCCTGGCCCACCTCGTGGACAAGCGTGGAATTTTGCCATACCCCCTCTCCCCCCCCCCCCCTAAAGTGTCCCCTTGGATGGCCTCTTGTGACAAAAATTCCATGTAGGCGTTTTGTTTGCTGATATTTAAATGCCACTTTATTTTGAACCAAAAACATTGAAATTTGTTTAAAAAAATCGTTTATAATAAATCCCTATAATTCTTTCTGAAAGAATCAAGTCCACAGCCACAAAATACTAGAGGGGTCCCTATAAATCAGCGGCCACATGTTCAATTCCGTAGAAATAATTTTGGACAACTTGTTGTGCAAGTTGAAAGAACTGGAATAGGGAATCGCCCAAGTTTACCGCCATATATGCACCTCCGTCAAGATCCTAATGGACAGTTCGTGCTATACAATGAAATAACTCATAGAGCGACGGAAATTGCGGCCGAATCTATACCTCATCTACAGCACCTCTCAGGTCAGATTCTCAGATTTTAACTGTAAGGGATAGGGGGGTGGGGGGTTAACATTAGATTTTTATCACGAAAAAATACATCCCTCTGAATCAGATTCTACGAGAGATGCATATTCATAATAGTTGAGATTTCTTAAATTCTTAGCATATATAATTTTCTTAAGCTTATTTAAAATTATTGTACTTTGGAAAAAAAATTAAAATTCTTAAACCATTATTAGCAGAATCACAATTTTTATTGCAATTAAGTAGTTGTAAGGTGTTGATTTTTTTAAATCTTGTAACTGAGTAATGACTATATTTTCTGATATAATTAGAGCAACCACCACATGGACAACCAACGCTGAGTCGACAATCATCTTCAAGCCAACAACTAAGGCCAAGTAGTCGAATAACGGTAAACGATTTCAAACATGGTGAATACGTGTGGCATGGTGATGTGCGTGTTGGAATAGTCCAAGCTGTGTCTGAAACCCAAAAAAAGGTGTACCAGTACCCAAATAAAAACGGTAATTTAAAAACTAGAAGTAAATATAAAAAATATATTAGAGATTTGTGCCTAAAAACGTCTAATGTTATCCGGATTATTAAGTATTCTCATGGTCGAGATTTGAAGAAAGAATTTTAGCTTCTCCAGAATTTGACCGTGGGGTGTTTTAAAATTATTTCGCATTCGAAGTAAAGTATCTAGAGAGGAATATTTCAATATTAACTTAACTTACTCAAATTTTAAGTATATATAATATTCGTAAACTATTACCATATGTTGGACTCAGAAGACATATTTAAAACTCAAATTAGTGGGCAATAATTAGCAGCATCAAAATTTGGTACAATTCAGCTCGTACTAAGGTAATGATGTTTTTCAATTTTACAATTAATTAATTAGTATATTTCATTTAATTTAGATCATGAGCAAATTGAATACAAGGCTGTGACCGGTGATAGGTATTTGGAGAATTCCCTACCCAAATACGTATATGTGAACGAGAGGAGCGGGTGGCGCCATTTTAATCAGCAGGCATAACATGAACATTCTCGATGAGTGGATAATTTAAAAACTAAAATATAATCTTGAGAAAATAAATTAGAATTCACTTATTTATTTAGGAAAATAAATTAGTTGATTCATTTTAAAGAGTTCACCGTATAGTGTAAATGCTAAATAAACAATGTGCTTAAGCTAAGTGAGACATCTTAGGCTACCTAGTCTGCGTGGATGTCGATAATACTGAGAACAGTGGGGTAGTCCAAAAATTCGACTTTTGACTTCTTTGTGATCGATCTGCCTAATTTTTTTATTTTTTGGGAAAAAAAATTCCTATTTTTGTTTTTTAAATCGTTTAACAGTAACCCGTACCCTGGGGTTTTTTAAATTAGCACAGAGTTAAAGATGAGAAAAGCTCAACTTCTGGAAAAAAGGAAGAAATAAGAACTTTTTATGATTTTATTGTAAAATATATTTCATGTAAGTGTTAAAATATATTTAGAGAATAATTTTCTTGAACATTTTTTTAACTTGGACACCCTTTAACCCCTGGTACTGAGCCTGAAAAATACCTAAAAAAGATGCAGAATAACAGATTTATGTCGATTTTATGCTAAGGACGGTAGTTTTTTTATATTAATTTTTTTAATTTCATATGTAACAAGTTTGCAAGTATTTTTCAACAATATTTAATTTGTTAACATATTTGTTTATTTAACACATTTTGTAATTACTCCAACAATGTATATCTTTGTAATTTGTTACACGAAACCATGAAAAGTTAGTATTACTGGAATATATTTTTCTATCTCTAAAAATCGATATAAATAAAATAAAACTTTTGAAAATAGCAAAAAGATGACTATCGTTCAAAAAATTAAAATATAAGTTCTCCAATAAGAAAATACTGAGTAATAAGTAACACAGTGTAATAGATTAAAAAAAAACGAGAATTTTCTCTACATTTACTATAAAAAAGGCGCAAGTTAAAGATTATTAATTATTTGAATAATTGCAAATTGTCTTCCACGGATACACCCTTATCTTCTAAAGGGGAAGAATGGTTTGAAGTACTGAAAATGCTTGAAATATTTGCCAAATATTGTGAAAAAAGTATATTATTCTCAACGGCTGTTCACTCTGTCTACAATTCCAGAAAATAATAAATCTATATGATTTAAAGAAAACAATTGTTTAAACAAAGAAATATTGTATAATTTATTACCAAATATGTTAAAAATCAAATATAACTCTTCATATTCATTGACTGTATCATTTATTACAAAAAACATTTCATACGATTTGAAGGGACGAAATTGTTTAAGCAAAATATAATTCTTTTAATAATTAAAAAAAGGCTTAAATCGCTAAAAAATGATCACTTATCGAAAAAAAATAATTTCTGTTTAAAATGTTGCAAAAAATACTGTCTTTGGCATGCGCGTTATATAAACCAGCTTTTTTTATTATATAAATATATATATATTCGGTTCGGTTCGGTTTTGATTCTTCTAGAATCAAACCGAAGGGCCTATGACAAAGCCGCCGAACGCGTCCTCGGGTTGCAGATAGAGGGTCCCTGTACCAAGGGTTTCTACTGAATATGGTTACAAAAATAATTAGGCAGTCGCGGACAATTGTCCAGGTGTGGTCCCGAAGGAATTAACCCCCAAGCGGAGGTGTGAAAACCGTGCCGCAAGCTGAATGGCACCTGGGTGAGGTGTCTAGAACGGTGACTCTGGGATACCGGGCGACCTCTCAGAGTACGCAGCCATATCCTCGCATGCGGGGCTCTACAAGGATGGATGAACCCCTTTCCCTAGCTTCTCGTGGGAACAACAATGACAACACCAAACATAGTTGTAGTAAGTGCGTTTCAAAACAACAGAACGCGCTGGGCTCCCGACAATAGGTCGGCCAATAATGCCGACCAATCTAGAGCTGGGGGAGCCAATGAAAATGGATTCAATGCGATGGATCGGCGGGATTTCGCAACCTTTGGGTGGGCGAAGCGACTGAATCACGACTTGCTAGAGTGCTACGATGCGATTGTGGCTCCTGAACGGGGTTACATGGCACGGCTGCATGCTCTGTGGTGCGAGAAATACCCGGAGCTATCGCACTTTTCGCAGCAACGTCTGCGAAACCATGCTGAACTACTCCGTAAAAGGGGCTATGTAAGCGGAACGCCTACTCTACCACAGCTAGAACAAGCCGGTAACAGAGAAAGAGAGGCGACATTAAGACCAACCGCAGGCAGGCATCCAATAGATGAAGAGCGATGTTTTACGACCCGGAGAAACATCAACACCAAGGTTTCTCTCAAGCCTAAAGATCTGGCTGAAATGGATGACGAGCTTTGTGGACATTTTTCCGGAGAATCCGACCTCTGGGCTATTAATTATTGTGTGTATAATTCAGCGAGAGCTTTGGCCGATGCGAACCGTAAAACAAAACCAACGGCTGATCATAAGACCAATAGACGAATGCATCAACTTGCCAGAAAGATAGGCTGGGCAAGACAGTACGCGTCCCGCATTCAGTGTGTGATTGACTACATCACATCTGGCAGGAATTTTACCACCCAAACCAGAGGAGTTCGAAGTATTTTGGAGAGAAGTCTACAAAGTTCAACATAGACTGGACGAGGACTCAGAAAATATAAAGAGCTTCAAGGAGTTATGTGTTGCCCTCATAACACCTGATAAAGAATGCCCACCCATCCATACCGAGAAGGTGAAAAAAGTATTAAGAGGGATGAAGAACTATTCCGCACCGGGACCAGATTGTACCAAAACCTTCTGGTGGAAGAAGTTTTCTTCAACCCATCAGCATTTGGCCTATCGATGGCCTGGATTGATTATCGGAAAGCTTTCGATTCGACATCCCATAGACTTATCATCTGTCTTTTGGAAATCTTAAAGGTTCATCCGCAAATAGTCGGGTGTATAGAGAGGTTGATGCCGCTTTGGAAAACCAGATTTACTATCACATCTGGAAAAAATCGTGTGACAACTAACAAGGTCACCTTTCAGAGAGATGTCTTTCAGGGCGACACCATGAGCCCACTCCTCTTTTACCTTACATTATTGCCACTATCTCTAGCACTTCGTCATTCCGACGGGTACTTGTGCGGCAAACCTGTAGATCGAAAGTATGAGGTCACTCATGTATTTTACATGGATGATCTTAAGATCTATGCTAAAAACAGAGAGCAACTGCATTTAGCTCTGGGGATTGTCGAACGATATACTAAGGAAATTGGAATGGAATTTGGGTTAGACAAATGCGCCAAGGTTTATTTGAAGCGAGGAAAACTTAATGACATCTCTGAAAACCCCGAGCTCGTTGATAGAAGCTTTATACGACACCTTTGCGCTGGAGAGACTTATGCATACCTGGGCGTGCCACAGAGCTGCATTCAGGATGTGAAATCTATAAAGGATACTCTCCCAAGCAGATACAAACGTCTCATCCGACAGATTTGGTCTTTCGAACTGTCGGCGAGGAACAAAGTATCTGCAACGAAAGTGCTTGCCGTCGCGGTACTACTCTATTCATTTGGCGTAGTTCCATGGACGAAGAACGATCTCAGATCTCTTGATATCGGGATGAGAAAGGTTATGTACATGAACAAAAGCATGCATCTTAAGTCTTCCGTTCCGCGACTGTACATCTCACGCCGTCAAGGGGGTCGCGGAATATTGAGTCTTGAATGTCTTCACAACAGGATTATTTTTGATACAGCACATAGAGTTGCAAATGGAAGAGACACTCTTCTTAAAATGGTCAGGTATCACGAAGAAGTGGGCAAAGGAGCGTTTCTGTACAAAGCAGCGGAGGAGGCTGCTGAAGCACTCGGACTTGACTTCAGTATTAGGGTTGAGCAAAATGTCTGGTACGGAGGGTTTCATTTTTGCATGCCAAGACGGTGTTATTTCCACCGTAACATATCGTCGCAACATTTTGAGCCAAGACATTCCCGATGATAGCGTCAGGGCGTGCTATGCACACCCCGAGCATTTAGCTCACATACTATCTAGTTGTCCAACTCACGCGGGAACGACCTACATTCAAAGGCACAATGCGGCACAAAGAGTGCTTTATTACCATCTCTGTTACTCCTACGGCATTAACCTTAATATCGCTCCTCTAAATGCTCCTAGGGAAATTGAGTCAATTGTTACATACTGGAACTTTATATTCTCGAGAATTGTTTCTGTTGCTCACTCGAGGCCTGACATGGTTCTTCTTGACTTCGAGAAGCGAACTATGTTCGTTATCGAATTTTCGGCACCAGCTGACCAAAACATCATAACCAAGGAGAATGAAAAGAAAGAGAGGTATCGAGGCCTTATAAGGCAGTTGCAACGATTGTACCCGGAAAATTCTGCTAAATTGATCTTCCTTATCATCGGCGCTCTTGGAGGTGCCAAGCTTTCACTTGCTAATGGCCTAAAAAGCATCCCTGCGTGTCAACGATATGCTGGAACACTTGCGGGAAAAATGCAGAAGGTGGTTGTTCTTGGGTCGCTCCGTTTTCTTAGGGTGCACGAGGATTTTGCTGGATCGTTGTATTGATTCCTTCACAGACTGTAACCACCTATCTCACGGTCGTGAGACGTGGTAGTGGCTGAAATTGTACCGCGATTTCGCTGGAAGCGGGTGCAATTTTCCAGATTAGCGCCCGCTCCCGGCGAAATCCTGCGGTTGTCCTTATGACAAATTTTTAATTATATATATATATATATATAATTCTATTGTATACTATACTAAAGTAATTATATTAATTATTATTATATTAAGTTGTAATTTTTGGACAAAGATATAATTTTTAGGTCGCCACTATTACAGATTAATCTCCTCACTAGTCTTAAAGTACACATATTTTCGAATAATGAAAATAATGAATTGTTTATTTTTCCTGATAAAATTACGTGAACAACGAGACTAAATGCATAAAACAACACGCATTCGAATATTTAATAAAATTTAAAGACTATTCAAAAACAAAGAAATAATGTTAAATTAAGGCCATGTGACGAGTGTAACAGCTGATCAAGTCAGCCCTAAGATCAATGTTTCTCACTCATATTGAATAATAAAAGTTTAAATAACGCCGAAATTTTTTTCGCGAAATGTTCATACGTATTAAATAATTGTTTGTGGCCTTGCAAAGAGTTGGAGGAAGAAAAAAGTTTATTTATGCAAGTAATGATTATCGACGGACACATTTAGTTTTTACAGCAGACGTTTGACTTTTAACCATGGACATTGGAAACAAGGGACTAGGCATGTCATTGCGGGGGTGATGCAATGAGGGGGGAGGTCCGCCACCTTTTGATGTCCCGCGACAAACATGGCAGTGCCCACATGTTTATATTTTCATGCACAGTTTGTCTGCAAAAACGCTCGTGCGCATAATCAAATGACACATCGTAAGATAGCGGCTCTCCCCACTCATGGAATTCTCCCCCCTCCCATGGATTCCACTCCGATCGCCCATGTTAGGATGGTATGGTTAGTCCCTTGTTTCCTATTTCCATGCTTTTAACTTTCTTTTACGGTAATCATGCAATCTGTTTTACCCACAGACCCTAGAAGTTCGAAGTTGTCTACTCGCTGCGCTAGTGCTGCTTTGACACAGCTGATACCAGACTGATACATTTGTCAGACCAAATATGTTTATTTGAATTTCAAGTGCAAACATTAGTTTTTGCATTGCTGGTGCATAATGATCGTGAGCGATTTTTGTTCTTTTGTCCCACTTTGATAAATATAAACCTCATAACTAGCCCATTGACAACATTGCAAATTGCTTGCAGGGTTTGACGACAGCACGATCAGTATATCTCCAAAATAGAATTAAAAAAAAAACCCTCTCGTCACACGGCCTTACTATGGTAAATGAAAAAAAGTTAACAAGCAAACAAAATATTTTATAACGATCATATTATTGATATTTTACTTTTCCCGAGAAACGATTCACAATGGCGGGTACACAGATATCCTACAGGTGGGGGGGGGGGCAACCTTATATTGAGGACTAAAAAAAGGTCCTCAATTCGAACAAGCATAACGCTTTATGCGTATTATTTCGCAAGCTCAGGGGGGGGGCATCGCCCCATCAACCCCCTCTGAAGCCACGTCTGTATCGGCAACAGAAATCGTCGAGAAGTTGAGAAAATTTGCCAAGGCTTATTCTGCTGTTAAACAAAATTTCTTGTATTTCCGTGTCCTTGAATTTACAGTTTTAATGCAATATGTGGTGATTGTTTGCATTTGGTTTTTGCAGAAAACCCGATCTGTTAATGTTTTTCAATCGTCGTTTGAACCATTTTAATTATTCCATCTGGTGTAATATATATATATATATATATAATTTTTTTTTACAGCGCGTCTTTTGAACCTCAGATTTTTTTCGTTTTTGTCCAAATTTTAGAGAGGTATAAAATATTTTACTTGATATTCATTGACCATTTTTAAATGTCAAAAATTTCTGGTATTGCGAAGAAAAAATTCTTAGTTCCGACTTTATTCAAACTATTTTATTCAGAATTTGTATAATAAAGTATCGGAATGAGACTGATTCCCTCGTAAGTTTGCCTGTTGCAGGGTATAGTCTATTAAACGTATTTTTAAAATTTTTCCTTTATGATAGATAATTCTTTTTAACATTTTAAGTCCTCGCGTCAAAAATAAAAACAGCAAAATGTTTTCTCGCTTAGTTAAAAACAGCATAATTCACATTGAAATCATTTTCATTTTCTGAAAATCATAAGGAAAACTTGCAAAGTTCATAAACTGTATTTATGAAATCGTCGAAGTATTTCTCTTACATTTATTATAACTTAAGGAAAATAAATTAAGTCGGAATCTGATGGAAACTTTATTTAGGTAATCTACTAAAATTGTAGGAGATATTTTAGAACTGTATTTATTACAAGAATTTGACAGCATACTAGAAAATCTATTATAAATAAATAAATAAATTACAAATATATTTTTTAAGATTCTTTTTTAAGGAAAATTTAAAGAAAATATTATTTTGTATTTTCTCATAATTTTAAACCAATCAAATCACATTCAGTAAAAACTTATTTTCAAATTTTTTTTTCGATCTTTCGTTCTGAGAAAATTATTTCCTTTTCCTAAATAAAAGTGTAAAATATAATTTCTAAATAGTTAAAATTACTAAAACTTAAATAATTACGGATAAAATAATATTAATTCAATTAGAGAAAAATGAGCCATTAAAGATTAGAAAAAAATTACCAAATCGATTATTAGCAATATTTAGGAATTTCAAAGTGGAAAACTACGCATTCCTTTATTAGACATTGTTAGGCTCTATTAGATCATTAAAAGAGCGCTATAAATTGTATAACGTTTTGTTTTTCAATTACAAAAAAAACAGGAAACAGCTTTAGAGCTATTACCTATATCCATTGAATCAATAAATGATCGCTTTTAAAAATCAAGTTTGCTTCAAAACTTTGCTTTGGATTTTTCGTTACGAACAAATATTGTCCAATTGAATTATGCAATATAAATATTTTGCGATATTATATATATTTTCTACGTGGATTGTATGAAATTTAACTTTTCTCTCGACAAGCCGACCCCTTTTCTATACCTACCAAAGTAATATAAAGAGGTATTTCTCTATTTTCTAATAGTTATATTTAAGCAAAGATATTTCCACAAAGTTTTTATTTAAAACAAGATTTTTTACTTTGCAGTTAAAATTTTATGCTAGGTTCATAGAAAGTATATAACTAGTAGTTGTATGGTTATTCAACATTGGTTGTCCAATGCATATATATAGATGATTATAAATATGTAACGACGACATAATAACTTTTTCGTAGAATGTTGTAAACTCAGTTTTTTTATTTATTTAACTATTTAAATTCAATGATTTAAAGCTTTTAAATTTATAAAAATCGCAACAACAAATATAAAAGAATTTCATACGTTTTAAAGTAATTTATTGCAAATTAAAAATACAAGTAGTTCTTTCGACAATTTTAAACAATTTTCAAAGTAAAAACGGTACTTTTCAAATACTTAGTCAAAACCTTTATTTATTGGGGGAATTTAATCCTGTTCATTAGTTAAATAATTGTAAGGAGCTTGCTATTACGGAAATGTTTAATTCAGAATTATTAACATTGCATTTTTAACTATACAGGAGCTTCTGCTCAGAAAATAATTCCTGACAAAGTTTTTGTTTTAAAAAAGGTTCTTTATTTTGATGTTAAAAATGCTCAATAAATTTAAATTTGAAAATGCATTTGTTTCATTGAGAAAAATCTCAAAACCTGTTCTGGAGCCGGGTAACATTCAACTTGAGCAATTAATTAAAAACCCAATCAGTATACTAGAGTTATAAGTGTTGAATTTAATATAAACCTTGTTTTCTAATTATAAGTTCTATTGTAAAAGTATATAACCAAAAACAAAATTTCAAATGTGCAACATGTGAAGAAATAAACGCATTTCACTTTCTTACTAAGTGAGCTTTAAATAAGACATAATTAGTACTTAGTGGCTTATTCCATGTAGAATGGGCAGAAGTAAATATACTCGTAGTTCGTATCTTTATGTACGCATTTAGCTGTAAAAATATATTTTTATGACATATTATATAGAATGATATGTGGATAATGAAGGAAGCGTTGAAGTTTAAAAAAGAGTTGAAAAAACTAACCAATGAGACTTTAATGATCAAACCTTTTTTTTCTTGTAAAATTCATCCTCATTGCACTCTTTGACGGAAAACCCTGACAAAGGTAGAGATATTTCGATAAATTGAAGTTAAATATAATTTTATAATTTTAATGAAAATTCAATAATTTCTCTGGAAAGTCAGTCTTCGTGGTACAAAATTCAACTGTTATGTTAAAAACGTATCCCTTCGGGTTCAGATTTCTAATGTTTTGGTAGGTGTCGCATTTTTTTTAATCACAACTGTTTGGTAGAAGGTTAATCTGTTACGGTTAAAGATTCAATTATTTTGTTTGAAATTCAGTTTTTTTGGTTAAACTTAATCCTTGGTAAGATGCAACTGTTTTTTTCAAAGTTAAAATCCTTTTGGTTGAAATATCATTTATTTTGTTGCAAAATTGTCTTTTTTTTAGGTAAAATTACAATTATTTTGCTAGATAATTCATGTTTTTATGTCGAAAAATCCACATCTTTGTTAAAAACTTATTTTTTGTGTTGAAAAATGAACTGCTTTGCAGGAAATCCGTCGTTTTTGTATATAAATTAAATTATTTTGTTGAAAATCAGTCTTTTTGGCCTTTAAAGCATGTATTGTGGTTAAGGATTATTACAGGATTGATAGATTATTAGTTTATTGATAGGTTTTAATTTTGAACCCCGCTTAATATATATAAAAATAATTTTTTTCAACACTCTTTTTCAGTTTCGCTACTTTTTCACATCGAGTTCGTTGAAATCAAAAATACTGATACAATTTTTAACATTATTTTAAACATTTCTTTACAAAAAATATCAATGAAAATTTATTAACTACGACCATAATTTCAGAAAATAACAACATTTATTGATTTAAAAAAGAAGTTTTCTAAGCAATTGAAAATTATTTAACTTATTGAAAAATATTCTGAACAAAAATATTGCTATAAAATTGTTTAATTAGGAAATAAATTCCAGAAAGTACTAGCTTTTTACGATTTATTACAAAATAATCATACAGAAAGAAATTCTTTGAATAATTCTAAAATATTAAAAAATATATATATATATTTTTTTTTTTTCGCGTTAATCAAACATACGCCTCCACCCCTAAAGAATAATAATTTTTCACAATTTACTAGAAATTTTTTTAAGAAAGTTGTTTTGACAATTAAAAATTTATTTAACATACTTGAAAACTCGTCACTAATAGAAAAAAAAATTATTTAAAAAAAAACACCGCAATTAGCATGAATTTGACATAGAACTGCTAATTTGTATTTTTATAAGACATTTTCCAGGTGTAATAAAAGGGTTTAAAATTAAAAGTTATTTTATGCAAATTATTCATTATTTCCTAAAAATCGAATAAAGCTTAATTTAAAAAAAAAATTTTAATTTTAAAAAAGTAAAAAATTTCTTTTTACAGAAAGGAACAAATCGGAAGGTGTCAATCGGCAAAAATCAAAAGTTAAATTTGTGGATCATCATAGCCGAGTACTGTACAGAAAGTTGGTATAAATTTATATATGTACAAGATTTGAATTTTAATTTTTGGTGATTCATCGTACGCAATTTGTTCATTTTAGGAAAAAAATGGCATAAATTACACTTTTTTGACACCATTTCATATTAACTGATGCACCAGGGCTTTGGAAATTAACATGGGATTTTACACTTTTTAAACTCGGTTTTAACAAAATGGAAAAATAAACACTTTTTTAATAAGACGTATAGTTCTTGTTTGATCCGTGAAAAATAAATTTGTCATTAATCTTTTTTTGCTGGAACGCGTAGTATTTGTTTCAATAGTCAAAAATAACATCAACGATAAACAAATTAAATGATTGGATATGTTTTGTCTAAATAAGGAAGAAATAAGGAACAAATATTAAAATAATGATGAAAAATAAAATTTTTACATTATTTTTAAACGCTTAAATAAGCACTCACAGAGTAAGGTGGAGAAATAAATATAATATTAATTCGATATAATAGAGTTTAACATATTTTAGGAAAGTTCACACTTTTGACCAAATTAACAGCGAAGCACGAGATGCGTGATGAGAATGTGCTCGTTAAAGCCGGACAAGCTTTAACATAAGAGAATTCACTATCACCAAAATAAAGTTGTCGATGCTTGACCTTCTATACAAAAGATCTGCGTAAAAATGTGAATGAAGTACAAAGACAGAGCATGTAGCGCGAGGTAAGTACACTATCGATCGCAAAGCGCGAGATCCAACAGACGCGCGTCTTAACTAATCACATTGGGCATAATAATGAATGCACTTACACTAAAAAATAATAAAATTTAGTTTAAGATTCAACATAATTATTATGAATAAAATATATAATAATTATAAACAATAATGATCTTTTAAAATGATTTTTTGCTAATTGGAATTAATGATTAATTTGCACCAGCTGAAAGTTAACTATTATTTGAAAGTTTCACAAATAACCGCAACTTCATAGCTTTATTTAAATTGAATATTATTCAAAATAGTAGTAACAATGAAAATAAGATAATAATAACATAAAAATATGCAAGTATATCAATGAAATTAATAACTTAGGCGAACATTTTTGTTAAGTAAAATGTTAAATGAAATGTTTCTGCTTGTATCGCTTTTCCGAAAAGTTCATTTTTTTAATTTGTAATGTATTTGGAGATTTATCTTTTGTCTTATTTTTTACAATTGTAAGAACATTTACAGCTCTTTTTTGAAAGAGAAATTTTTTTTCTATACATTTTTTTTCAAAATTTAATTTATTTCACAAAACAATAGAACCCTTAACTAAAACAGATTCATTTTTAACGAAACAGATACAAAAAAGACAAAAAAGGGTTAAAAATTGGCTTTGAAATTATTGTATTTTTAAGTAAAAATATTTATAGCGGAAACAGATTAATTTTTAACTGAAAAAGATAAAATTTTTACAAAAAATTATAAATTTTCAAACTGAAAAAAGGCAATTAAATTGATCACATTTCAATTGAAAAAATGTATAAACTAATTGCTGAATTGCATTGACAAACAGTTAACTATACAATCGTTTCAAGTTTTATTCGTTAGTGATTATGTAGATTATGCTGCGTTCACTGATTTCGGTGAACCTAGACACTTCCAATTATATTAACTAATAAGCGTACGTTATCGCAACAAATTAAAAAAAAGTGGAAACATCATTTTTTAAGATTTTTGAATCCAATACAAAAAGCATCTTGTGAATTTGGAACTCTTTTACTTGTTTAGTACATTCAAGAGAAAATATAGTTTATTAAGCATCAAAAAAATTATCCTATAAATTACATTACAATAAATATAAACCATAGTAGATACATCTCTGCAGCATAGTCAATATTGAATAGGTTAAATATTATTAGAAGTAGTAAAGAATATTTTAGCAAAAATAGATCAGACTTTTCTTATATCTATATTAATCTGCCGATCCTTAAGCATTATGAATTAGCTTTTGGAGACCAACTTGTCAAGTAAGATAGAAAACGGTTCATGCTAGTAAAAACATTTTCAAGAAAACTATAACTATCTGGAAAATTTTCCAAATTAGTTGGCGTTTTAGAGTCTTCTATTTGATTTTCCCTCTTTAATGGTACAGGCTGTTCATCTAAATTTGTACTACTCATAAAATGTGCCGGATTGTCTTCAGAATCCGAAAAATCAGTTACTGTAATGGATATAATCATGGCTCCATTTTCTGAACCCTTGTTATCCATTCCACTATCGAATTCCAGAAACTTTTCTAACGGCTCATCTTTCGAAACACGAAAAATCGGTATTTGCTTCCATTGAATTTCTTTACCGAAATTTTCCATTTCTCTTGTTTTCGAACAATCCTGACTGGTTCCAACACCATCAACCACTTCGACATTCTTTTGCAGATCTTTTAGATCTTCACCACTTTTTTGTTGGTTTCCATCAGACCAGATTTCGTTCATGTTCTTATCAGTCGATTCTAAAATTTCGTTATCAACTTGTCGACGTTTACGAATATGCTGTGGACTCGTAAAAGGTTGGTATCCCATCAAATCATGGTAGTTTGGATTTGGAGATTTTTTTGAATCTACGTTTTGGTATCCGAATCCAAAGTTACTGGCGTACTGCTTTGGGGTAAAGTCTGCTGGCTGACTCCGTGGAAGTCTTGGGAAAGATCCATACGTTCCGTAGTAGTAATCATTGTACATTTCTTGTCTTGATTTTCTCCCAGGATAAGCTTCATTATTCCAATAATTTTGAATTGGTTGGTTTGCTGGCATTCCTGGAATTTCTGGTCTTATAACTTGTACAATCGGATAAGTCCGGTACAGCCCAGAATATGGATCTAAATTGTAATCTGCGACATCATATTTTGGACTTTTATACTTTTTATCGTCATCCTGATCTTTGGAGGAAACTTTCTTCTTCGATCTACTCAAATCAAGATTATCGACAGGTATTGCAGTAAAATGACCCTCATTTTTAACAATTTTATACAATTTATTATCAAATCCATCACAAAGTTCGGTCTCATCTGTCTTCACACAAACGAAATTGCAAGCTTTACTTTTCGATCTTGAACTTCTTGCATCTGACTCATGGGAAATCCTCATTGCATCTGAACCATGAACCGCTGTTTTTTTTGGATCTGTTTCTTCTATTTGAGTTTCTGCATCTCTTTTTTCACGATAGAATTCCTCATTTTCATTTTGATTCTGATCTACATTTGAATCAGATTCAAACGATTGTTGGTCATAAAATTTTACCATTGGGTTAGAATCAGCTGACCTGGCAATTCTTTGAAATCTCCCATCGACAAAATCCCACGTTTGATCCCTTTTTGAATCTGTCCATTCATGCGAATCATCATGCCGCCTTTCTTCTATGACATTCTTACTATCTAATCTGGTAGCCCCGTAGATATCAAATGGATCAAAATTTTCTTTTGGTCTGAGATCAAACATAGTAAAAGGAAGACTATCTCTAATATTTGAAATGAAACCTTTTGGAATATCATCTTCCTCACTAGAAACTTCGTCTTCATTATCAGCATTTTTCTTTGACCTAAACATTTCTGGTATCTTGAATAATCCCAAATTTAGTGATTTGTCAGCATTACTTTTTTCAGCAGTTCTTCTTTTTCGTAGATCATGCAGAGGTTTGAAGAAATTGGCTACCGGTATGAAATTATTATTAAGATTACTATCCACTGTTTGCACTAGATCATCAAAAATTTTCTTCACCCCAGCTTCTCTTCTCTCAACATGCTTCTCTAGATCCTGCTTATTTTTCTTTACAACATCCAGCAATTCTGGTTTGTAAGTATTTAAAATCTCAGCTCGTTTCTCGCGCAGTAGTTCCTTTAGCTGTTTCAACTCTTCCGTCCTCTTCCTCTTTAATTCTTCAAACTTGGCCAGTTCTACCCCAAAAGTATTTTCCAGAATATCTGAAGCTTTCTTCGTTCTTACTTTATCAGCTTCCGCTCTCAGAGCTCTCATAGCAGCTAAACGGTTTTCTCTAGCTTTTTTAAATACGTCAAGTAATTCGGCTGGTGTTAATATTCCCGGACTGATGCTCTGCCGTTTTAAAGCAGCGAAAGGCCTTAATGGAGGCATTCTATCTCTCAGATCAGCACCTGCTTTTTCTATGGATTGTATTAATTTTTCAGCTGTTTCTTTGACATTCGGTGGTTCTCCTAGCTTGGGTAAATCGAGCAATTCGGCTGGTGTTGGACCCTTTGAATCGGTGTTTTCTCTTTTTAAAGCAGCAAAAGGTCGAGGCATTATATCTCTGAAGTCAGCACCTGCTTTTTCTATAGATTGTCTCAAATTTTCAGCTGCTTCTTCTATCTTCGGTGCCTCTCTTAGCTTTGGAAGACGAATATTATCAAGCTTTGTTAGCCCAAGTACTGGTTCCCCAGGGCCCAAAGAAAATTTCGTTGCTCCTGGAAATTTCTTTGCTGCTGCTGATCCAGTAATGTCAAAAATTGGACCGCTCTTGGGGGCCCCAAGAGGTCTGTTAGGTAACTTTGGGAAGAGATTAGGCCCTCCAAGGGCTTGTCGGGCATTTTTAGCTGAATTAGAGGATTTAACAGTGGATTTGTGAGCCTTTTTTGTTGATTCAATAGACCTAATAGAGGATCCTTTTGTATGGGGGTTGGATTCATCAGAATTGGATATAGGCATAGAGCCTTTAGACGAGCTTCCGCCAGAAGTCGTGCCGGTGATTTCATCCGTCGAGGAATCCTTCCCAGTAAAAGCTTGACGAAAAAGCTGCCTTAAGGAAGGTGTGCTATCCCTAGTGTCTCGATTACTTGTCTCCACTGTTGATGTGCGTAGTTCTTCCCTTAATTCAGGCATTTGACCTACCGCTAAGTTAGAAATATTTTCAGTAGTCTTCGATGAACCTTCGTTTTCGAGAATAGGAGAATTTTCGACAATTTCTATCACTTCTTCTGAATTGTGTGCTCCGGAACCATCTTCAATCACTTCTTCACGATCTACGTTTTCTTTAGAACCAATAATCATCACATCGGGATCAGCTGAATCATCTTTAATATCGCGAGATTTTTCTGTTCCTCTGACAACTCTACACTGACACTCATCGTCATACTGATTGAACATTTCTTGGTTAAGCAAACTGTTCATATCACCAAGTTCTCTCTTTAATCTTCTATTTTGATTTCCTTGTTCGTTAAAATTAAATCGCATAGGTCCGAAAGTAGAATTTTCTTCTCCTATCGATCTGACTCGGCTCTTTTTTGTAATACTGTGCAGAGTTTCAGCTATGGGAATATCCTGATTAAAGTTAGTTGGTGGTGAGGAAATAGGTAGTGCACCTATATTATCAGGATAATAGAAATCATTTTCGTTCACTACATTGGTAACGGGATCCCAATTTTCAGGTCCAAAGTTGTAATTTTCATAATTCTGCAAAGCTTTGGCTTCCCAAAGTCCCCCGTAAAATTTTAAGTAATCATTAAAATTGCTCATTGGCTCCAGTCCTTCTTGAATCCAAAAATCAGGTTCCTGATTGCTTCTTCCAGAAGTTTTTTTAGTTTTCTTTAAAAATCGTTTATCCTCCCAAGGGTTTTTGTTTTCTTCTGGAGTGTCAAAGTAGGCATCTCCTTTTGGAAATCCTACAATTGGTTCCAGGTAAGAGAGTCCGTGAAAATTCTCAACACTCTTAATGTTCTTGGGATCCAAAATATTTGGTTGATCCTTATCCCTATTACGGAATTTCAGACCATGTAGTCCCCTTGCTTCTGGATTTTTGGATGATTTTCTAAAGATCTCGCGCCTTAGGCGTAGAGGATCCACTTCGAAATTTCTTTTCAAATCTTGATTCATTCTGGTGGATAAGAAAGAAGATTCTCCTGTGAAATCATCAGCTTCACGGGTGCTTCTTTGGTGAAAGGGGTGTTCATCTGATAAAAATTCATAAAGAGCTTGAACTTGATCTTCAATATTTGTTGGTATGATTGTCCTCTTTGCTTTATCAGTTTTTAGTACTGCGTCCATGAGAACATCGTCATCATTTTCAGGTTTAAGCTTTGAATTATCACTCAGACTTGCAATTTTAACATCGTTTCTGTTTAGTTCAATATCCTTTAGGGCATTTTCGACTTTGGAAATTAATGTTAATGCTGCAATGGCTTTGCTGGTGTCTTTGAATTCAGAGATTTCTCTATTGAAACTTTGTTGTCCCCTATTTGCATCATTGTTCTTGCCACTTTCGTATTCTTGTACCTGACTTATGTACTTTTCGAGTATAGCTCTGATCTCTTCTTCTGAATCTGTATTGTATTGTTTCATGGATTTCAAGAAAGTGCTTTCTTCGGAAGATCCGTCTATGCTTGGATTTTCAAAATTGTTCAATCCTCCTCGATTTCTGAGAATCCTGGACATTCTCTCGTCATAAGTGTTTCTTCTTTTTAAGAGTTTCTCTAGTTTTTCGAGGTCTTTCTTGTTGTCTAGTTTTCCGAAAATGGGTTCTTTTTCTCGTTTAAGGCCTAGTCTATTTTTACGATTTTTTCGCATCCCATTTTGCATTAAGAAGGGCCTGAGTTCCTCTGGCAAATCTGTTAGTTCTGCGTGTGCTGCATCTTTTTCGTCTTCGTCTTCCTTGAGACGACGTGTTAATCTCTTCAGAAAAATGTTGTCAATGTCTTCTTCTGCTTGAGACATACATGACTTCAGCTGTTAAAAAATGATTTTTAGTAATTTTTAAATACTTTTACGTAAGAATTTCAGTTTTTGAATAGGCTCTTATTACCTTCAGACCTGGGATCACCCAGAAACCTATTCCCCCAGATGGTAGTTTTAGCGGAAGGCTCCTTTCGCTAGTCGATACTGAAGGTTTGATGTCTGGTAGGTCTTTGCCATTTACCAAAGTGAGAGGTTCTTTATTCAAAAGGACGGTTCTAGAAAAATTCATATACAATTTTTATTGATTTTTTAGAAACTATATTTGAAAATTAAGCCTTTAATAATTTCTAAAAGCATGTCTAGATTACTAAACTTACTCTGAAAACATTCTGTTTGGGGCATCTACTCCTGGCTGGAGGATATACCTATGAAGCTCTTTTACTTTGATTCCACTGAGTTTTGCCACTATTTTTGATGGTGTTAAATTGATTCCAAAAACTGTGAGGGATCCCCTTTCGTATTTTGCGGAAGGTTTTGTACATTGACAGTAAAAATGGGCATGCGTGCGATTTCCAGATAACACTTTTGTATCCAGTACTTCAGGACCAACCAAACTTTTGTGAAGTAAAGACACCCAGAAATCCTGTAAACAAGAACAAAAGCAATCGTAAAAAGATAAAAGTACATAAGAATTTCGGGGGCGTTCAAAAGCCACGTCATGCTATTTTGAACACTTTTTTCACCCCTCTCCTTTTTCGTGACAGATCACTGCAAAAGGCTTCAAAGCGCCTGGGTGACTTCATACATGAAAATTTTTTCCTCATCTCACAAAATTTGAATTCAAAATTTCTTTTAGGATTTTATTTGACGAACGCCTAAAGTAAGAAGCAAAACAAACCATTCTAATGTTTGAAAAGACTTCACAGGCCAAGATACGTTGCATTTTCAACAAAATAGTTAAATTTTCAATCAAACAGTAAAATTTATAAAGAAATAGTCGAATTTACAAATACGCTAGAATTAACTTTACCCATAAACAATTTCACACATAAAAAAATAGTTGAATTTCAAGCCAAAAAGACAAGTTTTTTAGAAGACAGTTCAATTTTCAGCCAAAGACGTTTCTACCATTAAAGACAAGTTTTTAATCTTAAGAAGAATTATTTTCAATATGAAAAAAAGGATTTTCAAAAAATCAGTTAAATTTTTTATTCCAAATACGACTGTTCGAAAAATATTTAAATTTTAAACTAAATAATTAAGTATTTAACAAAATAGATATTTCGTTAAATAAAATGGTAACTTTTCAACAATGAAAATATTTTTAACACACCCTTAAAACCAAGCAGTTGAATTTTAATCAAGAAGCTTCAATTTCTACAAATACAGACGAATGTACAACAAAATATAACCAGATAAAAACTATAATTTTTTAACCAATGATGACACTTTTAGTTAATAAAAAATAATTTTCATTGAAAAAAGAAACAAATTACAACGCAATAGTAAAAAACCTTAAAACAGTTAAGCGAGAATTTAACAAACTAGTTCAACATTCAACTATGTGTTGGATTTTTGACTGAAAAATATTAAATAAATACATTTTTAGTTTAAAAAAATTAATTCTTAACCAAAATCAAATAGGTTTTTAAAAAGAACAGTTAAATCTATAACTAAAAATATAGCTAAAAATTAGCGTTATGTTCTTGAATTAAGAGTTCTTATTCTGATCCCTCTAATAGCTTAATTGGAAAAGCAACTGACCAGAAATCAGAAGTTTTATGGTTCGATTCCCAATGGAGTGAAGATGGAGTAGGATCTTTTTTTTTCAAGAAATAATTTTAATTTAAATCTATAACAAAATAGTAAAATTTCTAACAAAAAGAGATGAATTCCAGGAAAGAGGAAAACTTTTAAAAAGGTGGGAAAAACTAGGAATTCTTCCAAAAAAGGAGTGTAGGACGAATTAGGTTAAGAGTGTCAAGTTTGTTTTTAGATACATTTCTTGTATGCAAAAAAAAATTCCCTGGTAGTGTCACATATTTTTTGAAAGTAACTTGAGAGTAAATTGTAAAAAAATTGTTATAATAAATTGTATATTAAAATAATGTTTTTTAGAGTGAGGAAAGTTTCCAAATATTTGATTTATTACCGGAGTGGGTTTAAATAAATTTGAATTATCTGGCTGCCTCATCAAAACTTGAGCACCAAGTTTAGCTGCATTTCCAAGTCTTCGAGCCCACACGACCGCTCCAATGAATTGCTCCTTGCATTCCTCTGGCTTTGATTCAGCTGAAAAGTAATAATCATACATAAAAATAAGATTATAACTAAAATTAAAACTGAATTCATACTTTTATTGGGTCTTTATTTATAAATATTACCTATCCATAATGGTTTCTTCAATGTTGAACGTCCTATGACTTTGTATAGATTTTCCTTGTCAGTTAACAAATTGTCATATTGAACGGAGAGACTATTATCAGAATAGGAGACACCAGAAAAGTCACTGAAATGATTCAAATTGATCCAAAAAGTGCATTCAGTTATAATATGTTAGTTGATTTCTAATAAAAATTAGTTTTAATGTTATTTAAATTGAGACGGTTTAAACAAAATTAAGACACACAAATATCGAACAGTATTTTATACCACGAAAGGCGAAAAAATCATGTCAAAGTTGAGATTTTGAGGTTAGAGAGGTATAAAAATAATTTAAAAATAAAAACATAAAATGGATTATTAAATATTTTAGAGTTCAAACTCCACTAATCTCAAATCTTTTGAATTCAGAATTAAATTTTTTTTGATTTAGCCATTATTTTATTGTTGTAAAGAGGGTCGATTTAGAGAGTATGAAAATTAAAAAATCTGAAATAGAAAACGCTGAAAATTTAACAGTTTTTAAACAATCCAAATAAAAAGTTAATTGTTATGATTTTAGTTGGAATTTCTCGAATAAACACTGCAATTTAAAATAGGTAACATTATCATTAAAAATTCTTAAAAAGAAGTTGCAAAATTTAAACTATTTCTAATTAAAATCAATCGAGGTAAAAATTTTGAAAATTTTTATTGTATGAAATTGCAGAAATTAATATTATATCACTTAAAATTAGAAACGTTAAGAATTTATTGAAGAACTTTAAAACTGATCAGTTTCGATTAAAAGCTTTTTAAATTCAGCAATAGTAAATCCTACACTTCTAAGAAAAGAAAAAAAACAATTATAAATATTAAATGCAGATTCAATCATTTTAAACTTAAATAATTTAAATAGGAAAAACTTGCATTTAAATTAGATTCTTTTTGAATTGAAAGTCTAAAAAATACAATAAGTTATAAACCAAAACACAATTCGAAGGTTTCAATTTTGATTTAAAATTCCAACGAATTTTCAAATCTAGTTGAACAATTTTCATTCTTACGAAGATAAAAAAGAATAAAATTTGTGATCATTTGGATGATTTTAAAATCACATGTTCTACATATTTAATTAAAAAAATTGTAATTGAATGTGCATTTACATAAATTCATGAATAAATTAATAAATTCACCACAAAATTAAAAAAAAAAACAATAAAAAATGAGAAAATGGTGGCGTTTTCTAAAAACATTTAAACTCAAGTTCCTTAAAAAGGCGTCTCATACAAGATAAAGTTATTCGAAATTTTTAAAATTATTTAAATTTGTTTACAATAACGAGACGAGACACGAAAAAAGTTTTTTAAAGTTTTTCATCACTTTTCTAGATCTTGCATTTTTTTCTCGACATTTTTAGTTATCATATGATTAAAGTCGGCTACAGTTGTATTTTTTTCATTAGTAAAATTTTTTGAGACCTTGTGAACAAAATTTAATATGATTATCTCAATGTTAAACATTTTTTATTACAAAATTTTTGAAAAATATATTGTTTTAAGGAAATTTTTAGCAAAAATTAAAAAAAGGAAGATAAAGAAAAGTTACCAGAAATTATTTTTTAGAAACATTCAAGAAAAACAATTTGCCTTTTTATTTTGTAGGCGTATTTGCATAAAATGAGAGTTTGTATTTTTCATAAAGAGCAATCCAATTTTTTCTTCACCAAGATGCAGGTAATCTCTTATAATATTTATGCACCATATTAGTACCAAACTTTAAAAAATGAAGAAGAAAAAAGGTGACGTTTTTGAGAAAATTAAGTTTGAACATTTTCAAAAACACCACTAACATTTTCTCCATTTTGATTTTTTTTTTGATTTTCTGCCGAATTTTTAAAATGAACGAAAATGTCTGTCAAAATAAAAAAGAGAAATATCTATATTGGTTTAGAAACGGCAACATTCAACTTTTTATCAGTTATAATTTCTCTTTTAAAATTTCTTTTAAAAATGTAGTATTTTATCCAGGAACGATTCTATGACTTAAGCATGTGGAGTAGGGTGGCCGAAAAATGCATCGGAACGATTTTTCTTGGAATTTGTATGCAAATGGCCCCCAAAGTTGTGAAATTCATAAAAAAATTAATTCATTTTTCTAAAATGATACATAGAAGTTCTGCGATCCCCATGAAGTTTAACGCGTATATGCCATAAGAAAACACTAAGTTTTTGTAAATTTTATTAAAAATGGTCAATTAGAGGTGAATCGAGTTGCAACCTAACATTTCATCAAAAGTCTGTTTTATGGTCACAAAATACCCATTTGGTGAAAAATTAGTTTTTGCGAGAATAATGTTGGAAAGTTCACTTTTCCTTTTTAAATTTTCCATTTTTTATTGAGATTGAGGTTATAATTAATTTAACTTAACAAAAATCATTGTTCAAATAATTTATTATTATTTATAGTAATATTTTCTTTCATTAATAGTAGAAAGTTGCGCTTTCTTTCAAAAATTATTAACCTTTTGTGCACTTTTTGCTCAAAGCGATGTAAAAATTAATGCAATTTGATGAACATTATTGTTTAAACAAATTATTATGTTTTATATCTTCTTGTGTAGCAATGCTTGACACTAGCGGGGTTTTTTTCTCGAATTTTTCCACTTTTTGCCTATTTTTCAATTAGATTGAGGCATTACTTAATGAAAGTTAATAAAAACAATTATTTAGAAAATATCTTACTGCTTATAACTATCTTCTTTAGATAGTACATAGAAAGTTGCAGTTATTACTGAAAATTTAACTTTGCTTAGAATTTTATTTATGAATAAATAATAAATAAGCAATAGAGGGAATCCTGTTTCAAACAATCTCTTTCTTTTCTGTGAATATATATTTCTGAAATAAATAATATATTTTATATTTTCTTAAAATTTTATATATGTATGATATTAAATGTAAATTTTTGTTGCAGCAGTTTCTGAATAACTTTTTGGGTGAATTAAGATTAATGTTTACTATTTGTTTGTGATGTGGAACTCAAAGAAAAGCTGAAAACTTGAGAAAAACTTGTAACTCTCCTGGATTACTCTAAGAGGAGATGTAAGAAATAAATAAATAATATTTCATATAATCCATAAGAGGTTGTTTAAAAATTTATGTTTTTTAGCTTTTGCAATAGATATTACCTTACTAAGTAAAAAGCGGGAAAAAGGAAAACATTCTCCAAAAAAGGCAACTATCTGGCATTAATATAAGAAAATATTGTTATAAACAAAAATAGTTCATTTAAATAATTACATTGTTTGAATTGTAATTGTACTTATCTCGCTCTAAGTGAAAAGTGGACAAAAAGTTAAAAAAGATGGATTTCAAAACGTTGATATTCAACGATTAAACATTGTAAACTAACAAAATGGAAGATTTATGAGGAAGATTTCAAATACACTTTTGGACATCCAATTATTTTTTTTCATTCAGCAAAAAAGGTTAAGATACAATTTTGATTTGAAAAATTTATTCTCTGAAAATTTGAATCCTATCCAACTTTTATGTTTCCAATTTTCATATACTCTGCACAATATCGTTTGATATATTGTTTCTAGAGAGGTGCATTTATCATAGATGCCAATAAATCAAGTGCGAGAGCCTTTGCAGTAAAATTGAGGGTGTTCATTCCTCTGGCTATATTCTAATTCATGAAAGTACAAAAAATTGATTTGTCGGGTAGAAGGGTCATAAATTGAACTCACGGATGCCAAGTTATTGCTGATAGTGCAGATCCAGCAACATTGAAATAATCGAGTAGAAATTGTTGGTGTTCCTTGGATTTATATGAAACAACGTCCGGTCCAGTAATGATGCTTCTTGAATATCTTGGAAATGCATCAAGCATGTTTCGTAAATGCCGAACGTCCTTTCCCAGATCTTCACCAGTTACGTCACATCTTGTTTGGCACTCTACGTGAGATGTTAGAATTCGGTGATTAATTTTAATGTATAGTTATTGTCTTTTGTTGAGAATAATAAATTAAAATTTCACGCATTTCAATTTTTTTGTTAGGGAATTCAAACAAAATACTATTAGTCCAGGAATATATTACTTTTTCAACGTATTAAGTAGGTTAAACACGTCTTTGATAAAACATTTTATTGATATGTTCTGATGAATTTTTATAATTTTCTAGAAATGACTATGACGCGTTCTATCGCATTTTAGAGCAAAATATTTACCGGCGAAATTTCAACTATTAGAGTCAATTCTAAGAAAGTTTAAACAAACACTTTATATCTGATAAGCGCGGAGTCTTCAAAGAAACGCGATTTAAAAAAAAGAGGCTAAAATCCTCAATTCTGACATTTTTGTATATACATAAGTTCTGGCCACCAATTTTTACAAAATATTTCTTTTGCGGATAAAAATACGTTAATTGTCCTAAAGAAAAACTAGTAGTACAGAAAAGTATGCGTCAATCCGAGATGAAAAGTAATTTTCTAGTCATAATAGGTCAAGACTTATGACCCTCTAAAAAAAATTGTTTCTTTGCAAATTTCTGAAAATTTTTTTTTTTAATAGCTGATTTGGTGCATGTTCTGCGACAGTATTTGAGCATTTTTATTGCGTCTATGCTTATGCAATTCATCAGAGATACGCTTTTTTAATTTTTGTCGTTAGAAAACTATTTATTTTTCACACAGTATTTAAATAATGATTTTTACAACATCAATGGTGTGCATATTTAATGTATTTTCCTCTTGAAAATAACTTCCAGAAACACAATCCGTAATTTAAAAAAAAAATTTGAATATTAACTCCTGCCACCGGGTACTTCAAAACCCTATTTAATTAACATAGGCCAATTTTAAATTTTCGAAAAACTGAACTCATGTTCCAAGGTTGCATCGAAACTTGCAATGTTTTTCAGGGATTTAAGAGTAGTTTCTACGGAATGAGACTATACTTATAACTTTAATTTTCAGCCCACCTCCACCCTCCTGCAGCGCCCTTAATAAATTGTTTATAATTGTTTAAAAAAATGTAAATTATTTAAAGAATTATTTATTCACCAAAAATGCTACATTCAATAAAAAATGAAATGATTAACTGAATGATTAGATGATCAACTCATAATCTACTATTGATAATTGTGAAATGAACTCTGTTCCACAAGAACGTGGAGAAATAGTAACAAGCGCTATTTTTTCTAGTGGTTTCTTCAGTAGGGGAACGATAATTATATTTTTCAAGGGTTACAAAAATGTTTGTAAGTTAAAAAATTATTATTTATGATTTGATAAATGTATAATTCAAATAAAATTATTTATTTATGATGATCTTATTTGTTAAAATTTATGTTTTATACATAGTATATTTTATGAACACATATAGGTTTTTTTAATGATTTTTTAGAGACCTGGTTAAAGTAAATGTATTCAAATGTTTCGCATAATACAAAGTATTATTTTAAAAACATTTAGTGATTTTTTTGGAGAAAAATATCGTGAAATAAGCCGGTGGCAGAGCAATATCGAGTACGTCTCTTGAAAAAGATGATTTGCAGTTCCAGAAATATCTCAACGTAAATTTATCGGAAATCAAAAAAGTTGTAAATTTTAGTTAAAATATAAGTTCCATCCTCCCAATGACCATTTTTAGTATTTTTTTTTGTTTTTTAATTATTGTGACCATTCAAAGTAAAATTTTGTACGAAAAATTGCGTTATTTTTTAAGTAAAAAACGACGTTAATATAAAAAATGTAAGCAAAAATATCGTTAGGGGGAGGTTTTTTATATGTAGAAAAAGTTCACCCAGTTAGAGTGGGATCGGTTTAGTAGTTCTTGAGCTCCTTATTTCCTCCATTACACTGTGCACACTTTACGAACGTAGAAAGTGTAGTGAAAACTTATAAAAATTCTATTATTTTATAGTATTTTTCATTTTTTTTTCTGGCTTGTTCCTATATTTTCAAGCGCAACTGCGGCCTATGAGGATGGTCGGCTTTAAATCTATAGCTACAAGAGTTCTGCTCCGATTGACTTAAAATTTTGACTTAATATTTTTTCAATATTTTACAACGAAAAAAACAAAATAAAAATTTTGTTTGCAAGTGATTATCTGACCATTCCACCCTTAATGAAAAATTTTTTGAGAAAAATTTAAAAAAAGTGTAAAGTGGGTTTTTCTTTTCTCAATTTATACCTTTTTTAAACTTTCTCTTTTCACTTTGTATATATATAATATATATGTTATTACTCTAAGTCCAATTTGAAACAGGGTATTTGTGAAAAATAATAATTCTCAATAGGAATAGAAAATTTTCCTAGAAAATTACAATTCTGACATGGAACATTAAATTTTGCAAATAATTATATTTTTAAGTTGGGACAGGAAATCTTTTGAAAGGAATACAATTTTGAGATAGAAGCGGAAGTTTCCGTAAAGATTTATAATTTTTATTTTCGGTTTACTTTAGGATAGGAGATTTGTTTAATAATTATAATTATCAATTCAGAAAAGAAAGTTTCCTACAAAATTATGATTTTACTTGAAACAGCGAATTCTAGAAAAGAATTTTAATTTCAATTGACAAGAAGATATTTAAGAACAATTCCTGTTCCAAGTTAGAATTTAAAAAAATTTGAAAGACTTCTCTCTTGAAAATTATGGAGAATGGAACTTTCTATATTTTTGCATTATGAAAAATTGTTTGAAATATCTAATATAGCCTGGAACAGAGAATTTTTGAAATTTCTGCAAAGAATGATAATTTTGATTTTTGAACATGGGATTTCGCTGAAAAATTATAATTTCCACTTTGGAAGAGGAGATTTGCGGAATGAATTGCAAATTAATCTAAAGTACAGAAAAATTTCGTAAACAAATATTATTTGACTTAAAAAGGAGAATTATTAACATAAAACATAAATTTTCAAATATTATTTGAATTCTGATTAAGAAGAAGGGAATTTAAGAAAAAATATTTCTGCTCAAATTCAGAATTAGAATTCTTTTACTAAATTCCCTGTTTGAAATATTTCGAAGCCATTCAAATCTTTTAAATTCTTTTTAAATTGACCAAGAAAAATTAACAATTGAAAGAGAAAATCCCGGGAAATGACCAAGAATTCAAAATAATTCATCGGTTTCGACATTCTATTCTTTGATTTGTACAAGTTTGGCTAGACGTCTCGAAATTTTGGGACGACTAGAGCACACCCTATTACCAACTGTATTTAAGGTATTTTCTATCATCGAGAATTTCCAAACTGGGTAACTTTACAATCTGGAAATTTCGTTTTGTCAATAATTTTCTAATTTCGGGAATTTTTCATTTTGAAAATTTCCTATATCGAAATGTTAGTAGATCTCACCACGTGGAATTGAAAAAAACATATTAAAGTAAATATCCAGACAATTTATATTGATTTGGGAGAAAACTTTCTTATTGATTCATAGCTTGCACAATAAATTGATTAAGAAAGAATAAATTATCTGAATTTTAAATGATTGAACAAATGGAACAATTGAAAAAATAATTTAACAAATATTACCGTATCCTAGTTGCCAGCTTGTATTATAACCCATGTGGTCACTAAAAGAAATTAAATCCATCGCATTTCGGGAATCCCATGATGAATTTGCAGCATTTTCATTACGATGCGGTGAAATGCAGGTGATTAAATCAAGACCAGATTTTCCTGCCCACTGATGGACCATATGCCAAATATTTTCTGTAACAAACAAATTCGTAACAATATACGTACGAAACTAATCCTCGTATCGCTAAGTAGACAATATCAGCATTAATAATTTTGAATCCCAAAATATTTTCTTAGAATCATTATCGAATTGATTATGAATGGGAATCAATATAAATTCAGGGCTATAATGTTTTAAATATAAAATAGAATTGTAAATTATTATTGGGAGTATTTCCTACTTTTTTATATTGAAAAAGTACATGCACTTTCAATCTGAAATATATATGTTCTTTACTAAAAGTTAAGCAATTAAATTTATTGTTCCTGTTATAATTTTATTTGAATGTGCTCTTTTTTAATTGAAACCTGTTTCAATAAAAAAATCAGCATCGACGTTAATAATTTGCAATTTTATTGTGAAATTTAAATCTTCAACTTCAATTTAGTTATTGCTTCATAAATCGTTTAATTTTTAGATCTTTGAAATCTTTGACAATTATTTTTCGATCACTTACATGTGTACATTGCAAAGTTGGTAACAATCTGAAAAATATTCTAAATAATCTTCTTTTTAAATTCCATAATTTTCTATTGCTTAAATTTGATTTCTTCTAAATTAAAATGACATCACTTTGAACGTTTTTTTCTCAATTTGCAACACTATAGTCTTTACATAACATTTTTCTATCTTAGCTTTTCCAAATGGTTTGGTTAAAGTTTGTGGTTAAAGGCTAGAAATCTTTTAGCCATATATTAGTTGATATTTTCCTGTATGATTTTTATACCTTATATTTAATTTTTTTGTTAAAAGTTGGCAGTACTAATTTGCATTAACTTTTCTAATATTTCTCAAAGAAGACATATATTCAAAACGATTTTTAATGGAAATTAAAAGTATAACAAGAACATTGTTCTGATTGAAGGCAGGTGTTTCTTATTTTATTATATTTTTCAGTATTATTCTATTTTATTATGTAATTTCATAATAAATTTAACAGTCTGAAGATCTATTATAGACTTAGGGTGTCAAATATTATTGTTGAGGTTGTTTTATGGAAACAGTATATAGGGTAGTTAATTTAATGACCTCGTCAAAACTCCTCTAAAATTAAACACACATATATGTATATAGTCCTTATAGGTCCCACAGGGTGTGCAACGTTGATTAGTTCCCATGTTTACGAGCAAAATTTAGGATTAGAGTAAACAATCTAATAGAAAAAAATATTCAACGAATTATTCATAAAATGTTCAGATAATTACGTTAGCACATGACAGAATAAAAATAAAATAAAAATTTTATTTCAAAATGATCTGAAATACTTAAAACTTTTGAACGTAAAATATTTCATAGTGGATATTATTTACCAGGTGTATACATATGAAACCGGTATTTTTTCAAGAAAAAAACACATTTATTTCAAGAGAATGATAACAAATATTTTATTCAAAGTATGCGCTC
>NC_046658.1:91682310-91712341 GCF_010883055.1 Belonocnema kinseyi | reverse complement strand
CGCCAATTAGCACAAATGGTAAGTTCCGACAGTGCCTACAAGTGTGCCTACTGGCCGCTAGATGGCAATACCGGTTTCATATGTATACACCTGGTACATAACAATATTATCCTCTTAATATTTCCCCATGTATATAAAAACAACTTTAATTTATTGCTTCATATAGTACCCTTAAAAATTTCTCTTATTAGATTTTTGTAGTAAATGGGATGCTTACCGGAAAATGTATTTTCAGAAAATCTTTGATCATTTTCGGGAACCAGTGCACGTTCGAAAACGTAAGAGTTACTTCGTGGTCCACCGATTCGAACATAAGCCGGCGACAAAGCTTTAGCCATATTTATGCTTCTCTCCACATTGGTACTAGAATGAATGGTAACAGAAAAAGTAAGAAATTTTATTTAAAAAATTGAATTCGACTTAAATTACAATGTCTCAAACAAAAATATCTGTAAAATATAATTTTATTTAACTGCATATTTATGTCACTATAAGTATATTGAATCGAACCATTGAGTAAAATCTAATTTGTTCATTTTTCTACAAAACGGTTTTGTAGCAAAGATGAAGCCAATAAAATAAGATTTAAGGGGTGCTAAATATGGTAGTACAAAAATGCACTGAAAGTTTTTTTATCATACAAACCCTAAAAAAGAAATTGCATATACTTTTTTCCTATAATTTTGATTTTGAGAACTGCTATTATAGGCGCTGGAAATTTCCCATGTAAAGTGCGTAGAAAGAATGTCTTTTTGTGGTTCTTGGAATAACTGCGGTGGACTTAGAAAACTATTATATTAAAATCTTTTAAAGGATTTTTCAACGAAGAGTTTCACGTATCGACTATACGGGTTTCTCATCCCAAATATATACCCTCTGTGCCCCAAAAAGTACCCCTAAATCCAAAAATTCAAATTCTGCACGCGAAGTCTACAAATTTGAGCACTTAGTTCTCGTTTTTCGGCCCAAAAATTATTACTGTTAATCCGTTTTAATTATTATTAATCATTTTTAAGTGCTTTTAAATTATATAAACATTTAGATTTTTCATATGTAATTGTTTATTCTCAAAAAGCCAGTTTTTTCCAACAGGATCAAAATCAAGGTAGTATTTTTATAAATTTTATATATTTTCTATGCTCTAGCTTTATTTGTTAACAAAACCTTATTTTTGTAGGTAAATTGAATTTGCATATGCTTCACTAAACTTTGAACCTTAACAAATTTTATTTCAGATTATTGTTAAACATAAAAAAACAAATATGGCTCTCTTTCATTATTATGAATGAGAGCCATATTTGTTTTATTATTTATTATTATTATTATTATTATTATTTTATTATTATTTATCATTATTACGAATTTATTTATTATATATTTATTATAATTATAGGATAGTAGATTTGTATTTGATATAAAAAAACTTAGAACGTGACACGTCACATGCAACGGAAGCATGAGTTACTTTTTTCACCATTAAAATTTATAGGAAAAAAGTGGACTTCATTAAAAACTAGTCAAAATACCGAATACTACTAATAATTAATGGTTTCAACGATTGATAAAGATGAAAAATAGAATTGACGTTTTCAGCAATTATTTTTACAGCAGAAAAATATCAAATTCACAAATTTCCAAAAATATATGATTTAAAACAACTTAATTTGTTTAAAAAATGACCAAGAATGATCATTTTACTTAAAAAATACGAGAATAAAGTGCTTAAAGGCGTAGATTTCGTGCAGAATTGACATTTTCAAATTTAGTGGTACTTTTGGGCCATCTAGGGATATTATTATATGTTTGAATAAGTAAAAAAAAATAATTCAAGATATAAAAAATGCAATAATATAGAAATTTAATACGTCATTTCTGGCATCGAGAAATTGGTAAAAAAATATTACGCAAGGCTTTCTTGGACGTAACTAACGCAATTAATGTCACTCACAGTAATTTCATTTTTTCATTATGAATATAAAATTTGTTATGAATGCAAAAATTATTGCCAGTTTTTTATATGTTTTTTATATGCCCTTGCTTTGAAAAATAATAATATAACATCATGTTTCAGAAAAAATTAGTTTTGATCAAGCTAAATTTTTTTTTTAAATCAACGATAATATTGTATTTTTTAGATTTGAATAATGTGAAACTTATTTCAAAATTTCAAAAAATTTCTTTTGCTTATCTTTTTTTGTCTCGTTTAAAAATTATTTTTGGCATTTTTTGACAATTATGAAGTGGCCCAAGAACTAAATAAAATAATTTTTTACGTTCAAGAATAGTGTTATCTCATTTACTAAATACAGAGCAATTTTTGTAATTTTTTTACCATTAAAATCATTTTTATTTTTTAAACTTCAAAAAACTTTTTAATTTTTCAAGGTCCAAAATCTTTCAACCCCTCTTTGGTGGCCAAAAGTGGTATCTAAATTTTGTTGCAAAAATCATGAGTTACTCTGATGGGTTATCAAGCACGTTAATTAAAGTCGCAGAATTTATTGCAGACAAAAGATGCTGTTTTCAGCGAAAATTCACAGCTGCATATTTTTTCGATTTTCTGAAAAAATATATCTACGAAGTTATGGTTATTTAAAAATTGTGCAATTTTTTGTGCAATTTTAAATTGTATTAATTTATTAAATTATTAATTGTATAAATTAAAAATTGTACAATTGTGCAAAATTAGCATTTTTCGCTTTCTTTCAAAATCCACTAAAAAATTGTCCAAAGACTTAAGATTTAAGAAATGGCGGGGGATTTTATAAAAACATTAAAAGTAGATTTTGCGAAAAAATACACACTTATACTCTTTGTTACTTTTTTAAAAATTTGATTTTATAGGGTGGCAGTCCTGTGACTTTAGAATGCACTAAATAACAAATACGAGCAGGAATTTTTTTCATACAATCGAATTCACTCGTTTTTTTCTCCAACAACGATAGATTGCGAGAGGAATTATAACATTTAGGAACGCATAAAACTAATAGGATGGCTTTCTTGTATAAACATAAACTCTAAAAAATATGGAAATAAAAGAAATAGAGAAGTTTGGGGTTTCCATAAAAACCCACTTTTAAGGCTGAATGATTTTTTTTCATAAAAATATAATTTTCTATGTTTTATTGTATATGATAAAAGAAATGACAAAAGAGCAACATATTTTTCTTGGAAAACTTTTAAAATGTACAGACATTTATCCTAATATTTGTTTGTATCTATCGTTTTTTTCGAGAAAAATGAGTGAATTTGATTTCACAAAAACATTTCCTGTCTACGAAATCACCCCCGAGAGATTATGTAACTTCAAGTGTAGGACCTGTCTGATTTTAAATGGATTAGACCCAGAAAAAATATTTTTCATTGGAGAAGCTTTTTTGCTTGAATAAAATAAAATGGTGGAAAGTATTAGAATCAGTTTCTAAATTTATTACTAGCTCAGTATGTAAGGACCATTTCGCTGGCCCCACCACCCACATAAATTTAACTTTTTTTCGGCCGAATATTTAGTGCAGAATTTGTTGAAATTTGTTCAACCAAAATTAGAATTTGTGCATCACCGGAAGTACCTTATTTCTCAGAAAAGAACTAGCGGGGCCAGCGAAACGTTTCGCCGGCCCCGAGATTATTCAAAATCAACTTTATATGGGTGCATTAGTTTCGCTTTAAATTGTTCAAATTTGTACAACCAACTTCAACCCCTAGAAACTACCCCCTGTTGTCCAAACGTCATATCAGACACAGCGCAACATACCGCTATTGACGACATTATGCAAAATCAACTTTATATGGGAGCATTATTTTCGTGTTAATTTGTTCAAATTTGTGCAACCAAATTCAAACCCTAAAAACTGCCCCTTGTGAGAAAAACACCATGGCGGAGACAGCGAAACGTTTCGCTGGCCCCGACATTATCCAAAATCAGCTTTATATGGGTGCATTATTTTTGTTTGAATTTGTTCAAATTTGTGCAACCAACTAAAACTCCTAAAAACTACTCCCTGTAAGGAAAACATCATGGCGGGGCCAGCGAAACGTTTCGCTGGCCCCGACATTTTCCGAAATCAATTTTATATGGGTGCATTATTTTCGTTTTAATTTGTTCACATTTTTACAACTAACTTTAACCCCTAAAAACTACTCCCTGCGAGAAAACAACAATGGCGGGGTCAGCAAAACTTTTCGCTGGCGCCGACATTATCCAAAATCAACTTTATATAGGTGTTTTTCTCACAGGGGGTAGTTTTTAGGGGTTGAAGTTGGTTGTACAAATTGGAAAAAATTAAAAAGAAAATAATTCACCCATATAAAGTTGATTTTGGATACTGTCGGGGCCAGCGAAACGATTCGCTGGCCCTGCCATGATGTTTCCCTTTCAGGGGGTAGTTTTTAGGGGTTGTAGTTGGTTGCACAAATTTAAACAAATTAAGACGAAAGTAGTGCACCCAAATAAAGTGGATTTTGGATAATGTCGGGGCTAGCGAAACGTTTGGCTGGCCCCGCCATGGTGTTTTCCTTATAGGGGGTAGTTTTTAGGGGTTGAAGTTGGTTGTAAAAATTTGAACAAATTGAAACGAAAATAATGCACCCATAGAAAGTTGATTTGGATAATGTCGGGGCCAGCGAAACGTTTCGCTGGCCCGGCAGTGTTTTTCTGAGAAATAATGTACTTCCGGCGATGCACAAATTCTAATTTTGATTGTACAAATTTGAACAAATTCTGCACTAAATATTTGACCGAAAAACAGTTAAATTTGCGTGGGGGTGGGGCCAGCGAAATGGTCCTCAGTATATGGTCGATGAGAGGTAGAGAGAGGTGAGGATACTGGGTGTATAATCGTAGTAATCCTCCACGAAATTGCTTTGCGTTCAGAGTTGGGTTGAGTTCAGGGTTGGGCAGAGGTTTTATCCCCTTTCGTAATAGTTCTCAAGACGCTGAGCCTTAAGTTATTTATGAATGAATATATTAGAAAATATTCGACTAGAATAGTTTTTTTAATTTTTAAAATTCCTCTAGTGGAAAAATACCAAAAAATAGCGAATGAAACAGATATTTTCCAAAAACGAAAATTCCTAAATAAAAATAAAACCAGGAAAATTACCGAAACTTTCTATTGTCAAAAATGGTGAATTTCCAGAAATAGAGAATTGTCGAATTATCGAATTTCCGAAAACTGTAAATTGCCGAAATTTCAGATTACGGAAAATAGTGAAATGGGAATTTACAAATTCTCGTAAATACAAGTAGTATTTTTTTGTTAAGATAATCTTTTATTTTATATGGGATACTTATTTTTAAATGTTCTCTTGCATTTTATTTTTTTGGAATTTTAAAATTAGACGACTTACTATTTTCAGAAATTTGATAATCCGAAAATCCACTGATTTCGGGAATTCAATATTCTTGAGAATTTAACCAATTTTGGAATTAAAAATTTCGGGGTTTCAAATTTTGGAAATAAACATTTTCGATTGTTTAATTTTTTTTGGAATTTTTATTTTACAAAAAATTCATCTTACTGTAATTATTTGTACGCAACATGCTTGCATTTGAGACTTCGAAAATTCGGTCAAACTATGTAATTCCAAAGGGAGTTCCTATCAACTAGGTTTTCTTTGGGTTGGCTTTGACGCGGGGCTGTAGGTCCAGAAAGTGTGAAAAATCCTTAATTCTGTTTAGACTATTGAAATTCTTTGTTGTACTATTGGAAGCATTATACCATTGTTTGTTTTATGTATTTCTATTGTGTTTAATTGCACATTACGTAAGTCTGGTAAATATAGAGTCGAGGAGTTAACTGTTCATTACGCCTTTTATGAAACCCCGTGGAATCCCTGGAAATCTTTGCAATGCTTTGAAATCTCATGAACACTATTGAAAAACTTGTGAATCCCTTAAAACATTTTGAATCATATAAAAATTTCTTGAAATCGTACGAATGATATAGGTAGCGTAAATAACATCATCAAATCTCTGTAAAAAGTTTGAACTCCCAGGAAATCTCTTAAAATCCTATAAAAACTGGGAATCCCTCAATACTCTTTGAGATTCTCTGAATTCTTCTGAAATCCTTGAGATCGCTTAGGATAGAAAAATAAAAAAGCCTTACAATACTCAGTAGAAATTTCTTAAAATCGCTAGAAAATGGTTAAAAATCGTAAAATATTTCTAAATATTAGAAGATCCTTTGGAAATATTTAAACCACTTTAAAATTCATTTAAATACACCACTTTTTTAGGAATCTTTCTGAATGTAAATATTTTGAAATTCCGTTAAATCTTCTGAAATCATCTTAAATCCAAGGATATACTTTTGATTCCTTTTGAATATTTTGAATTCTTTTAAAAATCTATGAAATCATGAAAATTGCTTTAACTCTCCTAAAATCGATGCAAAATCCTGTTAAACAAAATAATAATCCAACGACCGTTGTCTATAAAATCACTTGCAGGATCTGTAGGATGAATTACGTGGGACAGATTGGCAGACTTCTTAATACTAGGATAGAGGAGCAGAATAGTGATGTTCGTTTAGGACGCTGTTATAAGAGTGTTCTTGCTAGACATACAAAGGAATTTTTTGATGTTAACCATGAGTTTGACTGGGATAATGTTCAAATTTTGCATAGTGAAAGTAATGAGAGAAAGAGGGAATTCATGGAAATACTTTATATTAAAAAACAAAAATTTATCTATTAATTAAAAAAACGATTTGGATGGGATGAATAAAAGTTATGCTAATATCATTAATTACATGTGACGTGGCTGTTTCATGAATTCTGTTTTTCTTTTACTTTCTCTATTTCTGATGTAATTGTGACAAATATTTATATTGTGTTTACAACAGATTGGCCTACTGACCCTCATTTGATTCTCAGGTATCAAAGAGAGAGCACAAGTTCGTGGATGCTGTCAATTTCGCCCGAATAAAAATGCTTCGACTTAAGTTCGACTTGAATTGCCCCCAATGAAGACATGCTGAAGTCGAAAAGGTCGACTTGAGCATGTCTCAGTTTTGAGACGGAGCCAAACTTCAATTCATATCTTGGAGACAAGTTTTTATGTCTTTAAGGCATAAATTTATATCTTAAGTCATATTTGTATGACTCCAACACGTGCGGTTTATAACTTCGAGCGTATACCTGCCCTAACAAAAAGGTTATTTCTAACAAGCATAAAAGCTAATCTTTGTTAATGGTTAAACAATCTTGTATATTTTTATACAATAGACATATTAAATCAACTCATTTATGGATTGTTATTTGTGTCATACTTGTTTGACGATGATACCGAAAATTTTGTTTGTTTTTACGTATTTCTAACGGCTTAGGAGATCCTTCTAGAATGTTACAATTTTTATTTTTTTGAAGAAAATTTTTAAGGGTTATAATTTTTCAAACCCACCGATTCTGAATTTTTAAATTAAAAATAAATAATTTAATAATTACAAATTTTTTATTCATTAATTTTAATCTCATTTATGAGCCAAAAAAGGTTCGATAATCTCAGCCAAGAAAAGGCTCGTCTTAAGTCAAGTAAATGTCGTCTTGGCCAAGACAAGGCTCGACTTCAGACAAGTAAATGCCCTTTTACCTGCCTTAGCCATAAAAGTAAGACGAAGGCCTATGTCTCGACTCAGTTTTGAGACACAGCCAGACATCTATGTCTTGGAGAGGAACTCAAGACATAAGCAAGTCGAACTCAAGTCGAAGCATTTTTACTGGGGCGACCATTTAAATTTTTCTTGCCTTGATAATGGTACTGTACGAGTACCGAAACGTTGGTAATGCAATTTTATTTATTTATGTTTTTTATTTTATTGTAATTTGATGATAATAAAAATAAAAAAGACGAAAGAAGGAAAAAGAGAAGGAAGAGGATGTGGTTGGCTGTCTTTTTATTTTTCTTTCCTCTTTTTTGTTTTTGTCCGAAAATTTTATTTGTTTTTTTTCAGATTACAATAGGATTTTTGGTTTTTGCGTATTCATTGTGGTCCAAATTTGGTGGTGGGATTCTTGTTTTGTTTAATACGAGTTTGCATCAATTTGATTATTGGACGTTAAATGGGATTGATAATTTGAATTTTGGTCTAATTTAAATTTCTTAAATTTTCTCTTAAAATCCGCCAAAAGTTCTTAAATTCCGTAAAATATTTCTAAATATTACGAGATCAATTGAGATCTTTAAAATTGCTTTAGAATTAATTGAAATATTTTAAATAAGTGAGAGTTTAAATCCTCGAAATCCGTTAGTCACCTAAAATCCTCTATAATATCCTGAAATATACTTTTGATTTTTTTTGTAATTTTCTGAAATTCTTTGAAATCCTACAAAAGAATCAAACATCCTTTAAAATTCTTTAAATTTCTTTAGAATTTTTCAATTCCGTGGAATATTTCAAAATAATGCAATATTCCTTGAAACCTTTGAAATCCTATTCATAATGAGTCACATTCCTTTTAAATTCATGCCAATCATTCTGGACCTCTTAAAGTCTTTTAAAACCTTTTTTAAAAGCTACAGTAGTTACTTAAAATCCATTAAAATCATGTATAATATTTGAGAATCCTCTGAAATTCTGATGAATCTTTTGAAATTCGAAGAAATACTCTGCAATCTGTGGATATAATTTAGCATATTTTCTCACAATCCTGTGAAATCTTTGCAAATCCTTTAAAATCCCATGAAATTTAATAAATTTCCTTGCAATCCCTTAAAATCCCTCCAAATATTTTAAATTTCTTTAAATTCTCATGAAATCTTTCAAATTTCGTCAAAATACGTATGCACCCCTTTAAATCTATTTAAATTCGTTATACATATTCCGCGGAAATCGTTCTCAATTAATTAAAAATCCCACAAAATCCTTAAGATTCTGTCAAAATCCTTTAGTATCTTCTGCGAAATTGTAAAACCTGTTGAAATTTAATTAAACTCTGTAAAATTAATTACATTAAAAGTAATTTCTTTTAAAAATTAAGATTCTCTCTGAAATTGTACTAGGTAACTTTTACAAACTCTAGAAAACTTTTGAAATCTCATCTCATACCTAAAAAGCTATGTCAATTATAGTCCTTTGAAGTACATAAAAATCCTTTGAAATGTGTTAAAATGTTTTAAAATCGCTGAAAGTCACTGAAAACTTAAGAATGCTTAGAACAGGGGGGAAAGGGTTTAAGATTTCAAAGTTTAACGTTATGTAATTAATAGACTTTCTTAAAAATTTTCAATTAAATGTTAAAAATTTTTTAATTTCCTAAACTCACTCGTTAAAAATGGTTCAGAAAAAAACATCAAAAACTAAGATTAAATACTTTTTTTCAGCAATATTAGCACACTTTAAAATTCAGAAGAAAAAAAATTCGAAATGAAAATTCTCTAAGCTTGCAATAAACTTTTTTTCTAAAAAGAAAATGAATGTCTTCAATTCTTTTTTTTTATAATTTATTCAATATGTCAAGTTTTATCAAGACTCACCTCAAAATGTTCGTGTTCACATCAGAAGACAAAATCACTGTTGGATCTAGCGTAAAACTAAGAAATTTATCGCTCGTAACAGAAACAGGCCTTTTTGTATTTACGTTCAAAATCACGTCGGCCGCCAAAGAACGAGAAATCGAAATCGAAAACAAAATCGCAAAAAGGCCCATTCTTTCTGCCTGCTTGTCCATTTTTGCCATTTTGGCAAATAATTCTGATTTTAATTATAATCAATGCTTATGCACAATTTGAACTGACCATAGTACAAAGAACAGTGAAAACTGTAGAACAGAATCAGATTCGAGCAAACCCGTTTTAATGAGACGAGTTTCGATCTTGCGCTGACCGATCGAAGTTCTGTTTCAAACTGACATTACCAAAATATTGATTCGATGAAAATACTGGAACTCTCCGTAATGTGATTTTGAAATTGGAATTCTGATGACTTGTGTAACTCAGGTGGAATCTAGGTTGCGAGCTGGTCATAACTGCAACGCCTGCACAATTTTTTCGCGAAAGTTTGATACAAATTGTTTTTAAGGCTTAGTTATAAATATAACAAGTATATTGCATTCGCAGTAATATTTTTAAAGCAGTTCCAAGCGACATTTCGAATTACATAAACAAGAATGGTAATATTTATTGAGCATTTTACACTTTTTTTACAAATAATAATAATAATAATAATACAGTAGTGAGCGAATTGGACAGGACGAAACTAGAATGTGTTTGATTAATATATTTTTTTTATCATCTCAGTAAAATATTTAATATTTATGTATATCAAGCCACAACTTAGTAAAGTATCCAGATTTCAGAAGCAATTTTTAAATTCAAATATAAAATAATACCAAATCCGTACATTTTATAGTATCTTTTATTTTAAATAATGGAAAAAAGCAAGTATAATATATTTGATAATTAAATAATAAAAAATATTTTTGAATACAAAGTTTAACCGTTTGATTTTTTTATTATTTTAAAATACCAAGCTTCAGCGAAAAGCACTAACAACACAAAAAACACCAACTAGAAAAATTTTGTTCAAAAGCAAAAATTCTTTGAAATTGTAAATTTTCTTTTATATTTAAAGATTTTCTTTCATTGTTAATCTTTAAAATCTATAGATTTCATCGATATCTATCGATTTTCAGCGAAAAATACGAGAATAACCTTAAATTTTTCAAGAAATTGTATTTTGTATGAAATTCAATGGTTTTTTTAAATTAAAAATGTCAATTTTCATTATAAAACACCAGCAAAATGAAAAATTGTACACAAATGCAAAATTTAATGTTATTCTTAAAAATAAGGGTGGTATAAAAATTTTTATAAATTAAACAAAAAATACAAATTTTCAACGAAAAACGGTTACCTAATTTGTGATACTTCTCTGAACTATAATTTGTTCTTTGTTTAAATACTAATTTTCAATGAAAAGCACTTAGATAATCCGAAATTTTTAAAAGGTTCTTAATCTTGTGAAAATTAAAGAATTTTTTTGAAAAGACAAGTCATTTCTATGAAAGAATACTTAGATGACAGAAAATTGTTCAAAATTAATAGTTTAATTTAAAATGTAATGATTTTGGTAGAAAATAACCAATTTAGTCTGAAAAACGTAAATACAACCTAAAACTTAAAAAATTGCCAATCTTGTTAAACCTGAAATAAATTTTTATTTCAAAAAACAAATTTGTTTTTGAAATGCCAAAGTAAACTCAACCTGTTTAAAAATTATCAACTTTTAAAATATAATATTTTTGCTTTCATGATTTTTGATTAAAAATTCTAATATTTAGAAATGTTATGTCTTCTTCGAAACTTTATGATTTGATATTAAAATTTATTTTAAAGAAATACTAGTTTCCAAGTTATAAGTACTGACACAAAACATTCATAATATTTTAATTAATAATTTGTTCGTTTATTTGAAAATTTAATTTCACCATTAAAGTATATTAAAAAGCGCAAATATTTTTAATCAGCCTGAAGTATTCAAGTTTTATTTTTTAGTAAAAGGGATTATTTGATTTTTGAAATTGTCTTCTTTTATCATAGCTGCATATCCTGTCAAAATATTTTAAGCCGTTAGGAAATTTGTTTGCTTTTGAAAATCTCGTTGTCTCAAATTGTTAACTTTTTGGCTATTATCCTTGCATAGTCTTAAATATGTCTATTGCATTTTAGCATTAGAAGCATTCTCAACGAAAGTATTTCTGTTCATTTTAGATATTTTAGACACTTCACTTGATATCGTACCCTTATATATGACATCTCGTTTTGAAATCGAACAATTTTTAAAACTTTAAATTATTTTTTCTTATCAGTTTGGAAGATTTAACGTTAATGAATTTTTCAAGTTTTGAACCAGAAAATTTTGTAATTTTGAGCTCATTTTTTTAAGGCAGATAATTAAAGTGATTATTTAAAAATCAGAAAGTAAAATGCTAATTTAAACAATTAAAAAATTCGCGAGAAAAAAGATTTCGTAAAAGTCCAGTTCCCTATAAACTGATCCAAATAATTCGTTTATAATAATAACAAAACTTCCATTTTTACTTACCCGATCAAAACATATATTTCGCAGTAATTTCAAATTTTAAAATAATTTCAAATAAAAAATATTATTTTGAATATAATCAATTGTAACACTTAGAAAACCATTATTTTAAAAATGTATTTTGAAACTAATTTTTTTCTTACGAAGGCTTCGTATCAATTGTTGAAAAAACATTTTTGCAGAATAAAACATTTTTTAAATTGCTCTATTTAAATATTATTGACCTATTTTTGAAAACGAAAAAAACACACCAGCTGTAGGGACCGTTTCCTCCAAAAAATAAATAATGATATACTAAAATAAAAATCTTTCTAAACAATTATTATTTCAATGTATGTTTTTACGTTTTTCACGAAAAAGAATTTTTTTCTTACATAAGAAATGCTAATATTGTTTTAGCTCTTGAAATAATATGAAACGTGTTTTGCCAGAGACTCGATTTGTGGACGATGATTATCTTAAAATGTTTAAATTCTGTATACATCTTTATTAATTCTAAACATTGTTCGAATTCGTAGGATTTATGAGACAATATTTAAAAATATTTTTTGGCGTTTTGAAATTTAAAGAAATCACTTTGTATGAAAAGTTTTCAATTCAGATTATTGTTTAATTCGGAATCCTGGAAATTTAAAGTAATTTATTTTTAAACGCTTCAATTGAAATTGCTGAACCTTATGTGGTGGGAACTTCAACAGAAAATATGGAAAGTGAAAAAATAAATATTGCATTACAATTTCGTTATTTATTCTCTTTTTTTTTAGTTTATGCTTTTTTGTAATTAACACAAATTTTAAGCAAAGAATAAGACAGATGCTAAGATTTCAATTTTTAAAAAAATTTATTAACCAAAATAACGTACCTGACGATGTAATTTCACATCAAACATTATTTTTAAATAGAAAAATTTTAAACCTACAGTAAATAAATCCTAAAAATGTATGTTGCAATTGAAGTTTTTCTTATTATCACTTACCACATTTTGAAATATGGTTTAATTTTATTTAAGGGTAAAAATGAGTTAAAAATTTTTTTTGATACAAAAAGATTATTTACTTGTTTTTAAAATTGGAAACAGTTAAATTATTGCAAATGTTTCCTCCTGAAAAATAAGCTGATTTAAAAGCTGATTTATCATTTAATTGTTTAAAATAATAACAAAATGATTTTTCGTGCAACCCGATTTTTAGACGTAACAAGGTATCAACACAACATGTGTGCATATTGATTTAATGGAATTTTTTTTGCCTCATATAATTACATAACGTAATTAAAGTAATTAAACAATGGCTTCTATATGCAAGAAAAACATTTTGTACAGCTTTACTGTTTCCGATATTGTAAATAAATTTTTCTATAGCTGAAATTGTTAAAAAAATAAGTATGTTTGAAATAATAAGCACTATTTAAAGATTATTTGCTTTTTTTAAAGTAAAAAAAATGTCACAGATTTAGGGAATATTCTCCTTGAAAAAATAAGCCTAGAATAATAAAAATTCAACGAATAGAAAACTTGTTTCTTTTAGCGGCCTGATGGTTGTGTCAAAAATCAAATATATGAAAAATAGTTTTTCTACGATTTTAAGAATAAAAGGATATGAATTATAATGTATTTTTTAATAATGAACATTGTTTTAAATATAATTGTAAAATTTATGAAATAAATTATTTTAGCAAAGCCTTTGACAATTGAACATCTTACTACTATCGCTTTTTACCTTTTTTTTTTAATATTTGAGTTGTAATCATTGGTGCCTAATTTTTTGGGAAGTACATTCTTTATAATTCTAGTTGTTTAGTTTTTAAAATAAGTTTTTCCGCGGATAAAATTTTTAAAAATAAAGGTTTTAAGGAAACATTTTTTAAACAAGCAACTATTTTTACATATTGCTCACTTATTTTCAAAATTAGAAACTATTATGTTTTAGGTAATGCTTGCTTCAAAAAAAACAACCATGATTCATCAAAATTTAACTATTTTAAATAATGTTTAAGAATATTTTTTTAAAAAGTTAACTGATTCAATTTTAAAAATCATAGAAAACGTTTCTTTCGGTGACTTATTTTTGGCACCACTACGTTTAAAGAAAATTCTAATAAATTATAATTTTTGTACACAAAATATTATTTATTTGTTTCTTAATTTCAAGAAAAATTAAATTATGTTGAGTTGTTATAATATGAAAAAAAATGTATAAAAATTGTTGTAGAAAGGAGGAACAATAGAAAACAAGGGAATTGGTAACATGATTGATTTTTATTACTTTTTTTAGTGGTTTAGAACTAAATAACATAAACGCATTATTTTCAGTAATTCACTTCTTGTTTATAATTATTCGTAATATTATACTATAACTATAACGGTGAGGCGCGCCCCCGAATTGGATTTTGTCCCTTTCGGTTTACTTTACACTTGTGAGAGCCAAAAAAACTTCGTTAAAAGTATTCGTAAAACGTACATTTCAAGAAAGCTCGCTATATTTTTATATAATTATACATATTTATGTTCTTCTACGTCTCAATTTATTCTTAAACGATTAAATAAAAACTTATTTTTAGATTTCTACATTTTTTCAAAATTCGAATCTTTTTTCTTGAAAAGAAAGCACCACCTCTTTGACACTTTCATCTTTCGCAAAATTAAACATGTTATCGAATCGGAAAGATTTACTTTTTCAAAATGTCTCTTTTTAGTCAAAACTCATTTTTCAGAACAATTCTCAGAATTTTTCTGAAAACTGGACTCTAGAAAAATAAAAATCCAGAAAAATTTACTTGCCCTTTTTTTGGTAATAATTTGAGAAAATCTCGAAACCATGCCCAGGGGCGTCTCTTTTTGGATTTGCTACGTTTTATGTATTTTTAGATGCATATTTAAGCGAGTACGCGTGTTAAAGTGTGTATGTATATTTGTGATCACTTATCCTCTAGATTATTTTCTTTTTATATCAATATATATATATATTTATATAATATATATCTAACAACAATATAATATTATCATCCTCATCTTCGTCGGTTTTTCTTTTAATCTTACATAATAATAAATTATGTTCAACAATAAACACGCTCGCTTATCAGTACCAATGTTTTTTTACTGTATGTAATTACTACGCACGTACTATTTTATACAAGGGGATTTTTATTTTGAATTCAAATTTTTCTCATAGTTTGCTTTAAATTTTGATTGGGAGCGAGTGCTTCTAAGGAGGTGCTTTTTCACAAATTTTATAACACACATTTTTCACTAATTTCTGAGCAAATTTCGTACGATTTTTGGACTCGCGAGAGACCAGAGCATTCCCTTCCTTTTTTATTTTCTATTCTGGCAATTCTCTTGTCAATTTTCTTCGAGATTTTGGATTGGAAAATAGAGGTTCATTCAAACAAGAAAATAATGATTGTTACTATTTTTTGTTGTCGAGGCACGAAATTGTTATAATAATCGAAACATAAAAAAACGGAAGTGGTTCGCCCTTGTCCTCGATTTGATTGCGCAAAACATGCGAATTATAAACAAAAGATGCGTACATTGCGTATCGTTTTTCTAGAATTTTAATCCCAAAAAATACATTGCAAATTTCGATATCCGTATTTCTTTTAACAAGCAAATTGTGGAATTTAATGAGAGTTGAAAGTTAAAAAATTTTAGGTTCGATTTTATTTAAACAAACGAAACAAAGGGCCTCCACTTCCAAAAATCCTAAAAATCGCACTAGTCCGCTCGGATTTGACAACATATAAATAATTCTTTGTTTCTTGATTAATTAAAATTTGTTCCTCAAATAAAAAAATTTCTCTCTTTTTCACACACATGCTCCTTTTGGCCAAGCTTTTTTTTCTTACCACTACATATCTAGGTTCTAATTATGCTTGTCTCTTGGCAACCTAATATCGCTTAACTCACTTGACTCACTTTCCATACCTCACTATTTATATTTTTTATGTATACTGCTTTTATGTATATTATTTATAATAAACGAACGCTTTTCGGTATCGTCATTCATTTTTATCATAGTCATTCTAATAGTAATGTTAATAGTATTAATTATCGTTATCATTATTACTTTATAATGCGTTGTGTCGTTGTCTCTGAATAGTCATTAGTGTTACGGAAAATCTAATCGCGACCACTTGAGAAAGCCACCAATATTTTTCACCATTTTAATTAAAAGAAGGATTGTCTTTTATATTCAATCACAATTCTAATCAAAAATAGTCTTTATATACCAAATTCTGCTGGATTTCTCGAGAAGTGAGATTCGAAATCGTGGTTCTTTTTCTTCCTTATTTATCGAGTTTCAGAAGTTCCTAATTTCAATCAAATTCACCTAATTATTTTATTTGCAGGTGCATTTCTCTGAACTATTTACATTGAAAAACACCTCAAGTTGAACGTTAAAATTCTCTTAAACGTTAAACGTTTTATTAATAAAGTTTTCGAAAACATAACGCACTCTTGTTTTTGAGAATAATCGACTATTCTATTATATTGAAAGTTAAGTCGATTAAGTATTAATGCAGATTAGGCTGCCACCCGATCGAACAGGTCGATTTTTCATCTACAAATTTCAAGTGATTTGTAAATAAAAAATGTCCGCCAATTTGTCTTTTGCAATCTACGAGACATGAATTGAGTAATCGCAAGTTGTTTTTTTTTCGATATCACGTTGCCACATTGCCGCGCACTGGCTTAGGGTGGCTGTAGTCAAAAGAGGTAAATATTGCACAGAAATTCCATTTTTCGAAGTCTAGCAGACGTTTCCTTTTTTGGAAAGTCGAAAATTCATTTTTTTTATAAACATGACGGTGATTGCATAACAAAACACATTTTACAAACTGACAAAAGTGCTGATGCTTATTTTTTTCAATTTGTATTTCAACACATCAATAAATGCGTGATGTAAGAAACACAAAGGAGTGAATCGAGAGAGGAAACGTCGAGAATACTTAAGTCTGCTCACCCAAATTCCACAACTTTTTAGAGTTTCTCTCTGCTAGTATGAAGAGAGCTTAAGAGAAATGCTTAAATAAAAAACGAGCCATACATAGATTTTTTGATCCTGGAAGTTGAAAACTGTTTCATTTTACCCGGAAATAAAAAACAATTTTCATTTTTATTATAAAAATATATCACTTGTATTAAATTGGCACAATTGAGTGTCCCGATAAAGGAATCGGTTATAACTTTATTTGTGTCCAGAGATGTTAAATCTAGGCACCAGAAAGTTATAATAGATTCTTTGATTCGGGCCCTCAATTACAGAAAATAATTCTGTAAAAAAGTGAATCTTAATAATCAGAAAAAGGACATAAATAATTTTAACAACCAGGATCTAACTTTGCGATTTTTGTTCAGAGTGAAAGAAATATTTGCAGAGTGAATGCTGAATATCAAGAAACAACAACGACATACGACATTAATTAGCAGTAACAACAACAGCAACGACACTGAATACTTTTTTCATGTCGAGTACATCTCCAAGAGTAATTCAAGCGCGTGTGAGCGCATTGCACATTTATTTACAACACTTACACTTAAAATATAGACGAGAGTCACGGCTACGGTTTATAATTCTCTTGAAACTTTTTTTCTAATAGCGAAGAGAAGACACCTTGCGGACATAAATTTAGATAACTGTACCGTAATAAGCCCGTTTTTCTGATCTCTTGCTATTATCACACAATCGTATTTGTCTGCAGCGATTCGATGACTGATTTCTGACGAAACGAGTCTGTTCAAATAAATAAAAGTAAGTAGAGTCGAGCGCAATTATAGTGTTTATTGGAAGCAATTAGGAATAATTTTAATGGGCCTAGGACCTTCACTCAAGAAAAAGTCTGCTTAAATAAATCAGAATTCTGGCTGCATGTAACCTTACTATTTTTTCTGATTAAAGTAATCAGAATTCTGATTGTTTTGATCGGAATTTCTGGTTAATTTAACCAGGAATTTTTTGAGTGTTATTAAATATATCACGCGGTAATCAAGGGGAAAGTAAGAAGGCTCTGCTGTAGTAAAACTATAATAATAAATCAGATTTTAATTAGAAGGGTTCAGAAGTAACGCGTTTTATTAAAAATTTCTAGATATTTCATTTTTGTTAAAACCATATTTTATAAGAACAAATGTTCCATTTTCCTTTTCAAATGTTGCCTTCCTAACACATCAACAAATGAAAAGGAAGGAAGAAATCGATTTAATATAAGCTTTAAATAGTGATCTCGTTTTTAATTAAAAACCAGTTAAATTATGCTCCAATTCAGTTGATTTTGAATAAATATAGTTTAATTCTGCTTAAATTAATTTACCTTAATTTTCAATGTAGTTAATATTATTTGAATGTAATGAAATCAATTGAATTATGTTAGATTCACTTGAAATAGGTGAAATGTTTCTAAATTCACTTGAATTTTCAGAAATTTATTTTAATTTATTTTAATTCGATTTAATTAACCGTAATTTATGCCAGTTTAGTACTTATTCCTTTTAATTAATTTATATTTAGACGAATTAGCTTGAGTTCAGTCAAATTACCTTTAATCCAGTAAGATTGGCTTAAATCAAGTAAAATTAATTAGAATTTAGTTAAAATACTCTAAAATTAGTCTTGAACTGAACTTGAATTGAGTTGAAATAACTAAAATTGAGTTAAAATAGCTTGGATTTAGTACAGAATTCAACTTTTATTTACAATACCTAACTAAAATTTAGAATAATTAATTTCAATTCAGTCAAAATATCTTGAATTACATTTTTTTTAATTTAGTTTAGTTAAGTTCACTCGAATTTAAGAAATGTATCTTAATTGAGTGGAATCAGACTTGACGTAACGTAATTAATTCAATTTTAATAGAATAAGGACTTCACTCAAAACGAGATATTTTGTTGAATTAATTAAATGGTTAATGAAAATTCATCGAATGAACATGTATTAATTTCAACTAACTTGCATATATTCTAGTTTAATTATATTTAGATCAAATTTATTCGATACCGGTATAAATAACAAATTGAAATTTAATTAGTTGGATTGTAATTAAATTAAGTAAATGCAATTCAAATAATTTAAACGTAGACTCCTTTTGAAATTGAATTGAGTCAAATTAGTTAAACATATTGTCTTGGACTGAACCTTAATTGAATCTAATTAATTTGAATATAAACGAACTGGCCTAATTCCAGTCGAATTAACTTGAATTTAGTTTAGAATAGAACATGAATTAAGTAGAATTACCTTAAATACAGACATATTAGCTTGAATTCAGTCAAACTAATTAGAATTTATTGCAGATAACTTGAATTAACCTGAATTCAGTCGAATTCCGTCTAAAGAATTTAATTCAGACGAACTAGTTTTAAGTCAGCAGAATTAACAAGAATTTATCTGAATAAGCTAGCATTTATTATATTTAAATTATATTTAGGTGCAACAACTTAATTCCAGCATAGATAATAATTCGAAATTGAATGAAACACAATGCAATTAAATTCAAGCTAAGTTTACTGAAATTCAGTAAACTTAGCTTGAATTAAGATAAATCAACTTGAATTTAGTTGAAATAACTTAGATGTAGTAATTTCCATTCAATTTATAATTATACGAAAATACTTAAATGCCGATATAAATAAAAAATTTAAATTGAATCAACTATAATGGATAAATAAATTAAAATTCAACCGGATTTACTTTAACTCGCATGAGTAAGCTGGAATTTAGTAAATTTAATTTAAATTCAGTAAAATTAGCTTCAATCTAGTCGAATAAACTTTAAATTAATTCAATTCACTTAATTATCGGTATAATGAAGAAAGTGAAATTTATTTAGATTGAAACCAATGAAAACGAATTAACTGAAATTCGCTCGAATTCCGTGAAAAGTTTTTGAATCAAGGAGCATTAGCTTGATACATTTAAAAGAAAATTGAAAAATTTGTTAAATTAACCGTATCCTTTTCTTAAATTTTTTTCAAATAAACACAATTTTAATTTTTTAACGTAATTCTAACGCGTTACTTTTGAGTGTCAACTTGCCGAACGCAAAAACTAATACTGTTTGCCACGACTGGGCTTGGTTTTGAGAATTGGAAAATTGATAAAACCAGAGATGGAGTTTTTGTCAAGAGAGTTATGGATGTAACATATAGTAATGGTCTCTGTAACTTATAGACTCATCAATAATCAGAGTGATACACTAGGATATAAAATAATTATAATATACAGTTACTTATCTTAATTAAATCGAACCTAAGCTTCCTTAAAACCACGTTGTCACCATTCGCCAACAGTAGGGCATCGAGGAGTTTTGATTGTTCGTTTTACAAAACGAAGAGTATTGTCTTCTTAATAATTTTACTCGAAGCTTCTCTGGGTCTCTCTTTTTAGAAAATAGCATTCTATCCTCTTACACTTTATCTAAATTTGTCCTTCTAATAATATTGACAATGAGCGCAATTGCTAAAGTGGGCTACAGATAGTTACATGCACGTAGAAACATCGAAGGTATGAGCAAAGAGAAGGAGAGAGGATATAAACTACTGGTATTTAGGACATGTAATAGAGATCAAAAGGTTAATGAGGAAAGAGGATAGAGTCAGATTCTCTTCGAAAATTTGGCGACACCTTCTCCTAATTTCAACCAAATAAATTGTGGAAAAAGATTAAGTTTACCAGATTTTCGAAGCGACAAGTCAGCACAACTTCGAACCTATCAACATTGAAGAATTTAATCAGATTTTTTGGGGTTACTGATTCGCACCTTTTCAATTGTCAGATTCGAACTCGAAGTTTGTTGGTCTGTTATAATTTGTTTATGTTTGTTACATACGTACAATATTAACAATATTGATATATTGAAATTCATAGTGTCTATAATGCGAGATGGGGGCGGTCCTTTACACTGAGCTCTTTTCTAATTAAATGTACAGCCTCGGATTATAATTGAGTAATTGACTTCAAGTTTATCGTGTTCGGATAAATAATTATTCTCGGATATTGTGATTAGGTGATGAGGATTTGATGGACGGGATTACACAGAGGAAGAGGTGTAAATTACAATTTCAGAGGAGAAATTTTAATCTTGGGATGAGTAAATTTGGAAATCTGACGAAGGAAGGAAAAGGGACTTTAGAAGTCTCCTCTTCCTAAAGGTACGTTTAAAGCGTTTCCATCTAAAGATCTTACCATAGAAAATTGATCATATAGAGAGAAATAGCGCAAATCCGGCAAATCCGGTCTCTCGTAAGTTATCCGCGTTTTATTTTAACTGCCGGTCGTTGAGCCGATCTCTTCAAGTATCAGAATGCCTAACTGTGAGCAATAATTTTGCATTATTTTTTCCTAATTTGCCAGAGATTACTCGCACAAAAGGTGACGTCTTTTCTCGTAGTTCAAATTTTCAGCATGCTAGAGCAAGGGCTTTTTCTATTCTTAGCATCAGGAAGTTATAACCGGTTATTTGATCCCGGCTCTCAATTTGAAATTTAATGCAGTAATCGGCTCATCGTATCGGATAAACTTCGTTCTTTATCAATAATAAAATATATCTTTTGATTCTTTTCTTCATTACTTTCGTGCTGATTGGTACATGAGATATTTTGTAAGAGTTCTCCTCTTTACGATACTATTGATATGACAAGATGTGCCCAGTGGACATCACAAGCGACATTTAATTATTTTCGTTTCATTTGTATTCGAGGAACATTTTTATTACTTAGCGCGACTGTTGGTCGACTTTAATCGGATAACTTTCGAGATCTTCTGACCCAAAACTGTTTCGCGTCGAGAGAATTTAGAACACCGACATTGACAAGCATATAGACAGGCATGCAACACCGAGACAAGAGAGACTAGCAGATTGATTAAACACCTTGTGGTGTAGTAGAGGAGAATCTGTTGATTAAAACCGTTTCATTTTTATAAAAGCTCTCTCTTTGATCAGAGATTTACACTTTTTCTGTTCCCTTTCGCGATTTCTAGTTTTTTCTAAAAATCTGATCAATGAATTCAAAGAAAATAGACACAGATGGAAATTTCTGCTCAATGAAAGGATTTCTTTTCTTCGCTTTCTTTTCCGATTTGTTATTTTATTCTTTTTCAGAGTCAGTCTAGGCATTTTTGATATTTCGATCCTTTGAGTATTTATCTTTACTGTAAAGTTTCAAACGCAGTGAGAAATCGCTATTCTTGTTTGGAATAGTTTCGGAGTTTGAGGGTTATAATTCATTGGCGCCTGAAGAGTGAAGGAGCCCCTGAACATTGCCCAAATTCCGGCGGCGAGGCGTCTCTATAATCTGAGCGTCAGAAAGTTACAACCAGTTCTTCGATCCCGGCTCTCGATCGGATAATATATTATAAGACTCAAAGTCTGCTGTAAGAAGTGGTACTATTGAGCTCAGCTTCAGAGACTTTCAGTTGAATGAAATTACGTCTTGATATCCATAGAAGCCTGGCGAAGAATTTCTGATGGCGGAGTAATTAAAAGTCAGGTGATCCGATACCCGAGTTTCGTCAAAAGAACTTTAAGTAATGATGCCCATTCCTCGCTGTTACGTTTCTCGCAAACGAGCGCTAAACAGAGTCGAATCTGACGTAAGGAAGACGTATTTTCCAAGAAGTTGCAAACTGAATCTTTTCGCAAAGTTGGCAGCCGGATGAGCTTAAAAGCTCACAAAAGTTTGCGAATGAAGGTGTGGTGGTGAAGTCGAAGGAAGCATTCTGCAAAGAAACTTTCTCGGATTTGTTTTTCGCCGACAAACAACCGAGAATGAGCGGCAGAAAGAATTTTTGGAACTTTTTTTGTTACTGAAGAAAAGGAATCAGATATCGATTTGCAATTCAAAAGTTTCTTTAGGTAACAAGTGCTTCCTCAACTTGAGAGGAAAACAAGAATAGCGATTTGCCCGTGCATTGTTTAGTTCTTGTTTTAAATGCTTGCACTGAAAGAGTATTTAAAGAAAGTTTTCTTTAAGGAACATTATTCACGACACTGCACAGCACATTGAAAGCTTCGACACTGATGAAAAAATGTTGTTCATCACATTAAAAGCTATTTATAGAGTTATACTTGACCTTCTAGAGTTGATCATTGAAGCCATGCAAAGTATAAATAGACATTCAGAAAAATTCGATTGCAAAGATTTTGCCAACTGCAAATCAATTACGACCCTAACTTGATTAACAAACTTTTTGAATCATTTTGTATGGAATTTAACAGAAATTGCGACCAGATTAAATTAAAGAATTGATCGATTTAGCAGAATGTTCTTATTGAAATGCAGTTGACAAAAGTTCTATTCTGGAGAAAGTAGGTCGCCATGTCACGGAATTTGGATGAATGGTCCGAGATTTTCCAAGCAGAAAAGAAGAAAAATCCGCGCTGAGATTTGTGATTTAGAAAGAAGAAAGTCACAGAAAAGAGCCTTAGAAAAAATGGCTGCGAAGAATTTGAAAATGAAAAAATACACTTTCTCCTTCGACTATACAAAAACGGGCTCACAATGATTCACTCAATAATTCCTTTTTCGCACTCATTTTCTCAATTTCCACACACATTTTTTCTTTCATTGGTTTGTCCTATGCACATGTAAATTAGTAATGTCGCTTATTTTGTCGTAATTCGGTACGATGCAACTTGAATTTGCTATCATCTCTCTGGTCTTGTAATTTTCAGATTGATCAACTTGTTTCATAAAAAAAAAGTTTCAATTGATTTTAAGGTTATTTCGGCGTCTCTAAACTGTCTTCGGATAGTATCGAACCACTAACATCAACTGTTAAAAATTAGCTTTGACTTTGAAAGGTAATAGCGACGTCCAGAATATAGGTAACAATATCATTAAGAAACAGTTCCAAATAACTTTCACTAATGTTTATTTACCTCATAATTTAGTTACCTTTCCAAAGGTACAAATAAATTATTTCTATCTATATTCTGCACGGCGTTGTCACTTTACAAAGTCAAGGCTAGTTTCAAAGTAGTGAGTGATCCGACACTGTCCGTTGGTAGTGTAAATGATAAGGTTCTAATTCGGAAAGTGAAGGCTCTATTGTTCCCAATAGAACATTTTAATATGCATCTTTCCAGATACCTTATCATTTAGAGAAGTCGATTGATACTCTGAAAAAATATTGTTTCAATAAAATTATTGTCGATCGTGAAACCTGGATTGAAATTACAGGGTGTTCGATTCTGGTGACAGGCATCTTGTCCTTTTACGACGTGCGGTATACGCGAAAGGTATAATGTATAATATTGTAGATATTATATAAGGCATGCATCACCTGCCGGCAGTTGGTGCTCTTGACCATCGTCCGACATAGTTCACGCACCGGAATATAACATTAAACTATAATCTATCATAACTTCAACAAATACATCGGTGCGTGTACCGCATAACGGCCTCTTCGTCGTCGCACGGCAAAACAGAGAATAATACAAACCCCGGATTTCGATTCTTTCCACTATCCGCAAAGAATTTTGAGAAATATTAAAAGGGAAAGAAATCCGGGACTTGGTAGCATGTTTAACGACACATATGTACACATTAAGTATCACTATGTTATAAAAACCCCGAAAATTCGAAATGAATTTCTTTAAAAATTCTACTTGATCCGTGCGATGCATTTACGCACAAAACACAGAAAAGTACCGGTGCCGCATTTCACACCGAAATTTTAATAATAAATGTCAACAATTAGTTTTACTAGTTCCTACGGCCTTATATACGATATCACTGTGATTTGAGGAAATTTCTCGTTTTCCTTACTCTTGCGAGTTTTTTTTTATTCTCCGTGCGTCGACAAGATCGAGCACGTGGTGAAATCGAACCGATGGAGAGCAAAAACTACCGCGTTCTTAGATCGTCCTTAAAGTGTCATCGTCCTTCTTCTCCATCGACTGCAGCTCTCGAGATTCCAGTTTACGAAACCTTCCTAAATACAAATGCGTTAACCTTAACCATCTGCGCTAGAGTAGTAGCTAATTAATTAATTATTGAAACAGCCGTCGCACGAGTGTCTAGCAACTACATAACTTCGCTAAGGTAGTTCAGCTAATCGTAATTTTACTAGAAACTTACATGTTAGATACTTTTTTTCCACTTTCCATCATTCGATCAATCACGATAATGAGCGCCTTCGGTTTACTTAATTTTTAAAAAAATTGTTCACTCAAATTTCGAATCGAAATCGCTCAATCTCTCGTGAAAAATCCAGCCAGGGAGATGGTATGGATTCATTTGCGCCTCACGAAGCAGACTCTATTTTTTATTGTCTTCAAATGCATTTTTGTGAAAGAAAACCGATTCCGTTTTTATAAAAGTTCCAGGATTGTTGGTACTTTTCAGGAAAAGCGAGGCGCAAACAAATTTTCCCCTGAATATGGATTTAAGCAGAGCACTATTTTTTACAAGCCTCGTTTATTTTCTTTTGTATATTTTAATTATGATCTCCGCCCCTCCGTGAATTCCCGTCCTATCCTACGAACTGCTCTACTATTATGTCGTTCCCTCGGTCCCATCGTTCTTTTCATTTTCATTTTTTCTCTCGAATCGACTCCTTTCTCCGTGCCATTTCCTCGCTATTTTCCTGCGGCAATTCATAAGCATGCAGTGGCAGCCTTTGTTTTGAGGAAATATCCTTTGTTTTCCGGGACAATCTTTTTTCCGCTTTTCCTATAATTGCCTCTCCAGCGACGCTCTAAATTTTACCCTTTCGCACACAAACGTTCTCAGATCGCTTATTCCTTTGGCTTTTGCTAATTTAGATTCTTCGATTTTCTTCCTTTGATTTTTCCCTACCTTTCGAAATCCGATTGGGGAATTTGGTGTCATTTGCAGGAAATTTGCTTCGAAGGCACGGGTTGTTCTCTTTCAGGACATTTATTTTTTTCTGTAGACTTTGAAAGACCGAAGAAGAAAACTTCTGAAGTGGCGAAGGATTGGTTAGAACGCTATTCTCGTTTAACTGTTGTTAACTTTAGCCCTTCGTGCTTTGGAGGCTTAAACACTTCAACGAGGATCGCAAAGAACATGGGCTCGAGATTTCTATATTTTTATATATGTTTTTTCTAAGCTGTTATTGGCCTCTTCACTTCCGGGTAGAATTTGCGACCTGAAATTTTTGTATATAAGCCAAAGGTGTCTTGCTTTTTTCTTTTGGTTTTGGTGGCGTCCATCGATCCTAAACAGGCACAGCCGCGTTTGCTATTTTCGTTTGCTGGTCGTCGGGATAGAGAGACGGACGCGATCTTGATGACTGAAGACGCCATCGTGGCCGACCGCATCGTGGGGTGGACTCATTGGAGGCTGCATTTACTTTCGATTTGTGTCTTGATTTCATTCACCTGCGTCTCTATCGTGTTCTTAAGTTCTGAAATAAAATTTAAAAATCAGATTATTTTTTTTTGGTTACAAATAATAAATAAATGAATAAAATACCAAAGTACAGACATTTCATATTAAAACTACAACCAATTGCTTTTCTGTGACGCCCTCCAATAAAGAACTTTATGGTAGCTTACATATTTCTAAGTAATATATAAAATTAGGTTCTAAAAATAAAAATTTATGACAAAATACGCCAAAAAGAATGTAATCTGATAGATAAAATTGTAAGTGAACAAGTAATATAGTTGAAAGGTTACAGCACAGAACTAGATAACTAACATTTTTGTTGAAATTGGGCTTTTTCCATAAAAAATTCTTCAAAAATCAAATACACACTGTGTTAAAATGATTTTTGCAGAAGCAAAATAATAAAATACTTATTTTATCAGAGAAAAAGTCTTCAAATATGGCTATTTTCAATTTTTTTTTATCATAGAAGCAACAACCGAATTCCAACCTTAAATTCTTAATCTTTATTTTATACAAAAATCCACTTTTATAAGGTGTTTTATTTAACTGTTTGCCTTGCAATCGGAAATAGGATGATATAGGGGTAGAATAATTTTTTTTAGAAAAAAAATGATTTATTCTTATTCTGCCTGCCAATAACTCGGTAGAAAGTTTTTCTCATTTTTTTTCAATCGAAAAATAGATACTTAGTCGCTGTCCAGAGACGATTTTCAAAAACCATGAAATTTGAACCCCTAAATTCTCGAATGATTTACTCGGAATTGGTTAAATTTTTCGAATTGACTTTTTATCGTAACTCGCTGCCAAGTCTGCCTCAATTTTAGTTTCTTGAAACTTTAAGAATGTAAACTTCCACATTTTCCTTTTCAGAACTAAGTAATATTTTTAAATTATACTATTTTGACCTCATTTTAGTACTGCAACTCTTTAGTTCTGAGTTAAAAATGCGCTTTTGTAATTATATTAATTTTTTTGAGATTAGAACAATGTAAATAATGTGACACTCTATTACTAGAAAATTGATTAAGAACATAAAAATTTTTCTAACTCATTACGATATGTGCCACATATTTTAAAATACATCCACAGGAATTCAGATTTCAATTAGTTGGGACATCAAATAAAAGAGATTCAGAAACATTGATGTGATCCTAAATTTAAAATGTACACTTTCTTTCTGTAGTTTTCTGTATTTTTTTATTTGCAAATGGTCTTTTCATTTTAGTAAAATGTGAAAAAATATAGCACTACGTCAGAGATATCGAAAGCACAAAGGATTTTTTTAATTGAAATATTATTAGAGTAACACTATGTTGAATTTAGGTATATCATTTTTTTAAACTATCGATATTTTTAATGCGAACAATTGGATTTCAATTAATCTTATACATAGAGGTGAAATGATACATTTTGAGGAAAATTGGTTTAGAAAAAAAGCTTTGAGCATGGGATTCTGACAAATAAAATTTCATGATATATTTATTTTTTAACCAGTGACAGGAAGAAGAAGAACGTAAGATAACAATTTTTTATCGAAATTATACATAAACCAAGATCTTTACTCAGGGACATTTTTGAGGAAAATCATATCAAAAGAAAAGCTTCAGGATAGGAGTCTAAAAAGTGAAATATGCTTTAAAAGAAATCCTTCCTGCCTAGGACTTTGTTTTAATCCACCTCATGAGGACAATCAGACTAATAGAAATACTTCCAACATAGGGGTATGAAAATCCAAATTTTCTCATTTCTTATCATAAAAATCTACATATAAAAAAGGATATATAGAACATAGCAAACGTTTTTCCTTATCGAAGTTCGACCTGCCAAGTACTTCAATTTGAGCCGCTTCTTAGGGAAATTGGGATAAAAGGAAAGCTTCCAGCATAGGAGTTTGAGAAACAAAAATGTCTAATTTTACTTATTTTTCAACCACTGTTATCATAAGGAAGAATATAAGATATAAAATTTTCTTCTTGATCACTCGTCTGATGCCACGAGCTTCAATTGAAGCTATCCTCGAGGGAAATCGAACTAAAAGAAAAGCTTTCAGAATACTGGCGTCTAGAAAGACATATTTACAAATTCCTGCATTGTTCTTCATTATTCCATACGAGAAAACAAAAATTCTCAATTTTCTCTAAAAAAAAGTGAAACAAGACTTCGATTTAAATCAATTTATATTCAAATGAGAAAATGCCTTGCAAATAAAATCCTCAAATTAATATATTATAAATGTTTGATTTAAACACATTAAAATTATGTGTAAATTATGAAACGGAGATTTTATTTTTAATATCCGGACCCAAATCTTGCAAAAATAATACTTACTGGTGAATTCGTCTTCATCCTCCGCTTCCGCTTCAGCCGCCAGTTCCTCTGGCGTCTTCTTCTTGCGCATTAGAGGGTTGGGTTCTTCTTGCTGTATTTCCTGGATTTCCTCCTTTTTCTTTATGTTATACTGTAACACAAAAATAGAGCACAGTTCAATTGAAAGTGTTCCCATAACAGTAAACGCTAGATAGAAAGTCGTAAACATCCTGCCACAGAAAAAGCATCGCATTTATGCGATATTTGTCGTCCCCAGCGAAGAATGAAGACGATCATTGCGATGGCGTCAGAAAATTTATTGAAAACGTGAAGAAAAATAAGAAAATATTTCCTTTTACAGAACTCAACGAGAAAAATAAGTACAGGGATCACAGCATAGAAGGGCCTACAAAGAGGGGAAATACCCTTTTATTTCTTCAAGTTCATCTTTTTATCTCATTCCAAAAATGTTATTTCCAGAATATCAGCGAGACCAACAACAGGGCTCAATCAATATGCTTTTTTGCAAGGAACTAGTTTTTAAGTTACAGTGGTATTATATTTTAAATAATAAATAAGTTCTTAATTATATAAACAAAGGAAACAATTTTTTTTAATTTTATCATTCGCCATTGATAGGTTATGAATGTATATCAAAGTTTACTCAATAGATCATTTAAAGCGAATCAAAACGCGAATAATCGCAGCAAACATGGCGCTGTTATATTTCTATAATCAAAACGAATTTCCACATTATAATAAGGTCTCAAAGACGCGAGCAAATATGTCAGATATGCTACTGTAGTACTCCTAATATCAACAAAGTTTATCTGATGTAATTAGAATTAACCATTTTTTTTAAACTTCACAAGTCTGTACTTCTAGTTGAAATTACTTTTTGATATATTTAAAACAAAAAACGAATTGACACACAAAAAGAATCGTATTTTGGAGTTCCCAGGGTCAATTTATATCGAAATATGTGAATAAATTGAATTTAAAAATGTCGGTTATTATACATTTAAAATTTGTAATAATATTATATATAATATTAATTACACAGGCCGACAAAATTTCAAAACCAGAAAAACCTAGAAAGACGACCATATCTAACCAAAGGTTTTTGGTGCACTGAATCCAAATCTGGCCTCAGAAATGTCCCATCACCCTAGGTTTCCGAGATATCATTCATTGAAGATTTGGATTCAGCGCACCAAAAACCTTTGGGTAGGTATGGTCGTCTTTCTAGGTTTTTTTTCTGGGTTGGCCTGTGTTATTATTTGAAATATAATAATAATTGTCGTATATAATATAAAAATGT
>NC_046658.1:91658870-91682210 GCF_010883055.1 Belonocnema kinseyi | reverse complement strand
AAAATTTAACTTATAAACGTCCCCCTACGAGGAAGCAATATAGCTCGCGAGTACAGAAGAATAATAAGTGGATAAAGTCTTTTAAATAAAACTAGCATGGGTGCTACATTGACTGCATAATGAAATTCTTTAAATTTCTAAGCTTAAGAGTCTAAATATATATTACGATCCTGAATTTAGCTACACATATAGATTTGAAAATTGGGGCATTGATTTAAACAAAAGTAATTGTCCAATAAAAAAAATAAAAACATGTCTGAATTCGGCTCAGCCATACCTTTAGGTGATTTTCGAATTATAAAAAAATAAGGATTTTTAAACAACTTTATTGTTTAAACGAATTATAAATATTATAAACAATATAATTGTTTAAATAATATTTTTTTTATTTATTCAAAAATCACCTAGAGATATGGATAAGAGGCCTTCAACGATACCTTCAGTTTTTTTGTGGCAATTTGTTCGTTCTGGCTATATGTCTAAATATAGAAATTGATTTGGAAAGGCTTTTTCGACATTCAGTGAGAGTGGAGGTGATATAAACAATGTCTGATGGAAAGTGTTGACTATGTTTGTTTCGTTAAAGCTCAAAATTGTATTATTTTATTTAGTTTGCGTTTTTAGGTTTTACTTAACATTATTGTACATTATATCGTGAAAAACGAAAATAAAATTTATAAACATTCTATTTGTTTAGATTTTTTTTTTCGTTAATTCAAAAATCACCTAGGGTTATTTTATTAAAGTATGCAATAATGTGCTTGAAAATATTTATCAGCTCATACGTTTGTTTATATTGCGTTCCCATTTGTTTATAAGAATAAAATTGTTTAAAAATGATTATTTTTGCATAATTCGAAAATCAGTTAAAGATATGGCTGAGCCGAAATCAGATATGTTTTTATGTTTTGATTGGGCAATTACTTTGTTTAAATAAATTCCCCAATTTTCAAATCTATATGTATAGCTAAATTCAGGGTCGTAATATATTACCTTTTTATTAAAGGGTTAATTTTCAATAAAAAAGGAGATTTTCTAAGAAAAGACAGTAGTAAGTTGAGTTGAGTTTTTAAATTAAAAATACGAAAGTTTGAGAAACTGTTGACTTTGAAACCTTAGGAGATTATTTATAAACAAAAAAAATTTTCTACTGAAAAAGGTGTTTAAAAAATAAATGTATTCAATTAACTGAATTTCGAATCAAAATAAATGCATTTTCGACAAAATAGTTGGTTTTGTAAAAAAGATAGTTGAATTTTCAGCCTACAAAGTTGAGTTTGAAACCAAATATTCAAATTAAAAAAAAAAAAATATCAAACTTCAATAAAATATAAATTGCAAATCTAAAAATAATGAAGTCTCAACACAAAATATAGTTATTCAATTATTAACCAGGGAATATTTTATTCTTAAATCAAGAACAGTTTGATTGGAGCAGAAACGACAAAATTTTTTAATTTAACCAAATTCTGAAATTTTCAAGCAAAGAAGAAATATTAATTTTCAATCAAAAAGATGACTTTTCTACCAAAAATGAAAGATTTTCAACCTGAAGAGATGATTTTTTAAAACCAAAAAAATCTTAACAAAATAGTTGAACTTTGAAACAAAGTAGATGAATTTTCAATAAAATAGTCTAACTTTCAATTTTTTAACAAAATTACTGGATTTTCAACCAACAAATCTAAATTCAAACCAAATGTTCAAATTGTAACAAAAAATTTTAATAAAAGAAAAAATGAATTCTTAATACAAAAAATATCAATCCTAAAAAAAAAATTATATTTTATTTTTCAACCAAAAAGATTTTAATTTAAAAACAAAAACATTTTTATTCATTTAGAAACACAATCTTTAACAATAAAGATAAGTGTGACCCAAAAAAGATTATTCAGTTCAGTCAGAAAAAAGCGTTAACCAACTTCTCGAATTTTTAACTCCAAAATATTAATTTTCAATAAAAAACGTATACTTTGAAAAAAAATGATTTTTTAACTAAACAGCTAAATTTTCAAACGAAAGAGAGGAATTTTTAACTAAATTGTGAAAGTTTAATGCAATTATTTATTATCCTAAATCAAAAATGGTTTGATTTAACTAAAAAATATAAATTATAATAAAGTAGTTGGATTTTCAAGCAAAAGAGGCGGACTTATAACCAAATGGTTGAATTTTCAACCCAAAAAACCGAAATTGTCAGAAGATAGTAATATTTTTTAAACGACTTCAACTGAAAATTTTAATAACAGGTGCATTTTCGACCAAAAAGGTGAGTTATAAATTTATATATATTATATAAAGTGAGTTATATATTTCAACAAAATAATTAAATTCTTATTAAAATAGGTGCATTTTTAATTAAATACTTGAATATGCAACCTATTAAGAGGAATATTCAACCAAATAGACTTGTTCAAAAAAAGGTTTAATGTTAAAAATAGTAATTTTTATGCCCAAAAGGCGAATTTCTCAAAAACCAGTTTAATTTTCAACAAGAAAGTTCATTTTGCACTCACTTTTGTATGGAGAGCTTAATAGTATTTTTAAAATGAAGAGACTTTTTTAGCCTTGATATTAAGGTTCTTTTATCTGCATAACCTACCATGGGTAAATTAAACAGCATTTTAAGTTCTACATGCTAGCACGAATGTAATGACCATAACGAGTTTACATAACAATGTTGCAATATTCATCAGAATGCAAATAGCGTAAGTGTAAAAAATTACGACCCAAACTCTTAGAAAGAAATTATTCTTTTTATAGTCTGTCAGAAAAATGTACCTTGTTTTTTATATCGCACTTGCCAACTTTGAGAAAATTAATTCTTTTTCATATCCAAGAGTATAAAAAACTTTCATTTGCCTCCCAGTTGCAATTCACAGTTTAACTGTTTTCTCGGATTCTCTTTAAAAAAAATATATATATATTAAAAAAGTTATAGGAGATTTTTACTAGCATCATTATACAGCGCGCAAGAAATATTGCGCAGGGAATTAATAATAAAAATGAAAAAAAAAACTAAAGTGCTGTGATTAAAATTTGAAATTGCAAAATTTTAAGAAAATATATTCAAAGTTTTTCTATACATAATGAAGAATTTTTTAATAAAAACAGTTGATATTTCAATCACAAATATGACTCGTTAGAAAAATAATCGATTTTTTGACCAAATATGTAGTTGATTTTTCAAGCTACGAAGACGAATTTTTAAATAAATTGTTGCATTTTTAAACATAGGAAAAAAAGAGGTGAAAACGTAAATTTTCAACAAATAAATATTTTGGATAAAATAGTTGAATTTTTCCCAATATTATTGATTTTTCAACAAAATAGTAGAATTCTTAACCAGAAAGACATAACTTGCAACAAAAAATATTTAGATTTTCATAATGAGTTCGAACAATTATTCAATTCGCATTCAAGCAAAAAACGCAGAAACAGGGTAAAAAGCAAAATTTTCTTGAAAATAAATTAAACTTATTATTTTTTAAACGTTAAAGTTCGTGGCAATTTTTCATTGGTCATTATCTTTTCATTATCGTCTTTTTTAGGTCATAAATTTAGAGGCAAAATATAATAGCTAAGACAAAAAGCGGTCTCTTAAACTAAGCCAGTGAAATTGTCACTGGTTGAATCATTATTTTAAACTTAACTCAACTTAAACAGAGTTGCTGAATCTGACTCGAAATCATAGATTCAACCAGTGATATAGCGCTCCACGCGTTCAAAGCATGATTCTGTAGTCTAGTCGTTTAGTCCGTAAGTTTTGCGCAATTGCATTTAGCGAGTCCACCTGTTACTTAAAACCGACGGAAACGGACCTTATTGTTGATTAGTGTTTGTGTTGGAAATATTTTGGGGCCTAGGTGTAATAAATTAGGGATGTAACGGCTTTTGCTTCAAAGTGGAGAGACTTATGGGTTTAAATTTGAACGACACGACACGTTGACGCAATGACGGGTCTTCCCACACGCGCAGTGTATTATGTCCTATTATATTCCAGCCCGCTGTCTTAAAATGAAACAGTATCTCACCATCAATCAGCGTAATTTCACTGGTTCACTCAGTGGAATTGCGTCCTTGGTTTAATCAGTGAGATTCACTTGTTGAGTGCCAGTAGTCATCTGGTCGTATGAGTTGTGGTATGTTAGCTCGTTGGGTGTGCTACTTCTTATTCATCAATTTCTGCTACACTTTGCAAAATTATTTTCAAAAACCGACCTTTACTTCATTTGGCGTCACTGGTATATTCAATGACACTGTTTTAGTTTAGTCACTTACTGGTTCGCCCAGTCAAAGTCAAAATACTGATTCAAGCAATGGCAATTTCACTGGGTCCGTTTGAAAGAGCGGCCCTCGTTCATTTTTGTGCAAGTGAAGTGTGGTTTTCAAAAGATAATTTTGCAAAAGATTAGCACAAAAGTGATAAATGATAAGCGCCATACCCAACCAACTGACATACAACACTTGTGACTAAATGACTACTTGTAGTGAGTAATCACTGAATCTCACTGATTAGTTTAGTGACAGAATTCCATTGAGTAAACCAGTGAAATCTCAGTCATTGTGAGTGGCACATTTATAGCTCTTTCAGTCAGTGAGATTGAGATGGAAATTAGTGAAACTTCACTGGTTCATTTTAAGAGAGCATAATGCTGAATATACGATTTTTCTATAAAACGTTATAGTATAAGTTATAGTAGAGCATAAGAAACATATAATACTGATAGCTTTAGGTGTTATTCCGGCAAAGTATTAGAAAAATGGAATGAAAGAACGAGCCACAGTAATAGACGGATAATCCGCGATTCTGGCGCAAAGTTCTCTTTTATGCATTTCTGTGAGCAGGAGAATTTCGATGCAATTGAGTTAATGGGGGTAATCCGATAGTTATTTGAAAACGGGATGAATCTTTTTATTGCAAATTGCCGCGATATGGTTACATTTTTAATTTAAGGGTTGTCCATAAAATATGTAACAGCTTTTTTTCGGAATAGGAGGTTCGGGAAAATGTCAGGATTTATAATATGCCGGAGGGGGCAACCGATACTTTCACCTACAATTCAAACAAGTAAAATCTATAGCAAATCAGTGAAACGTAATTAGTTTTCACTGAAAATTCAATTATTTTGTTAACATTCAACCATTTCGTTAAAAATGTATCTTTCTTGATTTAACATGATTTTTTTTTTGTTGAAAATGTAACTGCGTTATGAAAAATCTATCTCGTTGCTTAAAAACTCAACTGTTTAGTTGAAAATGCTACTGCTTTTGGTTAAAATATAATATTTTTTGTAAACAAATGTAATTCAATACTTAACTAAAGAATTATATTTTCAACAAAAAAGTTCATGTTTTGCTGAAAATGTAATTCTTTAGTTAAGTATTGAACTATTTTGTTTAAAGGTCACCTTTTCCAATCGAAAATTTGATTGTTTTTTTTTATCATTATTCCCTTTAGATAAAAAATTAATATTTTCGGGTCAAAACAATTATCTTTCTGTGTTCAGAAATAATCTATCTTGTTTCGAAATGAACTATTTGGTTAAAAATTCAGTTTGAAGAAAATGCATATTTTGCTGAAAAATTGATCCTTTCCGGTTACAAGTTGAATCACTTTGTTAAAAAAGAATTGTTTTATTTAACGTTTTTTATTTTATTAGAAAATTCTTCTTTTTGGTTGAATATTTGACTATTTTCCTAAAATTCGCTTTTGCTGAAAATCATTGTCTTTACTGAAAAATTAATTTTTTAATTTCTGGGTACACAGGTGCCATTTGGTTAAAAATTTAAATTATCTGGATGAAGATTTGACTATTTTATTAAAAACTAGTTTTTTCTTGTTGTTGAAATATCAACTAATATATTTTTGTTAATAATTCATCTTTGTAGGATTACATTTCAAATATATGGACAAATATACTATTTTGTGAAAATTTCAATTATTTAATTAAAAAATCAACTATTTTGTAAAACACTCATTTTTGCTGCGGATAATTCGACTTTTTTTTTAATTTGCGATTTTGGTTAGAAAATTAATCTCTTTTTTGGAAAAAAGTCATCCACCGTTGGTTGAAAATTTATTTTTATGAATTTAGAAGTCAAAAGATTTTTAAAAACATATACTTTTCAGCTTGAAAACTTATCAACACTTCAATATTGGTATCATGATATTATTTTTTTTTCTCATTCTATATAATAATATCCACAAAAGAAAAAATTTTGTAAGCACCTGATCCCAATTTTTTTAGTTGATTGGGCTTTACTCAATAGAAGATCATATACTATAATAATAATAATAATATACCCGTAAAGTTAATAATCTCTTTTTGAAATTTTGTAACCGATTAAAAAGTAAGTGAAAATATCTTCAATCATTAGTAAAGTGTTTTAATATAAGATTTGAGCAAACTGCATTAAAAAAATTATAAAAATTATATGATATTTGTCGAGTAAATGCAGCAGCTTATTATAATTTTTAACTTACGACAAAACTACAGTTAACTGTTGCACGTTCATATTGTTTTAATTTTGTTTCTTTAATAGTATAATAATAATAAACAATGTGATAATCCATTAATTATTTTTGATTTTTCACATTAAGGGAGGGGCGAAAAGTTGTGAAAATGTGTCATGTAATTTACAAGTGGCCCGTAATTAAAACGTCCAATGAAGTAAAGGATTAAAATGAGATTTCTAATATTAATTCCGATTTCTGCAGCTTCAAAACATTTTAATATTGACCTGGTTTAAATTTTATCCAATATTTTCGTTAAAAAAGGGAAAAATCGGAGCAACGTTTTAATTGTTTTTGCTAAAGCTTCATAATTATGGTTTTGTTTAATTGATCCGTAATAGTGAAATCAGAATTGTGGAGTATTGGTTATATTTGTTCCGGTCGATGTATTAAATCAGTGGTACTGATGGATTTCAAAACATGATTTATTTAATGGCATGGAATAATATAATTAGGATTGTTAACCACAATCTGATTATTAATTACATACTCGCTATTTGGTTAGTATCAAAAACCAATTATGAAAGGAGGAAATCACCTATTCAGAACTGTTTGTATTCCAGATTAACGTGTATTTAAAATTAACAAATGTAGATTATTAATTGTGATAATTTTAGAGAAGAGACATTTTTCATCATGAAAGCGTTAAGGAAAACTGGGTTTACGATTGTGCGAAATTGTAATAATATTGTAATTGGGCGGTAAGTAAATTGTACTGCAGCTGCTCGTTTGTTAGGTGCTGTCGCTTTAGTTGGTTAGTTACATTCTAATTACATCACAGTTTTGAATATTTAATTACGAATTTTTATTTTTATTTTAAAAGAAAAAATATTTACTTCTATTACCTTTTACGACTTGAAATATTTAAGAATCGTGAAAACCATCGTAATCAATCATAATCATCAATAGTTTTCAAAAATATCCCAGTTATTTAAATTAATAAATTCAAACTCTTAGATCAGTTGTTTTTTTGTTTAAAGCAATAAAAACTGAACTGTAAATCAAAGCATTCAAAATGGAACTTTTCAATTTCAAACTTTTATAATTGAAGGTTAAAAAATTAGATAAAATTTTTTTTATTCAAACGCTCAATAATTTAAACGCATTAAATAGAAGCTTTAAAAACTTTTCAAATGAACAATCTAAAACTAAATTTTCTAAAATTGCAGAAAAAGTTCTAGTAATTATTAGAACCAGCACATAATATTTATATCTTGATTAAATTTTAATTTCTTTAAATATTATTTTTAAATTGGATATTTTTTTATTTGAATTTCAAACTTTCTCAAAAAATCCAATTACATAATTATTTATAAACATTTTAGAAGTCCGCGCTTTCATTAGCCCCTTTCGTCAATTAATTTTCAAATGTAAATATTTCACTACACTTCAGCATCTTCCATCTTCAGCTCTGCTTCCTATCTTTGCATATCTTCCTTAATCTTTTCCTCTTTTTAAAGAATCTACTTAACCTTAATGCATTTAAGGCTATTTTTATACACCCGCATTTAGCTCTACTTAATTTAAAGTAGTCAGTTAAATTGGCAGAATTTATTTTAATTTACTGATAAAATCCATAGGCACAGTTTCATAATTTTTTTATTTTCAAATTGATTAAAAGTAACGTATCTACACTTTCAACTACTGACTCGATCTTCATTTTTATATGCCCTATTTCGAACAGAATTTAATTTCACTTTTACTATCAATTATGTAAAAGGATCCGCTATTGAAATTACACCTTTCATGAGAAATATGACTAAAAATAACAGAAAATAAACTATATTTTCAACTACTTCAATACGGTGACCATTTCATGGACCATCAGATCGTTTTTAGAGATAATCTTGAATATTGAACATTTTTGGATTTTCGAGCTTAATGACCACACAGTTTTCAATGTCTTATCTTTCATTGAGGCCCATGATAGTTTTAAAAATAGTTGCGGGTTGCCGAGATATGACTGAAAATGTCCAGGTGTGTTAAATCAAGTTTTATTTGGTGATTATTGAGATTTTTTCAGATTTTGTACTTTAATTTCAACTCGTGTTTGAATTTATAAAACATATTGAAAAGAAGTGGAATTCACAGGAACTTAATCCTTGAAGTTTCATCTTCAATTTTAGCTCATAAAACTGAAAAAATCATTATGGGTTCCTGTGGTATGATTTGAAATGCCCAAGCGTGTCTGCGACAAGTTTTACTTGCTGATTACCGAAATTTTTTTAGATTTTGTACCTTAATTTTAATTTGTGCATTTATTTATGAAACATGTTGGCAAAAACTGGAATTTACATGATTCAGTCTGTGAAATCGTGTCTCAAATCTAAAATAATGAAACTTCCAAAATCTTTACGGGTTCTCGAGATTTAATTGAAAATGCCACAGCGTACTCTGTCAAGTTTCAGACAGTTTTTACCGAGCGTGTTTCAGATTTTGTACCTCAATTTCAATTTGTGTTATAATTGATCAAACATTTTGACAAAAACTGAAATTCACAGGATCTTATCCTTGAAGTTTTATTTTCAATTGATGCTCATAAAAATTAAAAAATATTCACGGGTTCCAGCGGTATGATTGGAAATGTCCAAACGTGTCTGCGGCAAGTTCAAGGTGGTGATTAACGAACATTTTTCAGATTTTGTATCTTAATTTCAACTCGTTTCTTAATTTATGAAAATTGTTGGCAAAAACGTGAATTCATATGATCTAATCTGTAAACTCGTGCCTTAAATTTAAGATTATGACACTTCCAAAATCTTTACGGGTTCTAGAGATATGACTGAAAACGTCTTAGCGTGCTCCGTCAAGTTCTAGTCGTTTATTACCGACAATTTTTTAAATTTTGTATCATAGTTTCGAATTGTGTTTTGATTTATGAAACACGTTGCCAAAAACTTGAATTCAAAGGACCTTATTCTTAAAGCTTTATATTCAATTTAAGATTTCGAAACTCAGAAAATCTTTACGGCTTTTGGAGATATGACTGAAAATTTCCAAGCGTCTCTGTGTTAAGTTTCAGTCGGTGATCGACTGACTCGACGCAGAGACGCTTGGACATTTTTAGTCATATTTTAGGAACTCGTCAAGATTTCTAATTTAACTAGGTCCTGTAAGCTGCCGTTTTTTTTCCAATAGTCTACTAAGTAGACTATGTCAATAATATCTATATTACATTAATTCTACGCGGAATTGTATAAGCTTTACAACGGTTCCTTAAAAAAGTTTATGACTCATTTGTTGAGCGAATAATCACGTTTTGAAGTCTGCAGTGACTTTTATTTAAGCCCGTTATAATCATGCTGACAACGTCCTACAATAGTGTAACTATGTAACTATTAATTCATAGTTACGTTCATTCACTTTTCTTATTTTTCTCAAAATTGGAATTTTTGTGGATAGGCCTCTTTTCGACAAATGGCTTCAATTAGAAGGAAAAATCTGAAATTGATATTTCAAGAGGTAATATCAAATGTGTTCGGTCAGCTGTGGGCGAATTGCCTTGGTAATAGAATCATATATGAAGTATATAGAGTATAGATGCTTGTTGAAATTTGATATTGCCTTAGAATTTGTAGAGGGCTGCATTTCGAGGATGCGTTCGCCTATCTGAAATTCACAGGCTCAGAGAGACGATTGTGTTGCATCAAGGAGACAGATAGCGTTGGTGTAAATGAGACCGTAGCTCATGTGGTGTCAAATCTGATGCTCTCTGAGGCTGGCATTAATTACTGCATCTCCAATTGCGCGTGCATGCCCCTGGGGCTTGGGAGTGTAGACGAACTTAACCCATATCGATGATCAGAAGAATTTGCTCCACATACTCATATTCCTCAAAGTCCTTTTGAAATTCAAACTGCCATAATACGATCCACAGTATAATAATTTCGTGCATTATAGACGATTCGAAATTCAAATTCTTCCCAAATAATGAGCTGGAATTTTTTTAAGTTGAGATAGGTTTTAAATTGATGGCTTATAAGAATGAACAATTCTCAATTTTGATAATGGACTATTTTAAACTTAAAGCCTTTCCCAAAATAGAACGGCTATCCTCGATTAAGCTCAATCAAAAGGTGCTGATTTTTTAATTTTTTATTATGTGGTATGCCTTACGACTTATTTAAAATAAAATAGAAAAAACTGTACCACGTTTTGAGAAAAATTCACTTTGATTTGAACCTAATTAAAGATATTTTATGGTCAGTTTGTTTCCCGAATATTTTTAGATTATTTTGAAACTAAAATAAAAAAATAATGCTTGATATAATTTTAAACATGTTTTTTGTTTCTGAAAATAAGGTTTTGACAGAATTTAGAATATATTGCACATGAAAAAAATTCGTTTATTGAAATTGCTCAAAATAAAAATGAGCATTAACCAGCAATATTTACATATTAAATAATTAATTCAAAGTAATATTACAGATAGCTATATTAGATCTGGATGACTTTTGTTAAGCTTGCATCCATTTCACAGACTTTTAAAATCAAATTGAACTAACTTTCATTTGATAAAAATATTAAAATCAGACAGAATTTATCCACACTACACTGAGTGATTGTTGCGTGAACTTTTTAAGCTGCAGTATTGTTATTGCTGTAGTATTAACTTAAATTTAATATTTAACAATTGTATTTTGACAATTTTATTCAATAAATGCTTCTTTGCTTGCGAAAAAATTATCGAAATGCTTGAAAAATTTATTTTTTGAAAAAAAGACATTATAAATAAATTAAGCTTTATTTCTGCGTTTTAGTACTCAAATACTCTTAGAATATTTGTCAAACAAAAAATCAAACATTGCAGTATCTTTAATCAAGGTTATTTGATAGTTAATTAAAAAAATATAAAATAAATTGTTTATCACTGATAAAATCGTAATTCCAAGCTTTTTAACTTACTGAATAATAAAATAGGGGTATTGGGAACAAATTCTTTATGGAAAAAATTTCAAAAAATAAATTAATCATTAGTTTTGATTTTTATGATTAAAATTAATCAAATTGTAATTCAAAGTTTTTGAAATGAAAAAACTATAAATTGGTCGTTATTGAAAAAATGTCCTACATAGAATATTAAAGATTTATTTTTAATTATTTCGAATTTAAACTGTTTGACTTGAAATTCGAAACCTCAAACATTAAATGAATTGGAAGTTAACTTAAGAACAGATAAAAATTTTTATTGTTCCAGAAGTATAAATTTTACTCGTGAAGAGTCGAAAAAAGAAAAAAATTAAAAAGAATATAAAATCAAATCATTTCAATTTCACTGTTTAAAATTAAATAATTTTAAAATTGAATACATAAAATTTAACAGCTAGAATTCGAAAGAAGTAGATTATCACAAGTTATAAATTGAGCTTTGAGTGAAAAATGTAGAAAAATATTAAAGTTTTTGGAAATTTCGCCATTTTTAACCTGAAGCCTTAAAAACAGACAAATTTTAAATTTAAGAAATTCCTAACTGGAAAAATTTATTAGATAGAAGTTGTATATTTGCAGTTTATAAGAAGAATATTTAATTATTGTTTTACAAAAATTTTCTAATTAGAATTAAGATAATTAAAATTTTTAAATTTTAAAGTTTGGAGACTTCAAAGTTAAAAATTTTTCAAATACAACTGATAACAAGTGCATGCTTTAAGACCTGAATGTTTGAAATTGAGCATCTCGAGTATTTTTTACTGATTAAAAATGAAAAAATTAATTACAAAAATAATATTCACTTCTAAAGTTTAAAATTTACACAATTTTATGTTGCAAGTTTTAATCAAAAAATTTAAAGTCAGTTAATTCACAAATAAATAAAACAATTCAAAACCGATAAATTCCGAATGTCAATACATTCTTAATTTAATTATTAAGTATTCCCAACTAAAATGCAAAAATTTAGACACGAAAACATTTATTGATAAACAACTTTAATTCAGAGTGCATTCGATATTAAAATGTTTATATTTCTATAATTGTGAAAATAAAAAAGTTTTAGATTGAGAGGAGTTATTATTTAATTTTTAATAGCAAAATTCATATACCCGGCGAATAATGTAATATATTAATAATAGAAAGAATATCTAATTACGAGACATTATTGTTGAAAAATAGAATTAAATTAATAGCATAACTTCTGCTCTGATAAAGGATAGTTTTCTTTAGATTTGCATTGTATGCGCCACGTACACTTCATTAGCCTATTCATCCTTCTCTGAAAATCAGTCCAATTGTTAAGCCGGATGCGTGCTAGTGTTTAAATGACTCTCATTTGTAAGATCCTCATTAAGCAAGAAAAGATCCTTTTTCAGTGCAGCTTTCAGTCACAAGTTGGATTTCCATTTGCCTTTTATTTAAATAACAAAATTTAATTTACCCGACTCTAATTCAGATTCTCGAATTTCTTTACACCTTGCGGAACGTGAACATTTTGTTAAATTTCCTATAGTTGGAAATGGAGAAGAGGAAGTCAATAGCTACACTATTTTGCATCACAATCGAATTCTAAATGGAACACCAGTTTTTAGATTGTAGAATTTCACTGAAAACCATGGTCTTCAGTAAAGAATTTAGGTAATTCTATCCGCAAAAAAGTGGTGTAACCACCATTATGGAAAATTTCGTACTTATTATTGTTGAATACCTGATTAGTTGCATACTGCATGAATATGGCTTTAAGTAGCTGTTTTTAGTTCGTTTCTTTCAATTTTCTGGAACTTTTCAAATCACAATATACAAATAAGTAATTTTGATGTTGAAAATTTATGTATGGAAAGAAAATTTGAATTTTATATTATTTTTTATTAATAATGGTAGCAATTCTGTCCTGAAATTTTAAAACAATTTAAACAAAAAAAATGACAAATCATGATATTCCTAAAACTTCTACTATATTAAACAAGGTTATATGTATTGATTCATTAATCAAAATTAAAAATTTTCTATCACATCAATTTCGTAAATTAAACTTTCGAAGTAATTTTATTTGATGATATATTTTTTTTTTAAATGCTTTTAAACATTATTGATAAAAGAGAAACATTTTAATTGTAAATGCTTTTTAATATTGGTAAACAAATCTGCTCCTAAAATTTTGCTACCACACTATAATCTGTAAACTTATTCTCACTTTCAAAGGGACAAGAAAAATAAAAATTATGGACAAAAAATTAGAATATTTTATTTTACAAAGAGTGTAACATTTTCAGGACATGTAAAAAAAGTAATGGTGCCGACAATACAATTTCTGGGAAATTAAAGATGATTTAGATTTTATTCTTGGTTTTATTTTAAAACACTAGTTTTAAGCCTTAAAGATTTTTAAAAATGTCGAGAAGGAATATTATAGATTTTTAATATTTAGAAATATGCAGAAGATTAAGAAATTTAAACAAATCATAGGTTATCAGAAAGTTTTAATCTGATAATTTTAGTTTTAAAAGTAAAATCATTATAGTTTGTACGATAATTGTAATTTTTGAACATTCTTATATTATATTAACATTTTTGACAGGAAATCAAATATTTTTAACCAAAATAATTAAATTTCGGACGGTTTACAATTTTAAACAATTCTTTGTTATTTTATGTTAGTATTTCCAGTCTAAAATTATTAGTATTTCTATGAAAAAATTATTAGATTTCAAAGATTTTCGTAATGTTAAACTTTTTGACGGAAATCGTTGATTTTAAACAAAACTCATTAGACTCTGAAGTTAAAACAGCAATTTATATCAATTTTCAAAAACATCGTCCTTGTTTTCCGTTTCTATTATTTTAGTAAATCGATACCGTAAAACATAAAAATTTGCAGAAATATTAAATTTACATTTTAATTAATAAATTTCGTGTAATAAGAATTGTGAACTCAATTTATTATACTTTGTACATCCAGAATGAAATTGTCCAAGTTAATTTGCGCTTGAATTCTAAATTGTTGGTATTTAGAATGGAATTGTAGAATTAACATCACAACATGATGTTTACAGGGCTTTACACGTTTAACCTAGTACAAGGTTTCAATTTCAGTCAACGCTGCAGTCCTATTTTGATTATTCAGCTTGTCAGCTTGTCAGCAAATAATTCTCATACTCTCTGGACATGAATTTTAAGTAAAAATAGTATTTTTACAAAGTAATTTTAAATTATATTGCAAACTGAAAAAATTTAACGATAAAATATGAATAACTTATAGATCTCTTACATTTTATGTTCTATTGCCATTTCTGAAATAAAATAAAATGAGCTAGACTAAATTCTGAGAGAATTAAAAAATAGAAGAACCTTCTAGCTTAAGTAATTGCCAAGTTAATCCTTCAAAGGAACCGGTTTTTTTTAAGTGTCTGAAAAGTCAAATTCTGACATTTTCATACTGTCCATTCAAATTTTTAGCCATAAGCAACACACTGAACCAAATTTAGATGAAAATCAGATTTTTTATTCACATTTCTATAAAAATGCACGACTAATCTATGATAAATTATTTTAATAATTTGATAATGGATACGAGATTAAATGTTCCTCTTAACAATGATAAATTATCTCATTATTCACAGAATAAGAAAAATTCTGAAAATTTATTTAAAAACAAAATTGCTTAAACAAAAAAATTCTTAATGAATGAATAAGAATTTGTTAAAAAACGGAGTAGTAATAATATCTGAGCGTAGTAGGTATTTAATAATATGTGAGAAATTTAATCGAATTAATAAAATTATAGTTCTCTACTTCTCTGCAAGGAAAAGTTATAAGTAAATAATAATTAACTGAAAATATGTATAATTAGTAGATTTTTGAGACATAGATCTGTTTGCATATAGATTATAAATGGTGCGATTTAACGAAGAAAAAATTATTTTAAATGAGCTAGTAAAAAAATATTGAAAAAACTTGAAATTGTTTAAATAATGAAAAGTAAGCTTAAAAATGTTTAAAAACGTTTTACATGCATAAATATAATTTACGGAAAAAGGAGAAAACCATATCTTATGCGACAATTTTTTCAAAAATATTAAATTTAAGTTTTTTGGGCATTTTCGGGACTCTGAAATAATATTCTACAACCTAAGTTTGAGTCCAGAAACGTGAATTTCAAAAAATGGGGAGGGGTGTCCTTGATTAATCAAAAAATAAGTTTGAAAATATTTTAAAATGGTTTGAATGCGACAATCAAATTTTGTTTTTTGAATAAACAAATGAAAAATTAACTCTATTATTAATAACAGCTGAATTGCGACAAAAATAACAGAACGAGCTCGAAAGTCTTACTGCAAATATCTTTAAAGTGTAAACAATTTCGAATTACAACTTGGCCCACTTTTTTAATATTAAGCTTGGGGTATTTCAATGTAGAACCAAGAACGAGCATAATTACTCTTCTGCGCTACAATTTTGTTTTTCATGAGCATTTCCTGCGGATTAAACTTTTTGTCCAAGGAGACTTTTTAATGAGAATGTATGTTTTCACGTGGCGTAGACGGAATTTAATCAGAATGTGTTTTCTTAACACGCGTATGTTTATACGTATGTTTTATGATGTGACATTTCTGTAATTAAAATTTTCGGTTGGTTTAACCCGAATGTAATTTATTTAATGAGTTTAATTTCATTTAACGACCTGCCCAAGTTTGAATGATGCGAGGGAGTGAGGAATCTTACTTATGCTGAGCGACCTATCTTTCACTGCATTGCGGATTCGGAGGAGTATTGCAGATAGATATAGGATGGGCTTGCAGCATACTATAGTTAGATTCGGTGACATATCGAGTGTCTCCGGCTCGATTGCCAAGGTTTAAGGGAAATAAGAAAATCGTCGAAAATTCCGTTCATGGTATATAAAATAGTCTGGTGTTGGGAAGAAAATCGTTTCAAAATAGGGTCGATCAGGAAAACAACTTTTTCCCACTTGGAACATAACGTAATTCAAATTTTAAAGTAACTAGTATCGATTTAATTTTCTTTTAATTTTTTTTGCTTTTAGTTGTAAATTTTATTTTTATTGACAGATGTTTCATGTTGATCTCAAAATGAATTTCTAAATGTTTGAAAAAAATTCTTCCAGTATGCACAGCGCGGTCAATGGTCGAATTCACGAAAAAATGAATTTTTCTTGTTATTTTAAAATGAATCATTTTTTTAAGATTCGGGTAAACAGGAAAAGTTGTATACTATATTATGATATCATTGCCTATGTAGTACGGATCTCATCAACAATTATTTTATGTTCGTGGACTAAAGTCAAAACACCGAAAGATGGTGAAAATGACAAAAAACAGATTTTTCCACTTATTTTCACGTCAACAACGTTTTTTTCTCATCCGGAGGAACTGCTAAATAGTAATGCACTATGATTGTATAATAGCATATGAAGTATTAACATCATCAAAAATTATTTCTAGCTTTCGCTAGAAACTTTTCAGCTCTACTGGAAAAGGAAAAAACAAAATTGACATTTTTTATTACATCTTAGTACGCATGTCTCGAATTAATTTTGTAGATTCAAAGTAGTGTTGAGATCTTTTAAAAACACCTAAGATGCGTTAAAAGTCTTTGAAACTGATTGGAAAAGTCGTCAATCTTTTTAGATTCTTTAAAAACGAGATGAAATTCTTTTTCCGAGTTTTAAAAATCCTGAATAGCGCAGAACGGAAAAAAAATTACGGAAACAGAAGTTTCCCGAAAAATGAAAATTCTCGGAAGAAAATAAAACTGCCGATACTGTTTCTTACCGAAATTTTAAGATCTAAATTCTCAAATTACCGAAAATAGTAAATTGACGAGTAAGTTTCCGAAATTTTAATTATCCGGAAATATTAAATGTCTAGCTAAAATTTTAAATTAAAAATAAATTAGATTTGCCTATGAGAGAAATATTTGACAGGACAAAAAAGGGAATATTTTTATCCATATTTCCATACAAAATTTCAGGATTATTGGAATAATGTTGCTCTTTTAACAATTTTTTAGTATTTCAATTATATTACAAGATATTCCTAAATGTTTTAGCATTATCGATGAATTAAATAATTAAATAATACTAAAAACACATTTAATCAATTCTTGAATCTGTCCACGAATTTGAATCGTAATTCAAACACATTTTGATTTTACCCACTTATACTTAAAATTCAGTTCATATTAACGTAAAATTAATGTGGTTAGTATATTAAATTAACTTCAAACAGCTTTACAGTCATAAATTTTAAAGTTAAAATTTGGATTTTCGAAAAGAAAGATGAATTTTTAAATAAATAGTTGAATCTTCAAAAAAAAAAAAGAATAATTTCTACCAAAAAGATGATAAAAAACAATAATCCTCCGTCAAATAGTTCAGTTATCAATTAGGAAAGATTAGTTTTCAAATAAATGGAAAAATTTTTTATTTAAAACTATCAGTTTTTAACCAAAAATGAAATCGTTAAATTTTCAGTTAAAAAAATTAATTTTCCACGCAAAAAAAAACAGAATTAATTACAAAAAAATGTATTTAACTTTCAACCAAGTCGCTTTATTTTCGAGAAAAAGATAAATTTTCAACCAAAATGATGAATATTTAATTTAAATATTTAAATTTTTAACCAAAATAATTCCTTTTTTACCACAAAGCCAAAGTTTTAACAAAATAGATGAATTTTTGAAGAAATATTTAAATTATCAACTACAAAAAGACCAATTTTTAACTAAAAAGTATCAAGTTTCCACAAAAAGTGAAATAGTTAAATTTTAAACAAATAGATTAATTTTCAACTTAAATTATTAATCTACAACTGGAAGAGTAGATTTTTTAATGGAAAAGATGAATTTTTAATTAACAAGATTAATTTTTACCAAAGAAGATGAATTTCCAAGAAAATACATGAATTATGAATTAAAAAGATGAATTATCAACCAACTATTAAGTAGTTAAATTTTGAAATAAAAGCTAATGTTGAACCAAAGAGATGAATTTTCAAGTAAAAGTATGTAAATTTGAATTCTAATAGTTGAATTTTCCAGAAAAAAACTAAATTACAGCAAAAACAAAAATTAAAAAATAGTTACATTTTCGAATAAAGTGATGAATTTTCAACTAAAATTATATACCTTCAACTGGAATAGTTGAATTTTCAACCAAAAAGATGAATTTTAACTAAAATAATGAGCCTTTAAGTAGAATAGTTAAATTTCTAACAACAATATTATTTTGTTACCCGGAAAATTAATTTTCACAAATAACTCAAAATATTTGACTAAAAAAGATATTTTTTCAATCGAATATTAAATAGTTGAAGTTGCACCTAGAATAGTTAAAATTTCATTCAAACAATAAATTTTTAGCTGAAGACAAAACGAATTTTCATGAAAATAGCTCATTTTTCAACTGTAGAAATGAATTTTCAATTAAAAATGTTGAATCTTTAACAAACAAAAAGATTAATTTTTAACAAAAGTAATTCGCAGTTAGTCGATTAAAGCTTCATTAAAAAAAGATGACTTCGGCATGAAAAATGTACTAGTTCATATTTTAACCAAAAAACATTTAAATTTTGTATGAAAAACAATCTCGAAAATATTCCCTGACTTTTAAGGAAATTTCCTGACAACTCCAGGTTTCCCAATTTTCCAGGAGGGATAAATACACTGAATTCTTTAATTTATTTTAATTCTATTAATCCCTAAAATTTTGTAAAATTTCTCATTAACTTCCAAATCTGTTAAATCTTCTGAAACCTGAAGTAATCACTTAAATGTAAATTTCTTAAAATTTTTTATAGTCCTGCACAATTTTTTTTTAATTCGCAAAATCGCTTGAAATCCCCAGGAGTCTCTTAAAATTCCATCCTATTTCATTTAATCCCTAAATAACTAGAAATTCTTTTAAATTTTCTTAACATCACTTGAAATCCTTAAAATCCTGTAAATTATCTTGAAATTTATAATATCTTAAAATCCCTTGAACTCCTGAAAATTCTCTGATTTCCCTTGGAATTTTATAAAATACTATAAAAGATTCGAAATCAAAAGTGACAAAAACTTCCATCAGCGAAATATGAAAAAATGGCAGCATTAGTGTGATTCTTTGCAAAATAGTTGCAGAATATTTGAATCGTTGAAAAAAAGTGTCATAAAGTGTCAATGGTGTTGAAAGTCTGAGGTCTGCCTATACTAACTTTTAATTAAATTAATGAACTTCTCAATGCGTATTCAAATTAAGAAATCAATGACATTGTAGCATAACCAAATTACATATCTGTCAAGAATAAAAATCTTTAATATTATACTGATTTGAAATTTACTAAGACTGGAAAATAATTATTGTATAACTTTATACTAATTAATAGTTGAATAATTTCTTTATCAATACAACAAATAAATTTCGTAAATCACGTTTCTTTATAGAAACGTAACTTCCAAACAGTAACTCGATTTTTTAGACTACTGTTATTATCTCTTCGAAATAGACTGACAATAGTTATTTTTAATACATAAATAATAGTCGAATCTGTATTTAGTGATTCTGGATTTAGTGTTTCCGGGCATTGACACCGTGCTGCGGGGATAGTTGATAAGAACGGTGGGGGATGTGGCGGTGTTCACTCAGGCGTGACAAAACAGAGAGAGATAGGAGAGAGAAAAAGCAGTTCCGGGAATCTGGATTTAAGGTCACCGTCAGCCCCAAACCTGACACTAAATCCAAGTTTGACTATGCATATTTTAATATTATGTGTTTCGATGAATTACAGTTTAAATCTCATCCTTTTTCGAAGTACATCGTATACTGTAATTCTATACAATTTATTTTATAATTAATTCACTTTATCAAATAAATGTACAGTAAATATATTTTGAACGCAGAAATCAAGATTATGCTTCTTACATAATTAAATTTAAGCAACCAGGGTCTTATTCAATTATTCTTCTTTATAGATTACGAAGCATTATTAACTTTATTCTTAAGTACATTCACGATGGCCGGTGAGCGTCTTAAAAGGAGTCAGCCTGACTCTATTAGGAAGTCGCCATATTGAATGCAGGGACTCCCTACTAGAGTCAATTTGACCCCAGTTAAGTTCAGTCTTCTTTCTTCTGTCTTCCTCCTTCCGTCTTCTGTGTTCTTTCTTCTTTCACTTTTCTCATGCGATTGTGTCATACCTTTCAATGCAAGCTTTCCAATTGCTCTTTTTTTCAAAAATTAACCAAGCTGGCCGCGATTTTTTTTAATTCCCTGACTTTTTCTTTAATTTTTCTTGAGTATTTTTTCATTTACTATGAACATTAATATTTAAGGATCCATATTCTAATATTGTAAGACTTCATATTTTCATTTTTTTTTTGCAATACCTTGTAATTTTTCTAAAGTTCTTGAAAATTTCTAGAAATTTTTAGAAATACGCTTAAATCTTAAAAATGGCTTTAAATAATCGAAATTAATTTTTTAGTTCCTTGGAATCTTTTGAAATATCCTATAATCTTTAAAGTTCTTATAAATGTTTGATAATACCAAGAAAAACCTGCAAATATGAAGTTTTTGAAAAATACCTTTAAATTCTTACAACACTTTGAAGTTACTGCAAATTACTTAAATATTTTGAAATACCTAAGGTATTTCAAATAATTTAAAATCTTTTGAAATCCTAAAAAAAAGATTTCAACTGAATTTAATAAATTCCCGAAATAGGTATAACCCTGACTTCAATAGTAACGAAACAGTGATTAAAAGGATATTTTAGTCTAAAAAAGTGTCTATAGTGATTTTATTTTAAAAAGTTACTAAAAAGTGATTTCCGAAAAAGGTACTAAAAGTGACTGTGGCAGTCATTATTATTCTTGAATGTCACTTATGGTACTTCTTAAAAAAATTACCTGACCAAAGAAACTCCTTGAATTTTCCCTGATTTCTCGGTTTCCCCTTACCTGTAGCCAGGCTGGTTTTCAACTTACTTGTTCAACACATTATCACTTTCTTTATAAAGCAATTGTTCCCTGTTAACATGCACGAATATAATTATAAAAAATTATTCTAAGATAACTATCCTATTGTCAGTTTATTTCCCATCAGCTTTCTGAGAGATGTGTTAACACATTTTACTATTAGTTTTTATTATCTAAAGTACCTTAATGTTCTAAAAGAATAAAAGATAGTTTGAAAATGTCGGACAGATACTTCCTATTTTTATTTAATTGTTCAAGTGATATGCTGCGAAGTAAAAAATTACGAAATTGGAAAACTGTCTCTCACGGGGGCTTATCATTTGATTTGATCCCCGCATCCAATTGTTTTCCCTTATACCCATGAGGGACATGTAAAATGAGAAATGTATATGTAGGGTATCGCTTTTGAATTTCAAAAGGGATGACAGTTCAGGTGACGATATGTCTGGCTTTTATGCTCATTTCAATATCTTTTCAACCTTTTTTGACACCTGACAATACATGTTTCTGTCTTATTCTAGGTTCAAATTTTAAAAGCTGGATAGATTCCAGATATGGATATAGCAAAAAAAATATTTCAAGGGGAAAATTTCCTTCGCAAATCCCATATATTTTTAATTTCATGATCATTTCTTTAAGATAACATTGTACTGATACAAATATCATCATGCCCCACTTAAAGATAATGGAAAATTAAAATTTAAAAACATCGAAATTTGCGAATTTCAAAGGCACTGCTGAGTGGAAATGAGTTATTCTTATGGAGAATTCTGCAATAGTAGACTATTTGACTTTTAAAGTCAATCATCTGATCTTATACCTTTAAACTCTAAAGTCTAAAAATGTAATTTTCAGCTTTAAAAACTTACAATTTATGAAAGAATCAATCAGTTTTAATTTGAAAATTGTTTAATTTCTGTGTAAAACGTTCGAAGCTAAATTAAAAATGACAAATTTTAAAAATTACTCAAAATTAAAAAACTGTACATTCAGACTAAAATTTTTTCAAAATTAAATACATTAAAATTATGTGATGCGAAATTACAAAATGAATGATGGAAGAAGTATGAAGTAACGGAATTTCAATTCAATCAATTCACAAGTTCAGTTCATCGAAATATAAATTTATATTTTTTTAATGGTGAAGGCATTTCTTAGTTGTGCTATTTAATTTTTAAAATGTTTCAAATTTAGGAATTGTGTAATAAAGTAATACAAAAGAAAAACGAATGTTAAATTTAAGGGTTAAAAATCTGTAAGCAGTGAAAAGTATTTATTTTAATTTAACAAAGTTAAAAATTTAAGGTTTTAGAATTAAAAGATTTGGAAAACGGGGCCACATGATGAAATACCAAATTAAGATCATTAAAATTAAAAAAATTCTATTAAAAATCTTAAAATTTATATCTTGTAAACGTGAATCTATTTGCAATTCAAGCATGTGAAATTAAAATGAAGCATGTTCCGGACTAAGCGATAGCAACAATATCATTTAACATTTAAAACCTTTTCAAATTAGACTTTTTATTCAAGCATTTAAATCTGAATGATATTAAATTAGGGCAGAAATATTGAACAATTAAAAAACAATTTTTAAACGGAATAATTAATAAGTATCGTAATAAAAGCTTAATGGCCTGGAGCATTTTCGGTTAAGCCGTATTTTTGTTTCATTTGTTTGCACACTCTAATTACCACATTAAAATCTCTAGGTCACAAAACTCTTCGAATTTCCAATTGAATTTTTTGTGCAGAAATATATGAAAAATATGTTGACAAAATTAGCAATTTTAAAAATATGATTTTTCATCTAAATGAGAATTGTTTGAAAAAAGTTGTTCGTCGTTATTCATCAAATTTAATGCATATATATTTGAAAAATATAATATTATTAATATAATTATTATATAATTATT
>NC_046658.1:91653874-91658770 GCF_010883055.1 Belonocnema kinseyi | reverse complement strand
AATATAATTATTAATTTATTAAATTAAAAAGTATATAAACAAAAACTTAATATATCGACAATAGCTTTTGTTATAAACTACCGTATAAAGAAATGAAAATGTTAGGTTCTGTCAAAAGCAAGTTAATACTGATATTTAGGAAAAAAAGTTACTACTAATGTAATTGAACATCGTTGTGCACAATCTTTTTTATAAGTAAGCAACTATAAATGTTCTTTACTTAAGTGCATACTTTTTTAATTATTACTATTATAAAAGCACCTCGACATTGATATTTTCAAAAAAAAAAGTTATGCGAAAATTTAACAATTATTATTCTTAAAAGAAATAGTATAAACAAATGGCATAAATGTACATTTCATTGTGGATATAAACAATTTTTTTTATTAAAGCTTTTCGAAAGCTTATTAATAGTAATATTTGATGTATAAATTACATCAAAATTATAATTATTATGAACATATTGTTAAAATATTCACAAATTCCACATTATCAGGTGGAATGAAGCACCTTTCTTTATCGTACTTATTTATCACCTCCCTGACATTGGCACTGGTAAACGTGATATATAAAAAATACATAATTAGTAATAATAAATAAATATAATAAAATAAATAATAATAATTTGTAAAATACCTAGCTATGATAATGATTATTATAAATGGTTCAATGTTTTATAGAAATTATGTGTAATTAATAAGCATTTTATCTACCTACAGGAAAATATTGTGTCCTAAAACTTTAATACGAATCTCCAAAAAAAATATGTCTTATCGTCATATGTCTAAAAATGGTAATTGTGCAATGCTAATATTATTTAATATTTTGTATCACGTAAAATTTTGATTAAAAATCAATGTTAACTATAGTTTTCCAAAAATCTTTCAAGGAGATTTAATGTGAAAAATGATTTATTCACACTAAGAAATGAGTATTTTATTTAATTAGTTGTAATTCTTTTAATCTCGAGTTTAATTTTAAATATTTCGCGTACTGTTTATTGTTTGCAACAACAATTTAAAATCAGAAGAAACTAAAACTTAATTTAAATTTATAACCGGTTACTTGAGTTCATTTTGGTTGAAATTTAACGTCAAGTGAAGCTAAAATTAAAATTTAGGGTTTAATTATAAATGTAATTAATTAAATTTTAACATTTTTTCGACTGATACTGATATACTAGATATTCCTTTTTGGTTTCTTTGAGTGAATTTTTCCTCGGTTAAATCTAATTTGATTAAACAACATTGGGGTATATTTATGAGCTTTCAAGTTGCCTTTACTCTAGAACTAATGCCAAGACCAATACTCATATTAATATTCATAATAGTTTCAGATTAAATAATTTGTAATTTTCGAAAAAAGTGAAAATACTTGACGTAAGGCGCAAGCAGAAAAAGTAAAAAATTCGATAAAAATAATAATAGAGTAATAAAATGATAAATGACAAAAATAATAGAAAAGCCTTGATGATAAATCGAAATTCGATACCTGCTGAACGCACGATATGGTCTAGATTAAGGCACACTTGAGATTGTGCTTTAATAACTGCGTGTTCAGCTATAATAAACGGCAGTGTTTCGTGGTTAGTACTATAACACAATATACATCAATGTTGTGAGGTTTTTACTAGTAATTTCGTGAAAAACGTAGTTATCATAATTAAAAGCACTGCTTTGTTAGATAATGAGAATTTAAATGACTACAATTCGAAATTGTTTGAAACTTTATTATTATGGCTTGCGGTGGCCTTGATCCTAAATCGGGGATATCCAAACCTTAATAGGCAGAAATTCAAAAATTTCAAATTGTAAATTTTAAAAATTGAACTACACCAAAAAGGAAAAATCATTTAAAATAAGATAGCTTTAAAAAGAAAATTCTGAAAATTAAATAATTTGCAATTTTATTATAGTTTCAACATTTCAAATTTTTCAATTGTAACTCTTCAAATATTGTAGAACTTTACATTTTTATCGTTAAAATTGAAGAGTTTTTTAATTTGAAAATTAAAAATTATGCAAACTTTATATTTTACAATTTGAAATTCTTAAATTTTAATGCTTTATAATACAAATCTTTTTAATTTAGAAAATGTACAATTACAAACTTATAGGATGATCTTCAAAATAATACAAATTTAAGCATTTTTATTTATATATTTTTAAAATGACAAAGTTTCTAATTGAAACTCTTCAAAGTTATAGAACTTTAAATTCAAAATGTTAAAAAATTTAATTGAAAATGACGCGAATTTTTAATTAAACAATTATAAATATTGTAATTTACAAAATTTACATTAAAAATTTATTTAATTTGGTAGATTCAGAATTTAAAACATGACTTCTGATTTTCAAAATATTAAAAACTAACGCATTTGTATCTATACCTCTTTACAATTGGAACTCTTTCAGACTCTAGAACTTTGAATGGTAAATTCTGAATATTGAAGAATTTTTAAGTTTGACAATTAAGAATTAAAAATTATGCGGACTGAAAATTCTTAAATTTGGATGATTTTGAATATCACAATTCATATTCTCACATTTAAATCTCGAAAATAGAAAAGGTTTCGTATATGAATGATTAAAGTTAAAATATTTTTTAGTGTAAGACTTAAAATTTAAATAACTTTCAATTGTATATTTTTAAAATTAAAGAGGTTTTAATTTAGAAAATTTGGAATTAAAAACTCGATTCATGATTTGCAAAGTCATGAATCATCCTAATTCATTATAAAATCCCAGATGGACTTATCAACTTTTTTTATATCTGGTTCTTGCTTTTTAAATGTTTATTTTAATTCATGATTAATAATTATATTTTATCGTACACCTCATCTGAGCATATATTTTAATTTGAAAATTAAGGATTTAAAATAAGGAAGATAAGCGCCCGTAGCTTGCTATTTGTTCTAGTTCAATTATAATCCATGATAAATTTGCCTTTCATTCATCTTGCATTCGAATTATAGAGATTAAGCTCGATTATGAGTGCGCTTTTTGAGTATTTGCACACTGGCTTTTTGTTCTCGTTCGATGTTCGGGAGCAAAAGCGGAACTCATTATCCACTTCGCGAAAGTGTCAAATTGGCGAAGTTTCCGAAGCAGGAGAAAGCATAAGTGGGGAACTTGGTTCACTAGTTCTACAGATATTTAACATACTCATTATTCACCGACTAAATAGAGAAATTATCTAAACCTTTAAATGTGTTATCGCTTATTTTATTAAATTTAAAATCCTCTATTGTAAATAATTTTTATAAGTTTATTTTCATGTTATACTTGCTAATTCCAAGGGCTGCGAAATGTAAACATTCAGATATGTCAAGCCTGTCGGGAGCCCCCACCTCTACCGCGAGTCATGGGACGATTTCGTCAAGCGTGGTTCATTGGCTGGCCCTGGCTGGTATCGATATGCGCGCTATAATCACGAGTTCGTCCTTGAATATGTGAGTCTTGTAATAAGTCAGAGTTCACTGTATATTTAGTGCCAAAGAATGAGGCTTTAAAAAAATAGTTACAGCATTATTATATTTCTAAAGAATAGTTTAATTTTGGAATTAAAAAAGGTAAATTTTCTACTAAGAGGCACGAATTTTCAGAGTAATATCGTGGTGCTCAAGTTAAAAAGTTGAATTTTCTACGAACTGGTCAAATTTTCAACGAAAATATTGAACTTCCAACACATAAAGTTGCATATTTAGTCAAATAGTTAAATTTCAAAGTTAAAGGACATTTTTTCTAGGAAACAGTTGAGTTTTAAGTACCAACGGCTTAGTTTTCAATCCAAACGGACAAATTTTTAATCCAAAAATCGAATGTTTAATTTAAAAAAAATTAATAAATATTCTATAACATAGTTAAATATCCATCTAAAATGATAGATCTTCAACAAAAAATCATTTTTCAACGAAAAAGTTCAAATTTCAATCAATTAGTGAAATTTTGAATAAAAAAAGATAATTAACAACATAAAATATAATAGTTGATATTTAATTAACAAAACATTTGCACTTTAAATTTAGAAAAATAGGGCAATTAAAAAAAAGAGATCCCAACGAAAAATATTATTGTGAAAATTTTAAGCCCAAAATATACATTTTCTAACAATTAGTTGAGTGTTGAAACCAAACATGTACATTTCGAAGTAAAAAGTTGATTCTTAAATAAGTAGTTCGCATTTCTACGAAAATAATAAAATTTTAAACAAAATAGATGCATTTTTAAGCTAAAAAGACACATTTTTAACAAAACAGCTGAATTTTCAACCAGAAAAAATTAATTATAAAAAAAAAAGTTAATGCTTAGCCAAATGGTTATATTTCAAACTACGAGCCATACGTTTTGAACAGAAATGGTCAAGTTAAATTTGCAGTTTAGAAAATTTTGTTTGAGAAAAAAACAACTAATTTTCAACAAATTAATTAAATTTTGTACCAAAGAGATTTACCTTCAACTAACACACTTAATTTTAACGAATTAGATCAACTTTCAACCAAGTAGTTGATTATCAACTAAAAAGATATTAATTCTCGACAAAATAAGTAATAGTTGATAGTTCAAAAAAGAAATTTTTTTATTTGCATTTAAGACAGTTAGTGTTAAAAAAAAAATGCGAATTTTTATTAAAGCAGTTCGATGCACAAACAAAAAATTTCTAAAAAAAAAGAATTGTTAATGAATGAAGAATTTTTATTCAAGCGAAAACTAATTTCAAACGAATTGTTGAATTAATAAGGCTAAAGGCAATATCTCTACAGAGCAGTTGAATTTTTAAGTACAAAAGATAAATTTTCAAGTGGGACGATGGTCGTGGGGGCTAAAGCGTAGGCTTTGGACCCACTCCTTCGGCTTGCGGGTTCGATTCCCGCCTCGCACTCTGGAAGAGTCTCGG
>NC_046658.1:91631740-91653774 GCF_010883055.1 Belonocnema kinseyi | reverse complement strand
CACCACCAAGTAAGTGTGTGGAGGGTGTGTAAAGGAATATAGAGAAGGTGTAAGAAAAATGTAAACCCTTAGGGGACACATTAGAAGCTTCCATTCCAGAAGATAAATTTTCAACAAAAAAGTTAAACATTCAACCAACATAATAATTGTTTAGCAAATAAGCAGTTTACATTTCAACCAAACAGTTTCATTTTTAACAAAAAAAATATGAATTCTTGGTACAAAATTAAAAAATGGTATTTTCAACGAAAAACGACAAATTTTCTGCTTAAAATAGATTAATGGAATTTTTCGTAAAGATGATTGAACAAAATAGTTTAATATTTAATTTAATAGTCGAATTTTTAAACAAAAGATGAATCTTGAACTAGAAATATAATAAGAGACTTTTCAATAACAAACTACTAACTTACAGCTAAAAATAGTTTAGGTTTCTTATTAGGTTCTATCTATTAACAAAATTTGCATTTAAGTAAGAAAAACGAGAAAAAGAACTAGTTTCTTGAAAACAGAGAGAAAGGAAGAAATTCTGTGAAAGGAAAAATTGGAGGAGAGGGAGAGAGTACCAATTCGAGAATAAATATTTTTTAAATAATATATTGCCAAGGTCTGCCGTGAACTTTTTCCCATTTCTTCAAGAAAAAAGCAATCTGGGACTTTTCCAGACACTGAAGACAAAGAAAGATTCGATAAAGGACGCAATAAAATATAGTGGCACCCACTCAACGACGTCTGTAAGTATTGCTCACGACATTGAAAGATAATGTCGTTTCTTTCTCGAATTGTAGAGAAAATCGAAAGAGGAATCACAGAGAAAATGGGGATGAGGCATAATTTATAGGCTTATAATTTGAAATTTATATAGTCATTCGAAATCCAACTTTAGAAATTTTGTTATGGAACATTAAAGTGTAAGCGATCGAGAAGTTTAAAATAATGATGATTTATTTACAATGATATTTAGAAGATTGTATGGCTGAAGTGGTCCGTATCCATGCTTAGTTTCTAGAATGTTCTGCACAACATCGAAAAACGATATTGTGCAATTGTGAGAGACGAACTTGCGTAAACAGCTTCAAAGCTATTTTCTATCAAAATTGAGCATTTCGGGTAATCACTTTTAAGGTAACATTTTCATTTGTCTTTGTTTTTCTCATAACTATACGTCGTAGTAGAAAATTTAAGGACAAATCAAAATATAACCTTGAAGTGCTTCGGTGAATGGATTCACTGAGATAAGAAATAGCCTTGAAGCTGTTTATGCGAATTTGTCTCCTGAAAAATTAAAAATTTGTAAATGGAAACTTTTGTAATTAAACATTTTATATAGTAAAGCCCTTTAATTTGTATTAGTTACTTTGAATAATGTAATTATTGTAATTTACCAGCCACGTATTCCACTTGTAATTTTAAGCATTAGTACGTTCTGACAATTACCTGTAACTGTGTCACCTTCACTGTTTGCGCAACATGCAATTATAACGCCCATGTCATTTACATAATCGATATCAGTATCACTTTCTTTGCAAAAGAAATAGAATAATCAAATAATTCTCATTCCATCATAGTCTAACCTAATTTTTGTATAATAAAGGTAATAAATTTCTTCACTTTTAACAAAATCAAATATTTTAACCAGCGCACGGTGGGACAAAAATTTTTTTTTGGCCAAGTTAGTTTAGAGCTTCCAATTGTAATCATTTTTATCATTTAAAAAAGGTGAGCCACAGCTCACAAATATGATTCAGAAGGTTAAAATATCAAAGATTTTAATTAAGACATTAATGAGTGCTACTTTAAGATAAAAAAATACATGAATTTGGAAAAATAGGAAGTCAAAGTCAAAGTGAAAAAGTTACATAATCGCTCCCAGTAGATAACAACTTTTATTGTGAAATGTATTACTTTCATTAAATTGTATTAATTTATTATTAAGTATAAAATGATTTTTTATAAAATTTTCATCTTTCATAGATAAGTAACATTTTAAATTCGTATATATTTCAATGAAGTATGACTTTCATTGTTTCAATAACTGCTCGAATTTTTCAAGAATGAATTGCGAAGAAAACAGTGTCTTGTATCGACCAGAACTTCATGCAACTTTACACTTATTTCTGCTTCAGAATGATGGAAACAGTCTAAAGTTTCAAAGTTTACTTGTAGCTCATTTCCTAGTTCATAAAGGAAATCTTTAGATTTCTTAGTTTATAGAGTTCACTGTGAGAGTTTGTATTTCTGTAATAATGATAGTGACGAGGCGTGACATTTGAACTATTCCAAATTAAGAAAGTTCGAAAATCAAATCACCTTTAAACTTCTTTTTAATATTCCAATCACATCAAAAAATGTATCATGTAAAAAAGTCCGCCAAGTAAAAACTTATAAGTATAATAATCAAAAATTCAACATAGTTCATAAAATCAAAGTTTATTAAGTCATTCTAAGAGATAACTAAATTAAAAATGTTCTTAATTTATAAAATTACAGACACTTTTTTCTATTAAGAATTATATTCTGGTCAACTTTTGCTTTTCCCTTTCAAAAGATTATGGAAATTTCTGAATTTTCACCAATTTTAGAAAACATAAAAATGTATACATATTTTAGAACTAGTTCGCAAACTTAGATTTCGCAAACTACGTTGAAATGTAATGTAATATATTATATTTGTGTTTAATGCTTAAATAATTATATTTAAATTATTTAAGAAAATACTAAACAGAGCATAGGCATGTTCAAATCTTTGATGGAATTGATAGAATGGCGTAGGCTCCAGGTATAATAAATGATTAAAAACTCGACTTTTTTGCACTAAAAGCGAAATATCTTTTAAAAGATTATAATAAATCAAAATATCTTAAAAAGCGACCCTGAATATTGATCTCTTCAATTTATGTTTTAATCTTAAGATGAAGTGGTTAAATATTGTAGTTTAGGTCGAGTGAACTAAAAATAATACATGTTATAAGTGTTCTGAATCTTTTGTGTTCAATTTATAAAATAATAGAGAATGTTTATGTGCAGGAGCAATTTTTTTGGTGAACAATTTTTTATTGGATGGAAAATTAAACGATATTAGTTTTTTAAAAAAACATGGCGCAATATAAAATTAAACACGTAAAAAATTAAAAAATTAATGATTTAAAAATGAAACTTTGACTTAAATTTCAAATACTCGTTGGCTAAATTTCACCCCTAAATTAATTCGCTCATATGTTCATTCGCAATTCAAGAGAAACAGTTTGTTCATCAATAGGACCGATTCACTGATCTTAGGCATGTTTTCGTATTTCTGAATAATTTCAATTGAATTGTCCAGTTTTAATTAAACAGAACTGCTACAGACTCCAATCCGACTGTTCGAAATTTTCGATTGACAAACGCTATTTTTTAATTGTTTGAACGAGAATGAAAAGGGGTGGATTGGACAACACAAAAAAATTTTGTCCCAACAGATTTTTAAAACATCGTATTTAATTAAAATTTTGTTTAGTGAGACCATCATAACGAAGAGAAAAATTAATAATAGAAAGACTGCTGGAATTGTTATTTAATTGAGGTCGTGCTAAATCAATCAATGCTACGTAGTATGTACATGCCCGTTTCTCCATTAAAGTTACATCACAGTCAAGATAGTAAATTAATCTTTTCTTACTTTGTGCTTCGGCTTCTTAAACCCTTATTTTTTATTATTAAATATTGAATGAGAAAATTTAAAGACTTAACATTTTTTTCTGTAATACTGAACCGCGTTCTAGTAAATAATTTAATTGTGCAATAAGTAGTTAAATTTTTAGCTGAAAAATTAATTTCAAAAGGTTCTTCTATGTATTACATAATAAACAAAACAAAAATTTCAAACTGAAAAAGATTAATTTTCAACCAAACAGTTATATTTTTAGCCGAAAAAATTTATCTTCTGTCGAAAACGTACATTTTTAGAAGTATAATTACATTCTTTTAAATTCAGTACCTAACAAAAAAGCTAAATTTTCAACAAAATATACGAACTTCAACAGAACAGATAAATTTTGAACAAAAAATTCAATTTCAGACAAAAAAAAAATAAATTTCGAACCAAAAATGGATCAGTCAGATCTTAACGAACAAAAAATCAAAAGATCAATGAACATTTGCATTTTCAATTGAAAAAATAATTTTAAACTAAGACGATAAATTTTCAATTAAAAAAATAAGTTGTTTACAAACTAGTTCAAGCTTCGGTCAAGTAGTTGAGTTTCCACCAAGTTCCTGAATGTTTATTCCGAAAATACGAATTTCCTACCAAACAGTTGAATTTCCAACTGAACAGTGTGAATTTAAAATAAAATTTAATTTTCAATCAAACCCGATTAATTTTTAAGTTGTAATAAGGAAATATGAAATTTCTACAAAAAGATATGAATTCTCAGAAAAAAATTTTCACCAAATTCTGGAATTTTCAAACAGAAGAAGGTAATCTAAAAAAATAACATTGAATTTTCAATAAAGTTATTAAAGGTTGATACATTTAATACATGGTTTTTAATATTACTCAAATATTATATTATGTTAGAAAACTGGAAATTTTGCTTGAAAATAAAATGAAAAACTAAGCAATATTTCAATATTATGGTATTTTACGTGGGAAAATTACCAGCAATATTTATACAATTATTAATAAATCAACATAAAATTTGTTTTGAATTTTATTAAAATTTTTTTTTGTTTAAAAAAATTATTGAACAACCACCCAACCACCTTACCAAAAGACTTCACATAGTTTATGCATAGCCCCTAAAGAGATTATTTATTTCTGGACTCTCTGAGAGATTCTGAATGTTTTTAATAAAAATTTCCATATCATATCAGACATTTTTATAAATTTATGATTACAATATTTTATTCTGAACGAGAGAACAACCTGAATATTTAATTTATTATCATCAAGCCACAATTAACTTTCATCTAAACTATACGAAGAAATAATATCTTTAAAATACCGTTATCATTTGTATAACTTTATATTATTGGATGGTCTCAGGGTAACTGAATTTGCAAAACACGCTTCTGCAAAATATGATTATTCAATTTTGAAGTTTAAAACAAGCTTTGTGGTTACGTTTCGGTAACATGAAAGCTTGCAAACCCAGTAATTCTACCTCATTTGAGTTAAAAGTGTCGCCTGACTCAGACTGCCGTAACTACTTGGTTTCAGTTTGCAGTGGCCAAACAAATGTTTGCTTATGAAATTGCATTTTACATTACAGAAAAGTATGTTGTGTGTCATTTCTACTTCTTAAGACTACTTAAATTAAAATTTATTCTCACAAGAACAAAAAAGAGCGCCCTGCGTGCTTATTACACGTTAGTAATTAATTAATTATGTAATTAAAATATATGCTCAAATTTAAAGTAATATGAAATATAATAATTATTCATAAATTCATATAAATAGTCGGGGAATGCAGTAAAGATGGGAACGGTTTTATTTCTGAACCATAACGTTTTTCCATAATAATTTTGGTGAAAAAAAACATGTATAATTACGATGCAAACAGTATTTTACAGACAATTTTCTGAATCTCTTCAAATCTTCCAAGATTATAAATCTTAAAACATGAAAATTAAGTACAGAGAATAATTTTGAAAAGCTTAAGTGAACATTTCAGTGAATATTTATTTGTTCAATTGGGCTTTGATAGAAAATTAAGCAATTAAAATCTTTGCTCCCACTTTATTACCATCTTTCCGTAATCTATACCTTTTATTGAAATATAAGATTTGATTGTTGCAGGAATTAGATGCAAAGAAAAAAATAATGAAGTTAATGTGGATACTAATCCAATTTATAAATGTTTAAATTTGAAAATTCGCAAACTTGTTTAGTTTTTAATGTTCATAGCATAAAATCTTAGAATCATGAAAATATTTTTTAAATAGATCTTTTTTTTTAAGAATCGCAATTGAAAATCCTTCAATTTTTAATGAGTATAATTCAAAATGATGTAGGTTTCAATTTTTTTAAATTCAATTTTAAAACGTTTAAGGATTTGAAAAAAGCTTTCGTTCCATTTCTGCTGTTTTTAAAAAGCAAAATTTTTTTTGTCAGTAACGAAATCGAACAAAAGTTTCGTTCGGATCCACGAAGAATTACTATGTAAAACTCTTTAATTTTATGTGTAAAAATTATAATACTCAAATTTTTATAATTTTGAAGTTTAAAAGTTAAGTTCTAAGTTCTACATTTCCAAACTGAATAAATTTCGATCACAGTTTTTTTTAGTATAAAACTTGAAACATGTATAATTTTCAATTGTGAATGTGCAAAAATGAATAACTTTTTATGTGTACAGAAATCTAAATAAAAAAATTTTAATTTGGATGATTTTCGAAAATCAAAATCAAATTGTAAATGCTAAATCTTCCAATTCAAAGAAATTTCGAATTTAAAAGATCAAAATAACAGAATATTTAACATGTCAAACTGAAACACCAATTATATTTGTTATAAAAGTATATAATTTGGAACGTTTACTTTGGAAAAGTTCGATTTTAAAGACTTACATATAAAAGCTCTTTAATTTTAACAACTTGAAATTTTTTAAATTTCCAACGAAAAATTTATTCATTTAGAATGTTTTATATTGAATATTTTGGAAATAAAAATTCGTAATTGAAATTCCAAATATTTTAAATTGTAAAAATTTCAAATGTAAATCATCATGTTTACAGATTTTTTAATAGTAAAATTGAAACCATGTCAATTTTTTTATTGTAAAACTCATACCATGCTGAATTTGTTGTTGTAAAATTTTCAAAATTTAAACTGCTGCAATACTAAAGATTCACAATTTAAAGGTATACGGTTTTGAAGATTTGCAATTGAAAATTCCTAAATTGTGAAAATGTAAAATTCTTGAATTTAAACCATTTTTAATTGAAAGCTCTCGAATTAGGAAAAATATGCTTTAAAATTATCTAATTTTTATTATAGAGGTATGTAGTTTTAAGCGTTTTCCTTATAATAATTCAATTTTGAAGATTTAAAATTGAAAACTTTTTGAAGATCTAAAATTGAAATTTGTTAAAGTTTATAGATTTACAATAATTAGAAATTATTTAATTGCAACCAGTAAAAATAACAGCGTTGATTAATTTTTTGGAAAGTCTTACAATTCTTTACATATATAACGTATGTTTCCGTTAAAAAAGGAATTTTGCAGGAAATTCAAATTACTTGAATCAGCGGCTGGAAATGTAAGAAGTTGCAATTTTCACAAAGTATCTGTAGCTGCGATTAATTCATTTTTTAAATTAACTGCAGAACGATATCAGACAAATGGGCAGAAACCTGATATTTACCATTTTTTTTAGATATAAATACTTATAACTGGCATTAGAATTTCAATGACATATTTTCCGATTCGATGAAATTATCGTAAAGATCATGCTCTTCAACTCTAATAATACAGTTTAGAACTGAAAGTTATGCAAGTAGTGGAAAGTTTTTGTAGCTTTTCATGTACTTTTAAATACTTAATTTGAATATAACAAACGTAATGTAATGCTTATTTAGAATGACTAATGTAAATGAGACATGCATATACAAGAAGATTGGAAAAACCAAGCTTGTATAAAATTGAATTGCATTATAAATTACAAAATCATAAAAGAAGTTTTATTATATACTAAAACAAATTTCAAAGTTAAATTATTAAAAAATCTGTAATCTTGAATGATGAATTATTAATTTTTTTATTCTGTGTATCTTAGGTGAAGACATATACTAGCGTTTCTCGGTAAAGCTGCCTATTTTAAACAAGTAGGGAGAATTTCACAGAAACTAGACTCATTTAAAATAGAGTCTGCTGGTCAAAGTCAAACGCAAAGAAGAGTTGAGGTTGAATCGACAATCTTTTGTCCCTTGAAGGATTACGACTTTTTATCGAAGAACTTCATTGAATAAGACTAGAGAAAAAAGGAAAAAAAGTTATCTAAGGGGGGAATTTCTTTTGTTCTTTGTCAGTTCAAAGAAGGAATTTTCTTCATTTTAAGGATTCCTATTTGAGAAAGAAAATGGAACATCTACCTTAAAAGTTATTTTAAATATAAGAAATGAAGAGAGACAGTCTTAAAAGACCTATATATTATTCTATTAATTCATAGAGGAGAAAAAAACGTTTAGAAATCGTTTCGAAAATTAAAGAATTATGATTTGGGGATCATTACTAAACTTGTAATGTACTAAAGTAATAAAATCTGCTGTTTAGCTATTCTTGCAAAAAAACTTTAAGAAATGCACTTTTATAAAAAAAAGTCTCACCTTTCTTTATTCAACTAAAAATTTTTATTTTTATTATTTTCATATCAGATCAAAATAAAAAAATTAAAATATTTTATTAGGAATGGAATATATATTCTTATATGAAGAAATATGTAAATAAGATGATATCAAAATAGAATATCAATGAAAGACATTTTTTATTGATAAAAAATGTCGCGACACTGATTTATCCTATAAATCTTTGCTACCAATCCTTTTATATGCCAAAAAACGGTTAAGAGAAAATATTTTGGCTTGGTTTAAACAAATTTGATAGTCAATAACAATAATCTTGCAAACTTTAGTAAAGTTATTGTTTTTAAAATCAAATAATTGCTAATAGAAGATGATTTTGATAATTTTAAGATTAAAAAATCAATTAGCAGCAATGGATCTACGATAAATGCGCGTTTTCGCGACAGGTTACGCAAGTACCGATACTTGCCACCCGCTTCATCGCATTCAACTCGACAATCAATTTCCTCTAGAGAAAATGAAAACGTCAGTCACATACTATTTTTCATATACACACACTGCAAAAATAAATTTTGCTGCGTTGACTGGACGAGGATACATTATTTGTTATTTTTAATTTTTGTCTCCGCATTGCGCGCTATGTACGCGTACAGATATAATAAAAATTCTTCTATTCAATTACACTAGGTAACAATATTTGTTACTATTTTGTTAATACTTTTTCATATGAGTAATGATTATTTCATCTTTTATGTCACATTGAGCATTAAATCTTAAATAATAACTGCAATAATTTAAAAATTATTTTAGACATTCTTTATCGTTTCTTCTTTTGAGAAAAGCATTAGTATCTTTCGAAATATTAACGCTATGAGAAAAAGAATAGTTTCAGAATAAACCCTTTAAAATGCAAAAAGAAATAACATAAAAATCGAATAAACACAAATTTTATAAAATTTTATTTATCGCTGTAGGGTAGTAATGATTGAGGAATAGCAAAAATTTAGATCAGCGAAAATGATGGAAGTGCCTTATATGCCAGATTTCAATCTGATCTCATAAAAAATAATATAGAAAAATCAATACAGGCCTATAATGATTTTTCCAGAATGCATTTTTTATCCTTTTTCGCGAATATAGAAAAAGTATTATTTGAAAAACTGGTAATTAATTATTAATTTAAGAAATAGACAAATTACAAAGGAACACGAAAATAGAGATTCTTTACAAATAAATCTCATACAGCACAAATCTGTGAATTTATTTGATCCCTTCAGAATCCCTTTATATTTCATTGAAATCCTTTCACACCTTTGTAAATATCTTTAAATCTATTAAAAGCATTTAAAACTCGTTGAAATCCCTAGAAATGTTTTGAAAAAGTAAAACCCCTTTTAAATTTCTTTGAAATCTTTGAAATAGTTAGAAATTTCTAGAAATCATTTAAATCCCTTTAAAGTTTTAGAAATTTTATTTATTTTAATCCCTAGAGTTCTGTAGTTTTTTCAATTTCTGGAATTATATTAAAAGTTTAAGAAATCGTTCAAATTAATTGAAATTAGCAAACATTTTTTAAAATCGCGGTGATATAAATTAAATTAATCTTAGTCAATAAAACGCCCTGAAAAAACTGTAAAAATCTTTAAAATTCTCTTGAATTTTAAAAAGATTTTTGCAATTTAGTGATTCAATGAAATCCTATAAGTATTTGTGAACTTTATGGCAATAATCTACAATCTCTTGAAATTCTATTGATTGAATATATTTTTCAACGTTCTCTATAGAAACCCTTAACAATGTTTGACATCTTGACTTGACAAATTTCACTTTGAAATCTCAAAGAATAATTCTTTCTCAACCATAAAAGTATTTTAAATCCGTGGCGATGCAACAAACTTCTTTAAATTAGATTAAATTTTTTGAAATACCTAAACATTTTTTGAAATTTTTGGAATCAGTAGGAATTCTTGGACATTTTATTTATTTTGAAAAGTTTTATAGAAATCCCTTAAAATCGAGCTTAAAATCTTAGGAAATCTTACCAAATTTTTGTGGCATCTGTTAAAATAGCTTTATAGATCACTATAAATCTACAAATCCGTCAAGATTCAGTAAAATCCTTAAAAGCATGTCAAATTTCTTAAAATACCTTAAAATTCTTTTAGATCATTGGGATTGCGTGCAAGTCCTTTTATTTATTTCCCAAAATTGAAAATTCTTATTTTTTTTATTATCGTGTAAAATAGCTTAAAATCTTCATAAAAACGTTGGTGCAGGAGAGCAGTACACGACTCGTCCTTACACCTGTTTTGAAACGAGATTGTAGAGTCGATTTGTCCAAGAGTTATCTTCACACCTATTTCAGAACGAGATTGTAGGTGCAGTCGGACAGTCGGACACCGGTTTCAAGACGAGATTGTAGAGTTTTAAAGTGGGGGTTTGTCCACGACTCGTCCTTCCACTTGTTTCGGGATGAGATCGTAGTTGCAGTTAGATAGTCAAGGACTTCTCCTCACACGTGATTTAAAATGAGATTTTAGAGTCAGGTTGTACACGACTCGTCCTCCCAAATGTTTTAAAATGAGATTGTACAGTTGTAGATTTGGGTTCTCCGCGACTCGCCCTAACATCAGTTTTGGGATGAGATCGTAGGTGCAGTTTAGCAGTCCACGACTCGTCCTCCCAGCGGTTTTAAAACAAGATTGTAGAGGCAGGTTGTCTACGACTTGTCATGCCACCTATTTCGGGACGAGATATTAGGTGCAGTCGGGCAGTCCACGAACCATCCTCAAACCTCTTTTTGAACGAGATTGTAGAGTCGGGTAGTCCCTGATTCATTTTCAAACCTATTCCGGGATGAGATCGTAAGTATAGTCGGTTAGTCCACGACTCATCCTCACACCCCCTTTCGGACGTTTGATGAAATGCTGGAATCGTTTCAGCATGATACCATTTCATAAGTAGAATAGCTTAGAGAACGAAACGGAGCCGTTGTCCCGAAGAGCCTGGATTTTCACCGCAGCAAAATCGAGACGATTTGCATCAAGTCCAATCTCGTTTCGTGGATGCATCGCGGCTTGGTTACTTTATCCATGAAATATTACCTCCTCGTTATGCTAACGCGGAGGAGGAATTGGAGCCCGGTTACCGGATTCAATTCCGATTCGAACGTATAGCTTCTCTCCCTCGAGGGTGCTGTTTCTTGTGTCACGAAATTATGAAGGGACATTTATATTGCCTAATAAAAAAAGATGCAACAAATGGAAAACGATCAGTTACAAATTTCTATCCAAAAACAGTGCTGAAACGATATATTGAAAGCCTGATTGGCTTTTCATTTATTTTTAATAAATTATACAACTTTGAAGAAAACTTTATATTTATAACAAGATTTTTTAATACCTTAGGTTGTGTTAGTTCTTCCATCGGAAATAAGAATTTTTAAACAAAAATTATAATCAAGATACCCAGTACAAAAAATCGTTATAATTTGAAAAATAATTAGATTCTTTGAGCAATTGTACCTGAGTATCACGACTTTCACCGAAAATTTCTGTTTACAGTTAAAAAAATATTAAAAATTTGGAACATTTTTTTTTATGATATTGTTTTTCGTAAAAAATTGGTGGCTTTAATAAAATAAATCATAACATTATTCAGATTCAGATTATCATTTAGTTATTGAATTTACAGTTTTTGCATTTGCTGACATTTTATACGGAAAGTCAGTACTTTTAATATACAAATTATTCGATTTGAAAGCTTGTACATAATTTTTTAACAGTTTCAAATTAAGCTGTGCGGTTTTAACGAAAATAAGTATAGATTTCAAACAAGCTTCACAATTAAGAAAAAACGTAGGTTATATTAAAAATTTCCCGGAAATTGGTTACTTTAAACCAAAAGCATTACATTCGCAACAGGGTATACAATCCTAAATATTTTTTTGTTATATTATGCTTTTTTTGTCAAAAATTGCTACTGATAATAAAAACATTATATTTTAATGAATATTTATAATATTTAAACAATAATAGAGTATAATAGCCTTTCCCTCCGAAATTGCCTATGTTAAATAAAAATAATTCGACTTCAAGAATTATCCTTACAATTTAAAGAAACTTTAGGTTATCTGAGTGTTTTTCGGCAGAAGTATAAGTATACAAATATTATATACAAAACCGGAAGTCAAGATATCAATTTTTATCAATTATAACAAGTTTGTTCTTGCTTTTTTATTATTTTAGGTAATAGATAATACATACCATCAATCGCAAAACATGTATTATTATTATTAGTTTTTTATTATAATTTAATGAATGCATACGGCAAGGACAATTTTTGTTTGTTTCCTGATAATGCTAAAATCGTAAAGCAGATTATTATGTTTACAATTTCAAAATCACATTTAAACGCTTAAACTGAATTTGAATTTGCAACAAGCTTATTCAATATTTATCTTGTTTAAATGAACAATTTTCCAGCATTTTTAAATTTTCACTTTCCTATCCTATCGATTAACAAATTTGTTGATTGAAATGGATTATGCTAGAAATTGTTCATCATTTAGAAGACAAGTTTAGCTTTCAAGTCGATATATGAATATAAAATATAATAATATAACATATTAAAAAACCAATTGAGCAGGTAAGAAACTTTTCTTCGAGAATTGCAATTTAGATTGTCGCGATAAAAGCACAAGTAAGCTCATTAAGGCTAATTTTTCAAATATTATATGTTATTCTATCAAATTTGACTTATCATTTACGTTGAGAAAATTCTTCGAATGAAAAAAATAACTTTCTCTGTAAGCAATATGTTTCCTTCTAACAATTTAAAAACTAAAAATCATATTTGTGTATCGTATATTAAATATAAACTAACTGAAGTAGGATACTGAAATCTCTGGATTTGTGAATACTTGATCGTGCGTCACAGTTAACTCTATACATATGTACTATGAAGCGGGTGGGAAATTTTAAAAGTGTTAAAGGCTGGATGACATTACTTGTCATCAGCACTCTTGTCGTTTAGGAGACACATGTGGCAAATTGACAACTTTTTCATTGATTTATGTTCTCGAAACATAGTTGGGATCAATAAATCATTATTAATACACTAACAGATGTGTCGAGTATAAGTCATGTTATGTCCACAAAATATTTGTATAAAATTCAGGGATTGGATCAAAATTCAGCTTACCAAAAAAATGCCGACTCTTTTGTTTTCTTTTTAATACGTTTTGAAAAATTGAGAAAAAAGAACACAACGTTGTTATAATGTGAAAGTTGATTTTTCATCTTTTGAACCGAACAAGTAAAGTGGTCACTGGTTAAATCAGGATTTTGAATTATCAATGGTGAACCAGTGATTTTAATACTTGACCTGGATGAATCAGTAAGTGACATATTTACAACAGCGTTACCGAGTAAACCGTAGTGACATCAAATAATAGATTTAACCAGTGTCATAGCGCTCTAATGAGTAATCAGTCTACTTTAGAGAATAAACCAGTGACGGAAGTCCACTGAGTGAACCAGTGAAAATTCATTGATTGAGCGATTGTACGAATCCCAATGAGTGAAAAAGTGCAATCTCACTGAATAAATCAGTCACGGAATTCCACTGAGTGAACCAATTTAATTTTACTGTTTAACTGAGTGAAAGAATTTTACTGAGTGAAAAAGTATAATCGCACTGATTAAATCAGTGACGGGATTCCACTGACTGAATCAGTGAAACCCCACTGATCAAAACAGTGACATATTTATGGCTGATTTGACCAGTGAGGGTTGACTGATTCAGCCACTGGAAATCAGTGCCACTTCACTGGTTCATTTTGAGAGACTATACAGTAAATAGAAAGTAGTTCTTTTTAAAGGACCTATTAACCTTGGTTCCAACATAAAAGGTTTCTGGAATTAAAATGGTAAAATTTACAAATTTATTTTTTAAGCTAAAGGAGAGAGCAGATAAAAAGAGAGAGAGGTAGAGAAAGAGAGCACAAATTTGCATAAAGAAGTGTTAAAAAATGCTTTGAAACACCCAATAAAAAAATTAAATTAAATTAATTTACTGATAATTGTAAATTTTAACATATTATAAGTTTGGACTTACTTTCAAGCAAAAATAAACTGAAAGTACATTTTTACTAATTTATACATGAAATAACTAACTGAAAAATGTCACCTAAAAGATTAGAATTCTTAATTAAATTTTAATCGTCTACTATTAATATTATTTGCAAGATCTAGATTACATTTTATGCTACACAAATACTAAAGTTAATTTTAGCTCATAATGCAATGAAACTTACAGGACATAATAAAATCTTTTGAATTATATTTTAAAAGAAATGTGTTTTTCACCATGTTATACATATCGCGAAATATTATGCATATGTTCTGCACCTGATTTTCACGATTGCAGCTTATTTATAACAAAAAATAAATATGATTAATAATATTGAACTTAAAGAATGTCTTTCATAAATGAGGTTCAAATAAAAATGAATTAAGTTTCTAATTTTTTCTTTACTAAACTTCATAAAGGAGAAGAACTGGTTCGCTGATGCCTTTTTGGAATTTAAATTTTTATTGCTCATAATGAGCATTATATTAAAAAACTAAATTAAAATGAATTAAAATGAAATTAAAATGATGCTAGTTAACGGAATAAAAGCTTGAACTAAAAATGGGAAAATATTGAGAATATCTGCATCTCGTTAGGCCGATAAAAAATGCAATTTCAAAGTTTTTTCGTAGCCAAATATTGGCTCCTCAAATGATGCTAGTTGAGTAAATAAAAGCTTTAACCAAAAATGGGAAAGTATTGAGAATATTCGCACCTTATAAAGCCGATAAAAAATGCAATTTCAAAGTTTTTTCGTAGCCAAATATTGCCTCATCAAATGATGCTAGTTATAAAAATAAAAGCTTCAACTGAAAATGGGAACATATTAAGAATAACTGCACCTCGATAACCCGATAAAAAAATGAAATTTCGGAGTTTTTTCGAAGCCAAATGTTGGCTCATAAAATGCTGCTTGTTAACTAAATAAAAGCTTTAGCTAAAAATGGGAAATTATTGGAAATATCTGCATGTTTTTAAAGCGAAAAAAATTCAATTTCGAAGATTTTCAAAGCCAAATTTTAGCTCATTAAATGATGTTAGTTAACTAAATAAAAGTTTTCACTAAAAACGAGAAAATATTCAGAATATCTGCAGCTCGTTAAGCAGATAAAAAATGCAATTTCAAAGTTTCGTAACATGTGCCAATGAAAACACAGTTTTCCACAGACGCGATTCGCTTTTACAGACATATGTCGATCGGAATTTATTAAAGCGGAAACAGTAAAATTGCGTGAGTGCTTAGTGGCGTGGAATTCGCAATTTAGCACAAAATACGGGTTCTGAAAATTGTGGTTCCAATCGTAACCAAAGGGTACTATTAACCATTAACGTGGCTAAGAATATGAATGTGTGCAAGCTCGTTTGCAAGTATTCCATAAAGCATGTGAGCGCAGCGTTTGAGAGAAAGGGATGAATGCAATTCTGATGATGTGGAGAAAGGAAATACAATTGCATACTGTTTTGCTAAAGAGATAAAACGAAATCGACGTCACAGGAAATTAGTAAAATAGCGCACTGCGATGTGTTTTCGAATATTCATACAATTCTCGCATTTAATGCCATGCGAGTAATTGGATTTCTTTTAATCAGTTTAAAAATCACAATGCGATTTCATGGTTTAAGGTACTTTTCAATTTTGTTATGGTGTCCTATCGTATAGATCGAATAGTTCAATGAAGCGAATACAATTATTTCAATACAATTCATTTAAGGCACTTGTATGAAATTATTTCAATAGTTGATTAAAATTTAAGAGAATTTATGATTTGATTCAAAACGACATTTCAAAAGGCGGAAATGCGTTTGAAATGTGTTTTCATGTGGAAATATATTCGTTGAAAATATCACTCATGTTGGAAAATGAATCATTGTGAATTTGGCATTCTAAAGAAAAAACTAAATCATATATTCAATTCTTTTTTTGTAATAGTTTCGACTATAAATTTAACACATGAAAAATAATTTTCTGTGTGAATTCTCAAATAAAATTTCCTGCATTTGACTAAAAGGTTCTGAAAACATCAATAAAAGCATAATTTTTTTATTCTAAATTAGAAGTGATTGGAATAAAGGAGAAAATGAGATTGTATTTTGTTTTAAAACCAAACTTGATTTTCACAAAAAAATTTCTTCAATTTATTTTTCAATATCAGATTTTAAATTAAAATTATGCTTGTCTTTAAAAATTGAGGAAGCTCAAAACTTAAAAAATTGTATATTTTTTTAGATATATCTTCATAATTGAGAAATTTCGAAAGAATTAAAAAAAATGTATTAGTCTAAATTATTTTCAATTGAATGAATTTAAAATAAAACAATGTTAAATATAAGCTTTTAATATTCTATTATACGAAATACATGTTTAAATTAAATAATTAAAAACAATGAATCATAAATAAAAAATTGTGCACAATTTATATAAAGATAAATGCCTTTAAAATTAATAGGGTAAACTTCATCCTTTAGAATGGAATAATCTTGAATGTAAACTTTCAATACTGTAAAATTTTAAATAAAAAGCTTAAAATTTTTAAAATTAAAAACTCAGTATTAGAAAATTCACAATTCAAAATCAAAGCCTCAAAGTTGAGAAATTTCAGAATTTGAAGAAGCGAAAATAACAAAATGATATTCATAAATGGAAACTATTGAGCAATAAGTGGAAAAATGACCAAATTTCAATCTGAGAGCTTCAAAAATTAATTTTTTTTAGTTACCCATACACGTGAAGTAAGTAAATTTAAGTATTCAAAAGAAACACGTTTTAATGAATTAAAACTTAAAAACGACTGAAAACAATGTCTTCGAAATCGGACAATAAGAAAAAACGTCCTTACGTCAATAATTCAAAAATGTCCTTTGAGAAATAAAATCTTAATTTTACTATTTCAGTCTTCCCTTGCGAGAGGAAAATTAAAGAAATAGAAGGGTAGTTCATTTCAAGATTTTAAAATGTAAGCTTTTCAGACTGAATAGTTTATAAAAATTCGAAACAGAAAATCACAGCTATCAGAATGCAATAATTTTGTATTTTTGGCGCTTTAAATTATACAGTCAACATTAGGTGAATACTCTATAACTATCGCTTTTTACGACTTTTCAAAGAGTGCGAGGCGGGAATCGAACCCGCAAGCCTTAACAAATTTATAAAATGCGACAATGATATAAAATTCGATTACAAAAAATGTTGCTAAATTAATTTACTCAAAATTTTACAGTCGAAAATCGCTTCTCGTAAATAGAAACAAAAGTCTAATATCATGAAGGAATATTTAAAAAGAATTTGTATTCATGAATTTCAATTTAGCATCTTGACAATAATGTGCAAGAATTTTTAAAAGATTAAGTTTCATTTAAAATTGTATTTATGTGGTGCTAAGTGATATTAAAAACATAATACAGAACGAAAATAATTATTTCACTGTAAATTAAAGCATTCTAAAATAAATAATTTTAATATGAAGAATTTCAATAAATAAAATTAGACAATTGAAAAATTAAACGCCTTAATTCGTATCCGACTTGATCTATAATAATAATGATAATATAAAAACCGTATTGATCGATAAATGTAATGGCAAACCATTCAGTTAATCCTTAACGATGCGAAACCTCTCCTAACTCTAGTTTCAACAAGCCTGTTAAGCGAAATGTTTTTCAGTTTTCCCACGTCCGGGAAAACAGAGGTACGAATACGACATCTCTGCTTCGTTGAACAACCGGCTTCTAAAATATTCTTTTTGTGTAAAGTCGGTATTAATATTTTATTATTTTTATGTCATAGTGCCATAGGTAAAAACTGGACAAGTCATTTTCTATGGTAAAAAATCTTTTGTGAGATAAAATAGAAAATTGATCAAAAGCTAACTTTTCATATTTTCTAAAATTACACGTTCTTTGTACGGCTATCGTTTTATATATTTACCTCATCCTTCTATACCTGAATGAGGAGAATAATGTATATATACACGCATATTGCACAATTTTGAAGAGCTCTTACTTTAACTCTCTTTCTCTCGCTTACCCTTTCAACTGATAAATTGAATTTTCAACCTAAAAATACCAATTTTTAACAATAATGTAACAGCTGATATTTCAACTAAAAACGATTTTAATTTTTAATCAGAAAAAGTTGAATTTAACTAAAAATACCGTTTTTTTACAAAATTGTAGAATTCTCAACTGAAGCAGATTAATTTTTAACGAAACAGTGCAATTTCAATCCAAAGAAATGGGTTTAAAACAAAATAATATAATTTTTATTCAAGTAAATAAATTAAAAAGAAAATTATTTAATTTTAAACTATAAAAGTGAATATATAACTAAAAAGAGAATAGTTAATAATATCATCAAATTTGTTAATTTTTAAGTCAGAAAGAAAAATTATCTACAGAATATTTTAATTTTCAACAAAAAGTTAATATTCAACCAAAAAGTTGAATTCTCAACATAATAGTTAAATTTACAGATTAACAAATTAATTTGAAAAAACGAACTTTTAACAACATACTTCAATTTTCAACCAAAGAGTCAGACTTTCAACAAAAAAGTAGTAGTTTATATTTTAAACAGAAAAGACGAATATTCAACAACATAATTGAATTCTGAAATAAAAGAAACTATTTTTAAATCATACAGCAGCATTTTTGACTAGAAATAATTGTGTTTAAACGAATTTTCTCTCAACGACATTAACTTTTAGCTGAATAGTCTAATTTTAACCGAATTTTTAACAAAACTGTTGAATTTTCGAACCGAACAGTTGAATGGTCCGAACCAAGATGTGAGTTTTAAACTAAAAAGTTGATTTTCAACTAAAACAAATTATTTTTCATCTAGACAGTTACAGCTTTGACCAAAGAAGATACAACTTCTATAAAAAGATATGAATACTTACCTAAAAATATAATAGTAGAATTTTTCACCAAAGAGAATGAACTTTTAAGCAAAAATAGTTTGATTTTCAACCAAAGAAATGAATATTACAATTTTTTTAATGTAGCCAATAAAGCTGGTTTAAATTTTATTTTTTAGTGATTCGCATATTTGAAAAAAGCCTCCGTAAGAAATTGTTTGTACTACGTAGCCCTTCTGTGTAATCACACCATAGAAAAAATGCTAAACTACCCCCCCCCCTCCCTACTCAAAGGACTTCATGTAATTTATGCACGGCCCCCATCTGATTCAAAAACAGTTTCCAAAAGCATTTGTGGAAAATATGTTCAGCTTGAATTGAGGTATCACGTTTTGAGATTCGAATTTAGGGTATTTTGTAATGCTGAGTAGCGTTTTGATAATGTGACTTTGACTTTAGTTGAGGAAACTTTGGAAATAGAATTTTTGATTCTCAGGATTCTCTGCAACCCCAATTTACTCGTAGGGATCTGATCGTAAATTGCAAGCGACATTTACTCGACATTGTGGTCGTATAATCGTAGTTGCAATTGGTACTATTGGTGATCGGAAGACCGTTTTGCAGCTATCATTGATCTCCATTAACGTTATCGCACCGTCATCTGCAAAATGAGACGGTACGTCATAGTGACAGTATCTTCCTTTCTATTCAATGGGGACGATTAATACTGTAACCGATATCGAAACTTGAGAGTAATTTTCCAGCTATATCGCTGATTAAACTTTTTTATCAAGTACAAAAGGGGTTCATTCATTGAAAAATAAGGTATTAAACTTGCATTTCATCTGTGAAAAAAGATTTCTCTTCTTCCCTCTGCTGGGAATCAAACCCACGATTTTTTTTCTTTTGATCTCTCTAGTAGCTTTGTGTTAATAGCACCCGAAGTGCAATCGGTAGGCCTGAGTTTGATTCCCAGCGAAGGGAAGGAAAGGGATCTTTTGTCACAGATACAATCCAATTTTTAATATTTAAAAAAAGTAAACGTTTGAATTGAGGAGTATCTTAGATCGAGAGTGTAGATTTTCATTTTGACGTAATGTGGTTGGTATCTTCATCTGATTGGTCTCTACCATTCTCGCTGACAATCCAGATCTCTTAAATGAGATATTAATTTAATATATTATTTCTTTAACTACGGCGCGGTGTAAGTAGACTTCTCGGCCCAAAATGCTTTTAAAACTAGGAAAATAGGGGAATAATGAGAAAGTCAATTCTTTTAAATTATATTAATTCATGCACCATATTGCTAACATTTGATTTCTAAATATATTGCATTCTTGACCAAATAGTCGCATTTTTAAATAAAAAAGATTAATTTTCCACCAAATGAGATCAATAATTATCAACCAAAAAGGAGGAATTTTTAACGAACAAGTTGAGTTTTCGATATTTTAATATAGTATTTATCAAAACATTTGACATTTGCATTCAACTTTCAACCAGGTAGTTGAATTTTCAACTAATAAAGATTAATATTCAAAGACAAATGTAGTAATTTATGCTTCAACCAAAGAATATTTGAAGCTTTAAATCAAAAAGTTTAATTGAGCTGATTTAGAGAAATTTGCAATAAAATAGTCCAATTCTCAACCATATCATTATTTTTCAACCAAACAGTTGCATTTTTTCAACAGAATAAATTTAAAAACTAGAATTTTCAACAAAAATAGATTAATTTCGATTTAAAAGTATAATATACTTTTCAACTAAATAGCCTGAACTTTCAACTAAGCAAGATTACTTTTTTTGCAAAAGATGAATTTTAAGTCTATATGGGCGAATTTTATATCCAAAAAGATGAATGTTCAACTAAACAGTTAAATTTTCGACCAAAACAGATAACTGTTTAACAAAATTGTAAAATGTTTAAAAAAATAATTAAATTTTAAGTGTGGATGGATTTCCTTATTGGATTTTATTAATTCAGTTCTTATTCAAATAAAAAAAGGGAAATAAGGGGAATTTTTTTAAAAACAAAAACAAAAGAAAAATTCTATAAACAATGAGAAAAAAGGAAATATGGGAAAGAGTGTAAAGTCTATGTGAGGTTTCTCGATATGTAATTTTTAAAGAAAATATCTGAGTAAAGTTTAATTTTAATAAGAGAATTATTTTTCTCTAGTGTAGGAAGTTCTATTCTATTATATCATTCGGGGAAAGTTTTCCTTATAACCTTGGTAGAGTGTAAGACTCGTGCAATATTTACAAGCAATATTCAGTGGGAAGGTGTTGAAGCTCCTTAAAAAGTTTTTTTTGCCGTTTCTGGGACTCTGGGGAGGTTTCTCGGATTCATATCGCTAGCTCAGAGGCCGAAGGCATTTTATCCATTATGCACATAAATACTTGAATTCCTGGATTTTTATTAATAATTCGTTTCTGTTATTTTTATGTTAGTGGATGATTACTACAAATCGCATGATAAAAGATAGAATAGTTATTTATTTAAATAAACTAAATTAAACAAAATAGTTGGATCTTCAAACAAAAAGATTTACTTTTAAATAAAATGATGAATCTTCAAACAAGACAAATTGACGAGTTTTAATACAACAGTTCAACTTTTAACACAAAGGTTGAAATTTCTCAATTAAAATACGAATATTAACACTTAAACGGCCAAAACGCCACTACCGGTACACTGCTTTTCAACGGCCAATAACTAAGACTATTCGACACTAGAAAAAATTGAGACACATATATTT
>NC_046658.1:91619162-91631640 GCF_010883055.1 Belonocnema kinseyi | reverse complement strand
TAAAATGATTCACGAATATCTATCGTCCGTCTGCCGCAAACAAAGTTTACGTTGCCCAACTATCACCAACGTGGAGGTCGACGAATATCGATAGTCTCTTTTGAGATCATTTTGATCATTTTGATCCTGCTGTTTCAGAATGTAATTTTGAGAAACAATGTAAGCAGCAATACATGTTGCAATCAATGCAAAATCTAGTAGTCCTTGGCGACATTGTTCATTATTACATAATTTTTTTACAGAAATCTTTCGTTTTCAATTTAGCTATATTATTCTTGTTGCAAATTTTCCAAATTACGGTAGCACTTGTAATTGATGATTCTATTATTCGTGAAAAAATTTTAAAATTCGGTCTGGGAAATTCCGATCTCGAATTCTCGTCATCTGATGAATCATCTCCATCAGAGCCAGAGTAATCTGGATTAGGTATGATGATACGTTCATCATTTTCATCGGAATCCCATTCCGATTCGGAGTTTGTTGCAATTTTTGAGGCTTTACGCTTTGGCATTTTTTTTGCTGGGTGTACTCGAAAATTCCCAGGATGACAATGCGGTGAAGGTGTGGTTTGATGTCAGAGTGCAATAAAGGTTACGGAGTCGTTGGAAATTTTTTATTGAAAAACTATGCGCTCTTCGGAAAATTTGTCAAGAATAAAAAGTTCTTCTAATCAGCCGAGAAATACGCCTGAATTTTTCCGGAACGTTTTGAGCAAAATTTTGAATTTTGAAAAAATTGTTCATATGCAAAATCCAAAATTTTGCTCAAAACGCTTCGAAAAAATTCAGGCGTATTCCTTGGCTGCTTACAAGAACTTTTTATTCTTGATGATTTTTCCGAAAAGCGCATCGTTTATTGCAAAAAAATTCATGAATGTTTTCACAAAAATTTTGCCATTAAGACGCCAATTTGAAAATACTAAAACGAAAAATCGATCTTTGAACCATGGATTCTCAAAGTTTAGACATTTATTCCACCGGTTAGTGAGATTCCAGGTTAATTACAGACTCGAAAAGCTTTGGAAAATGGTTCACAAAAAAAATAGGCACGAAAAATCACGTTTTTTTTTGTTTAAACTGCATTTTGGGATAATAAATAATTTTTTTGAGGAATTTCATTGGCATCGTCGGAAAGAGGAGATCTTAAGCAATAAAAATATATGTGTCTCAATTTTTTCTAGTGTCGAATAGTCCTAGTTATTGGCCGTTGAAAAGCATTGTCCCGGTAGTGGCGTTTTGGCCGTTTAAGGGTTAAACACATAAGGATTTTAAGTCAAGAAAGAAAAAAATCTGATTCAATATTTTGAAATTAATAGCCAAAAGACGAATTTCCTCTAAAAAGGTATTTTTTATCCAAAAATATAAAATTTTAGTACCACAAAAAACCTTTAACAAAGTAGTTTAACTTTCAACCGTGTAGTTAAAATTCCAATTTAAAAAAAAATTAATTTTTAACCAATGACGGAATGATCACATTTTTAGCTAAAAAGTACAATTTCAGCAACGAAAAAAGTTTTCAACAAAGTAGTTAAACTTTCAATCAATAAGATAAATTCTCAACTCAAATTATGAATCTTCAACTGTAATATTTACATTTTTAGCTGAAATATTAATTAAGAAAAGACAAATTTTATATAAAAATGTTAAAAACTCAGCGAAATAAAATCAATTTTTAACTAAGCAGTTTCATTTTTAACTAGAATGGAACAAATTTCTACCCAAAGAGATGAAAATAAATTCTCGGACTTTTACAAGGTTTTTCTTTAAAATCCTGGAATTTTAATGACTAATAAGCTTTTCTGACTTTTCCCATTTCCTAAAATAATTGCGTTCCAATTTAAAATCTTTCTTAAATCACACTAAGCCTATTATCACACTTACCCGTATGTAATTTGTACTTTGCGTTATTCCCAAATCGCTTTTTTGCTAGCTATGAAAATATTTCTTTGGATTTAATCTCTGACTTTTTTATTATAGATTAAACATCAGGAACAACATCGAAATTGCCAAGTTGCATGAAAATGCGTACTTTTTGAAACAATAATTATCTTTAATCTTTATTTATGTGGACAGATTTGCATGGAGGTTCGTGACTACTAGATAGCATTCTTCACACATATTAACACATGTAGAGTACCTTACAAACGTGATGTCATGAACAGGATACGTGTTCAATAACCCGTCAAAAGCTGTTGAATTTTTCATTGCTACTTACATGATATACAGGCAACTCACAATTTTATCATGAAAGCTATTATATTTTATTTAAATAAAAATCAACACCAGGAAAAGAAATAAAATCATACCAATTATTCCTAATTACGATAAACATAATAACGATAAAAACAGAAATTGAAGTAAGTGCTTTATGTAAAGTCTTTGTAAAGCATGATTAGATTTAAAAATGTTATATAATATAAACATTATGCTCATTAGTTCAACAATAAATCATTATTTTAACAAAAGTTATTTGCATTTAAGTGTTTTAATTATTTTTACTTAAGAGCTGCAGTTCTTGAACAATTTTAATTTTAAGAAAGAGCAATCAGTTTTTAAAAAATCTTCAATCAATAAAACCAGGCATTGATCATAATAATTTTATAAGAATTAAAAATAGTTTCAATCTTTCGAAAATATCTTATAACCATTAAAATTCATTATATCCCTTACGAATCCATGAAATCTTTTAAGATCCTCTAGAACTGTCTAGAATCTCCGAGAAAGGTGATATGCTTGGAGATTTCTATAATTTCCTTTAAATTAAATTTAATTTATTTTATAAATTTTTTTAGAAATCCTTGAATGTTCTGAAGTTTTAAGTAATTTTTCGAAAATTCAATATAATCCTATAAAATATCTTAAAATCTGTCATATCATCTAAAATTCAATAAAAAATCATGAAATCTTTAAAATCATGAAATCTTTAAAATCACTTGAAATCCTATAAAATTCTAAAAAATCTGATGAAGTCAGTTAAAACATTTTGAAATACACTAAAAGCTTTTAAATTCCTTGAAGTTTCTGAAATTTTTGAAATACACTAAAATAAATTACAAACCCTTCAAAGTTTGTTGCAATTCCTCTGAAATCTCGACAACACCCTCCAATTATGTTACATCTCTTGAAATTCATATAAATTGCTTAAAATCTTCAAATTTCTTTTGAAATCCTGTGTAAAAAAATGTGAAATTCTTTCTAGTTTCTATATCTCTGGAAATTTTCTATAGTTCTACAAAATTATTTAAAATCCAAAAAAATTCCTCTGAATGTCTTCTGAGATCAATTGCGTCGAACTAAGAAAAACCCTAAACTAATAAAATCCTACGACATCCTTTGAAATTTAAAAAACACTTTCCACCTCGGAAATCCCTTATGATTTCAGAAAAATTTAATGAAATTCAGCAAAACATGTTAGAATCTTCAATATTTTTAAAAATTCTTAAAAATGATAAAATATTTGGAATCATCTCACATACTCTGAAATCACGTAAAATCCCATATGTTCTGATAAGGCCCCTAGCAATATTTTAAATATAAATGATATCCCGGACATCACTAGTCGCCCCGAACTTTTGGAACGACTTACATGAAGTTTTCCATCTCCCTTACATTTTCAGGAAGACTAACTAGACGCAGCCTTTTTAAAATCCTTGGAAATTTTCTGAAATCCTATGCAATTTTCAAAGCCCTTTAAAAATGTTAAAAGATCTTATAAATTGTTTTAAAATCCTCAAAACTGATTAAATCCCTTGAATCTGGAAAACTCTCCAGTAATCCCAAAAAAATGAGTATAATTCCGTAAAATATCTTTAAATCTGTAATATCTGTTGAAATTTCTGTAAAAATTACAAAGTTTGTCAACCCTTTGAAACACCGCAAAGTCGCATAGGATCTAAGAGGCCCCTTGCACTCTTTTAAAATACTCTGTGATCTTTGAAATTTTTTAAATTCTTCGCAATCTTATGAAATCATTTCATAACCCTTAGAAATTTTTGAATATCTTAAAATTTTTCATAATCTGACAAAATTTTTTTAAATACACGAATTCCTCGAAACGTGTTAAAGCTTAATATATTCCTTCAAATCCTTTGGAAATGTTGAAATCCCTTAAATCTTTTAAATTCTCTAAAACCACATCAAATTCCACAAAATTTGACAAACTACACTGAATTTCCTAGAAGTTCCTGCAAATTTCATTCCATTTAATTTACTCCCTAATATTTTGAAGAAATAATTTTAATTCCACAAGTTTCCTTGAAAAATTGAAATCCTTTGATATTTTCTGGTAGATTTGAATAATTCCTTGCCATTTTTTAATTCCTTGAAATTTTCGAAATTCCTTCAAATCCCGAGGGATCTGTTAAAATACTTTAAAAGCTCTAAAACCATATAGAATATCTGAAATCAGTTAAAATACTTTACACCCTTTTGTCATCTGTTGAAACCTTTGTTATATCGTAAAGTTTCTAGAAATCCATTGAGGTATTTTGATAATTTGTAAAATCTTAAAAATCTCTTGAAACTTGACAAAATGGTAGAATTAGTGTGATTTTTTCCACTGTACTGGCAAAATAGTTGCACTCCTAAAAAGAATGTCATTACGTGTCAATAGTGGCTTGAGTCTAAGCCCTCATATTTTAGAAATCATTACATTTTTCTAATTATTGTACCGTCAAGATAAACCAATATCGAGGTAAGCGTAATTCAAAGGCAGCTTGAAAATTCTCTCTATCAATCATCCCAAATGAAGAGCTTTACAAAGTCATCATATGTTATAGATCACACAAAAATCCGAATAAAGACATTAATTTAGAGACTGACCCTGCATGCAGTATATTCTTAGAAAGAAGTAAAACTAAAACTTTCGTTTAATGAAATAAAAAAAAAATATTGCAAATGTCTTCATTCAAGGTAGAGAAGACATTAACAATATTTGAGAACGTCGTTAGTTCGAAGGCTACACGTGTCCTTTATATTTTCTTACGAGGCCACTCAAGATCCATTGACGAGAAAGATATGCATCTCGACACGTTTCTTTTTAAGGGTTAGCGTGACGCTTTTACATAGCGTCAGAACATTGTTCTTAGCGTTACGGTCGATCGTTCGTCGGCCCGTAATTGTCGAAGCACTCGAGGCTCTCGTTGGCTTTCAATTACGTCTGTCAAAGTAGCTTTTAAAGACCCTTAATTTACTATAGTACTTCCTTTGTCTCTAACAATCCTTTAGAACTTTCCTGACCTTTTTTCATTGTAATTCAAACTTTCTTTTTAAGAATTTAGTTTCAACTAAGGAAATGCTAAAGTGCATATTTATCATGATTTCTCATGTTTCTCAAACACCTTAACTTTTCCTGAACTTTGCCTTTTATTTTTCGCAAACTCTGCAGAAAATGAGTTCTTACATCAGATGATTTATATAAAACTTTGGATCCTTCGGTTACCAACTTTACCAACTTCTTAAGCTCAAGTGTTTTCATAACTTTGTGAAAGAGAATAGGAGATAAGCATAAAAAGTTGATTTCATCGATATTATAGTTACACCACTTTAATCTTCTTTCTTTAATTGGGCAACTTGGACAGGTGGTCGCAAGACTTGATTTTCAAAATTCTCTTTCTATTCTATGACTAATTTTTAATTTCTTTGACTGTAAATTTTTAATGATCAATATTCTTATTTTGTAATTTCTAAGTTATCTAAATCAAAAAATAATTAAAAGTATCTGATGAACATTAATAATGTTACTAACGCTCCTTAGAATTTAAAAGAATTGGATAAAATGTGTAAAAGTTCGGGGCGAAATTTAACGAAATCAGGATAAATTTATCAAAAATCAAAACAATTAAAGTTAAATTTAAAAAAAATTGAAATAAACAGAAAAAGTTTTTAAAATCCAAAAAATTCCAATTATTTAAGTGAAATTGGAGGGAATATAGAGGCATTTAAGGGAAATCAGAAGAATTTAATGAAATGCATTAAATTCCAAAGGCAATGAAAACAAAATTCAAGTAAATTGAAAGTAATTCTAAAATATGATAATAATTCAGTGAGTTCAGCAAGTCTAAAAATAAGTTCATAAAAGGTCAAGGAAACTGAAAAGAATTCTATGGAATGCCTAAGAATCTAAAACCCATCGAATTGAGTTGAATTACTCAATTTAGAAAAATTTCCCCGACAAAAAATGTTCTGACATTTCACTGATTTCTAGATTTTCGCTGACCTACAAGCCCCCTGTTGGAGTATCAAATATGTTGTGCAATTTTTTTTATGTATTAATTAAAGCACTATTAAAGAGTTATTGAAGAGTTCCAATTAAATCCTTGTGATAGAGGTTTTTTGGAAAATAAACGGCGAAAATTAAAAAGCAGTTGGCATCCCGTGAAAAGTTTTTACAGCAGTGGAAAAGAAAGCGATAGGAACCTGGAAATTGGATGATATAGGGGGTAAAGTTTAACGAGAGAGAGAGAGAGAGAGAGCAATCTTTCTCGTTTTATCTCGTTTTATAAAACGACCCAAAAGGCAATTGAGTAAGATAAAAAGTTTGTCTGACCTTGTCCCTGATCTCTTGTCGCATTTTTTCCCGTTCTTCTTCCATTTTACGGTGCTTCTCTTTTCGTCGGTCCTCAGCTTCCTTGATGGCCTCTTGCCTCTCCCTCTCGGCCTCTTCCTCCTTTTCCTTGTCATCTTCGTCACCACCTTCACCACCAACCGCCCCTGCAAAACAGACGGCCAGGTATTTTAATTATTCATATACATATTTTTTAAAAATCCCTTTAGGATTGAATAGCGTTTTCTTTCTTCCTGGCCGGACTTATATTCCAATTTAAAATTTTCTTTTGAATGGTACACCTTTCTGTACAATCAGATTGTCGAAATCCATTCAGAATTTAATTCAGAGAAGCGTGAAAGTAAAACAACTTTTTTTCGACGCATGCATGATTTTAGTACTTTTCAACGCTTACGAAGCAGGGCTAAAATTTCACTTCATAGTCCCTTGGAAGTGAAAAGTGTCGACACAGGTAAATAATAACAATTATCAAGCGATCAGTTGATCGCGTTGACATATTGTTTGAAGGATTAAACAATTTCAAAGCGATATGTTACCATAAAATACAAGTAAATTACCATTAGCTTAAAAAATTTCCTAAATGCATATTAAAATTGAAATAAAGCTTTTAATTTCTCCGTGTGAGCAGTAATCATACCAGTGATAAAAGAAACATCTAAAATCGTGCATTTATTATAAAAAGTATCATATGCACTAAAGGAACTGGCACTTCTTACGAATCGTGTATTTCTAAAAGATATATAGAATATGTAGGAGTTTTTCAAAGGATAAAATAAAATTAAACATTTGAAATGATTCAAGAAAAAACATATATTTTTTAAGTTTTTGAAAAGAAAATACGAAGCTTTTTAAGAGTTTTGAAAGGTTCAAAAAGAATAAGTAAATCTTTGTATGATTCATGGGACAATCTCAGTATAAAATGTTGTTTGCGAATCCTGAGAAAATTTCTAATGATTTTTCACTTTGAAAGAAAAAATTTTAAGAAAAAATTACACAATATTTCAAAACACATTAAATTAGTTTCTAAAATTTTTAAAAAAGAGCGCATAAAATTTATAGGCAAAATATTTTAATTTTGCAACATATAAAGATTTTTTGAAATTCGAGTAAGTTTAGAAGATATTAAGAATTATTAAAATGATCAAAAAATAACAAAAAACTGGCAATACTAAAAAAATTTATAACAAAATGTTGAGTCAAAAGATTTCGAATAAAAAGTTTGGAAGCTTTTTAGGATTTTTCAAGGATTTAATAAGATTGAAAAAAAGTTCTTTGGCTTCCTAAGAAAATTTCAATAAAAATTTAATTGTAAATAATGAAGTTCAATAGAATATTTAAATTTGAGTAAGTTTCAGTAATTATTTCTAGGATAAGATTTAAAAAGATTTCCAAAATTTTATGAAAGATTTCACAATTTCTTAAAAATTTCTGAAAGTCATAAATATCTTTTAAATTGACTCAAATTTTTCTATAAGTATAATTATCGGTAGTTGGTAGCTAATATAAATATTAAAAATTAAATTACTCTGAGAGACGAATTTAATAAGGGAATTAAAAAGTAGTTAATCTTGGTAGAAAGTTCTTCATGATATGGTTACAAGTGAAATTTGCTAAAGGCAATACAAAATTATGAGCTGTGAGTTATGTCTGTGACTGCTTTCATCTATTTACTCAGCAATTTTCATCGACTTATTATGTCTCTCGTTGGAGCTTGATATTTCTTTGAAGTATATAACGACCTACTATGTTAAAATTTATGAGAATGAAAGGGTAGAATGTTGACAAAATTAAATAACCTTGGCTGATTTTTAACTCATCCCTCTGAATTAAGATTTTTTTCAAATACTTTTTTCTCTTCTTTCAAGAAACTTTTCATTTTTCTAGTTGTTGGATCAAATGCGAATTTACTTTATAGAAGCAAATCAGAAAATGCAATTATCCTGGTTTAAGAGCTAAGTCGATAAAAAATTCGAGTGTTTAAGTTGATAATGTTATTATTCTGTTGAGAAAGCTGCAACTTCGTTAAAGATTCGTTTAATTTTTGGCTGAGAATTAATTTTTTCAAATGAATATTTTAATGATACATTTTTCGCTGAGAATTTATTTTTTATTGTTGAAAACTTTATATCTTGTTTAAACTTGAAATACTTTAGAAAAAATAATTTGTTAAAAATAATTTGTCGTTGTTGAAGGTACATCGTGTCAGTTGAATATTTAACCAAATTTGTAGAAAATTTGACGAATTAGGTCGGAAATTCATTTTTCGTTGAAGACTCATCGTTTTGGCTGCAAGTTAAACTATTCATTTAAAAATTCAACTATTAAACTAAAAAATTCATGTATTTTATTCAACTCTGATCTATTTCGGTAGAAAATTCATAATTTTCGTTGAAAATTCATCCGTTGTTGTTGCTGCAGATCATTTTTTAAAGTACAAATTAGACAATTCAATTTCATTAAATTTCATCTGTATCGAGTAAAAATTATCTTTCTTGTTGCATTTTTTTTAATATAAAAGTTTACTGTTTTTAGAGACTAGATGAAGCTATGAATTATTTATTTTTTCAATTAAATTTTTCTAAAAAGATCTTCTCTTTTCACTTCGTTGAGAACGGCTCTCAGGATATCGAAAAGAGATATTTATTCAGAAAAAATATAATTCAACCAAATTTTTAATTCATAACTCCATCTTGTCTGTAAAGAAGTTAAAAATTTTTTGTTAGAGCACTTAAACCGTAATTTTGGCTCAATATTATCGTCTTTTATATTCGCTTATTCAGACTAAAGACTTAAGCTGTTACTAATAGGCGCCACCCTTGGGGATAGACTCAGTAATGACCTAACTCAACCTTAACGTTTTGCTCGTTTCTCTCGTCTCTTGAAACTCTCTTTTACTTCCTGCAAGGTAATATAGTGACATCGTTTGTACGATAACCGCGAAATTAGCTCAGATGGTTTGATTTCTCCCGGAGGGATTGTCTAAGTCGATTTTACTATGCCTAGAGCATCACTGCGCTGCTCTAATGTAGTCAGTAAGCCTTGCTTGGACTTAATTTATCGACCTCATTTCCGAGCCTCTAGGGCATTTAAGATAGTCGACTTTTAATATTGATTAAAGAGTTATCAACGCTTAGTCAGTACTTTCCATTTGCCTAATATCATTTTTGATTCATTTAATATTTAAAAAAGTTGAACAAACATTTTGGAAATTATACAAATGGTCATTAGTATTTGTTAAATATTATTTCGATGATAGTTTCAACGATACAAAATAAAGTTTAAAACATAAATAAGAATAGGCTTATTTTATTTTTAAGTTTAAGTTTAAGTAGGTATTTATTCATTATGTTAATAATAAGCCGGCCGGTAGGGTCCTCTTTTAATGTGAATTGTGCAAATTTTTTACAAGCAATTACTATCTTAAATACGAAACAAATAAATAATTCAGAGAATGTCATTTTATTTGATAAACATATTTTTAATTTGACTATTATTTCTTCATTATTTTATTTGGGAATTATTCATTATTAAAACAATTTCCTAATTGATTGGATCCATCAATTTCATAATTCGGAAATTTGATTTTGTCGAAAATTTTGTAGTGTCGGATGCTTTAAAATTTTGGCAAATTTATTTCGAGCATTTTCAAATTCGTGAATGTTGTAAACTATTGGAAATTTTATTATTGGAAGATTTGCAGTTTATGGGAAATTTATAATTTCTGAAATTTTATACATCAAATGTTATCTTCTTATCAGAATTTAACTGTGTCAGGAATTTAATATTTTTAGATTTTTCAATCCTCTTCACAGATGATGTAAATATTCATACACACCTAATGTATTATCATTAAAAAATTCTTTTAATTTCTAGAATTATTCTGTTAAAAATAACGAATTCAACGATTTCAATAAATTTGACGCAAAATAAGTTTTGCTGATTTAACAAAAATTTCTTAAGGTGAAAAAATATTCTTAACAATTGAAAAAATACCAATCGAGCAAATAGTTTCTTCAGAAACCAAATAAAAACGGAAATAGTCTTAACATTGGAAAATAAACTTCCGTTTAAACGTCTTTGCAATTGAAAAAACGACATTTCTTCATTAAATCAAAAAGGTTATATTGAAACAGTATCGATTCTATACAAATAAGAACATTACAGAAGAAAACTTTTTATTTATATCTATAAAAGCCTACGAAGAATTAAAACAATTTCTTTAGTTTCTATACCCTTATACTACAAAATTATACTGAAAGTATAAATTTTTTTTTCGGTTAAAATTAAGTCTTCCTTGATAAATTCTGACATCATTAAATTCTAAAGAAGAAAATTCAATTCAGTTTTGTTATCATTTTATTTTGTAAACATATAGTCACATCTTACATTCAAAACAGAACCCTACACAAAATAATGCTCTTTCAATATTTTTAGATTATCGTGTGGAATTTTTTTCGTATAGAATTTAATTGTTTAATTTTGTTTCGTATAAAATTTAATCACCTAGAGTTCATTTTCTCCTAAAAATAATATTTCGCTTCATATAGAGTTTCACACTATAAAGTTTAACTATATACAGAGTTAAGCTAAAATTATTTTAGTTTTGTATAGGGTTTTACAGTATAGGAAGATCTCAATTGTTAATAAGGGATGGATGAAAAATATCGAAAAGTAAATTTCTGACACTGTGACATTCCCGAAAAAGAAAATATTCAAAGTACGAAGTTCGCGATAGTATCGTTTATAGAAATTGAAAATTTACGAAATAACATTGCTCACAATATAATTAAAATATCCGATACTATAAAATTTCCAAGCCTGAAAAATATTCAAATGACAAACTTACACAATTTACACAATTAAAAAATTTGTTTCACAATGATAAATGAATAAAATGAAAATTATGATCATCAAAGTATTTTCTTTAATTCATTATTTATAATATCAGTAATTTTGTTTCTGGACTCTTCTATCATCGGTAATTTCCAAAATCGGTAATACCATAATATGTAGGGAATTTTATTACTCGGTTTATGATCTAGTAGGCTTATCCAAAATGGTTACAGTCCTTAGCTGTGAAAAACTCCTCTCTAGCTCCACTGGGATTCGAACCCAGGTCTACCGATTTTTCGAATTCCAGCGAAGCTAGGAACGAATTTTTTTCAAAACTAAAGACTGTAATCATTCTTAAACACAATAGCAGATAATAAATCGTCATACCACTGCCAAAAATTGGTTTAAACAAGATATTTCTAAGCATAAAGTTTCTCATTATCAAAGGAAAACGTTTTCAAGCAATAAAACCGGCTCTCATCTCTGATGATTTAAAATTGCCTGTAAACAAAACCAAGAGTTTCTGCACGATTTTTCTTTTCTCGCGTATTTGTCTCGTCCCAATGGAATCGCCGCGACTTCGGTGGGTTTAACGAAGTTTTATTAGTTTGCAGAAAGATTAAGCGGGTTTGCGTCCCCAGCTACTAGTATGGCTGTTACTTACTGAAAGAAATGGGAATTCCAGCCTGCGTCTACATTCGTCAAACGCAGCTGCACTCAGGCGAATACGTTTAAAAAATGTACCTAGGAAACTTTTCACATTCATTTTCTAAATTCAACCCAGAGACAAACAGAGGAATTCAAAGAATTTGAACAGAGGAAATTTGTCTTTAGCAAAAACTAACAAGCTTAACAAATAGGGTGGTGAACATTTTTCTCTTCCGAATTTCCATGCTTATTCCTCCTCCAAAATTGATGCGAGTCCACAAAAAGTAAGTCCGGTTGTTTTTTTAATAACAATTATTTTAAGAGGTACACCAAACTCTCGGTTTCAGTCAAGTTACGAGGGTTGCTGTCAAATGGCCGTGCACTGATTTCGAGGGAACAGAAGCGTGAACAGTGAGGGCCGCTTGACTCGTTT
>NC_046658.1:91610707-91619062 GCF_010883055.1 Belonocnema kinseyi | reverse complement strand
CTACCTGAACTTGCTTTATTTTAATTTAAAACTTAAATATTTACTTTTCATATCAGAAGTCATTTAACCAGTCATCAAATTCATGAATTTTTTTTCGTTATTTTGTTTACAAAGATTGTTTAAACAATTGATGTGAAAGCACATCTATTTTCAAACAGCAGGGATCAAAAATTGCTTTCTCTCATATTTTATTAAAAAGCTATATACGTTAATAAGCGGCTTTTTCATAATGTTTCACCTTTTTAGTTCTATCGCGGCAATGATCAATTCGAGTCAAAAAAATAAATTTCTACGCAATTTATTGTTATTTTCATAAATATTTACTTTGAATATAGCTATAAAATTTAGATCTGTTCTAAATTTTTAATTTTTTGTTAATTTTTCACTTATAGTAAGGCAATAATTATTGCAATTTAACAAACATGTCCATTTAAACTACTTGTTCTTTGTAACCATCTACTCCTAGAGTAATACTGGAAAGTTGCAGTTTTTTAAAAATGTTCAGCTTTAAAGTGACTTTTTATTCATAAACAAATAATAGATAATCTTAAAAAAAATACTAAAAAAACATAATTAAAAACAATATTCCGTTTTTTCGGAGGAGTATTTCAAATATCTAGTCTCATTTCTAAAAAAATACCTGCAAAAAAGAAAAACTTTTTTTTTAATAATTCTTTCTGATTCTTCTCTATTATACGTTCACACATAGTAAGCCAAAACAAAGTTACAAGCTTAAAAAACGCACCGCTCTAGCATTACTGTAAGATAATCTACTCATAAACCATAATGAATAGTTAATGAAGTTATTTTTGTTAAATTCCAATAATTATTGCCTCACTCTAAGTGAAAAATCGACAAAAGTTTAAAATTTCAGAAAAAATATTATTTTAAAACAATGAGAAATTATTTACAAAATGGAATTAAAAATTAAATTATTAGTAAAAGGTAACATTTTATTAATTAGAATGGATTTTTACAGGAAACCACAAAAAAAAAATAACTAGCGGCATAAACCCGAAATAACCAATATTTACTAAAGGGGGGTTTTTGGGACTCTTGATAACAGACTTAGATGGGTGAAATTTAAAGAGCGGTTTTTGGTGCGTGCTTTATGGCTTATTGTGAAGAGAAATGTTAACTTAAACTCTATGCACCTAATATTGATGATTCTGTATAAAACTTCAAAAAAAGTTATTTTTTTTCTTAGATTTTCCAGCACTACTAAATATTTGTTGTTTCTTTTAACAAAAATAAATGTCCAACCATTTTTTATTATATTCGAAAAACTTTGAGAGGTATAAAAATGACATAAAAAATCGGAATGCATTTTGCGGCTTACATGATTGGAACTCACAAAAAAATTGAATTTAGAGAGAACATTTTTGTAAATTGAATTTTTTAAAATTATTTTTTGGTTTTAATACATAAAAAAAAACTAATTTATGTATTATCCTTCTAATTTTCTCCTTCTGTTTGCTTTGCTGAGATTTATACACCAGTTTTCCCGAGAGCACTATGAAACCCGACTAAGGTAGCGGTGGTAGTATTTCTTCCTTCCGGACTTTTCTCCTTCCTGTGTGTTAACAAAGCTTCATGTGAGCTGTTTAATCGAGTTATTATATTATCGTATTAAAGTTAAACACCATTTTTTTAATTGGAGGGAGGATATTAAATTACTTTTTAATATCAAAAGCAAAGTGCTAGATTGGTTTTCTAGCCTTCAGGTTTTTAATCACTCAACTTTATTATTACTTTTATATTTGATTTCAAGTAGGTAACGAATTTCAGGCCTGACATTCTCGTGAATTAAGTAGAAAATCAGGGAGACCGCACAACATTCTTCTCAAAATTTCCTGACTCTTCGCTGATTTTTCCCTGCATAATTTTTCATTTACTGACCATTAATATTAAATGATTAGAATTTGAATTTTGTTTTATTTTTAATGTTAAATTTCTCATAAGTGGAATACTGTAGGACGTCTGAGATGGAATATTGAATTTTCAATATTTATAAGTTTTAAAATCTAGATATGTGGTAATAATCATGATTTTTGTAAGGATTTTTCATTGCCGTATACAAATTACAAATCAAAATTAATAATAACACTGAACGTGAATTTGATAAAACCTGAGGATATTTTGAAATCCTGGAAAGCTTATTAAAAATACCTTGGGCTTTTAAAACATATTAAAATAATTTAAATTCTCGAAAATCATGTAGAATAACTGGGAATCTTTTAAAATACCCTACAATATTTGTAATCCTTGGTTATCCTTTCAAAAATGATTAAAATAAATGCAAAATTTACTGGAATCTTTAAAAATTTACTGAAGTATTTCAGATTCAATGAAATGCCTTAAATATTTTTAAAGCGTTTGTAAATTACTTTGAATTTTTTCAAATCCCCTAAAATATGTTAAATACTTTAAAATCGAATTTAATTACTGATATCCTTAAAAGACCAATTCGAATCTTTAAAAATACTTTAAAATATTTCAAACCTTTAAAATAATTTTAAATTCTTTGGATCTTATTAAAGCTCTTGAATGTTTCTTGAATTTATAAAAGTACCCTAAAATCTTCCAAACTGTTTAGAATCCAAGTAAATGATTAAAATCCGTTACAAATTCATTGGAACCTTTTAAAATACACTAAAATGTACGAAATCCTTTAAAGTTCTTTAAAATCTCTACAAACTTTATAAGCTCTTAAAAATTTCTTGACATTTTTAAAATACCCTAAAATATTGTAAATACTGGCAAATTGGACTAAATTACTGAAATTATAAAAAAATTCCTTGAAATATCTTAGCACATTATTTTGAAATGCTTTCAAATGAGTGAAATCTCCTAAAACTGATTAGATATTTGAAAATTTCTTTTTAATTAAAAAGAAATACCCTAAACTCTGTAGATAAGTGGAAGAAAAAAAAATTAAAAAATATACTGATATTATATAATTTAGGACTGGATGAAATTCTAAAGAGTAAAAAATTTTAAAACTAAAAAGGTTGGGTAGCCATGTCGAAAAAATATATTGCATGCTTGTTGACATTTAGGACAAGAGTCTTAAAACGTATAATTGCAAGGAATGATTGCAAGGTGGTTGAATAATATAGAAGTCAAGAAAGTTTTTAATCAGCATGCACATTTTGAAAGTTTCTGTATAATTTTCGGATTTCATCCATTTCATTTTGATTAATTTTAATTATTTAAACATCTAGATACTGTCGACTTTATAATCAAGGATAAGTATCATCAATAGAAAACTTGTAATACAATGATACAATGCAATTTTTTAAGTTAGAGTAAAATACTACGGTAGGCCAAGGATTAAAGGAATTGCATAAATGAGAAGACTTATCCGCTTAAAGGCTTAAATCCTAGGTGCAGCACAAAGCATGCCTGAACTGATAAAAATTCAACTGATTCATGAAAACCCTTGGTTGAGTAAACTACAACTTGTGTTTAAATTACAAAACAGTCTTTGAGGCGTAAAAAAAAGTAGATTACTCTCGAGTTTTGTTAGGAAACCTGCAAAAAGTTCCTGGATTTCGTTAGTGAAAGAAAAACGAGATGAAAGTTTGGGAATTAGAGCGGATTTGAAACAATATGTTTTCGTGATAAGTTTTTAATTTCGTTTTCATAATTGGAGGAAAATATTTTTATAGTATTGGCTTTAAGGAATAATAAAATATTATTTTCGTTCCTAAGAATCACGAAACTTATAATAAACTTTTGCAAAATATGGACGAGTTGAATTTTATAAATGACAATTACTTGAAAAACATAATTACCTTCAAATCAAATTCTGTTGATTTTAAAAATGATGAAAGAAACCACTCTAATGATTTATGAATTTGAAAATATCAAAAATTAAAAAAAGGAATAATGAGATTGATATGATTGACAAAGATTCACATTTATATATTGATTTATTATAAATTTACAATGTATTAATTTTTTTTTTAATAGAAATATCTCGAAGCTGTATTCCTGAAAAATATTATATTTAAGAATTTTTACGTATAAAGACTAAAAGATTTTGAAAACATTTCAGTTAAAACAACGATAGATATATTATAGATTATTTCAATACATATTTCTTTCAAGATTGGGATATGTAATAATGTTTTTTTATAAATTCATGAAATTTTATTGCATGAATCATCTTTGTAATAACAACTTTATGAATGCTTTTAAAATTAGCATTTAAATTAAGACACCAGCAATCTTCAAAGTATTCTAATTTAAGAGACACAAGAGTAGAAAGTGATCTTTATAAAAACTAATATTGCACAATAGAATATTTAAGTTTAATTATGAATTTAGTTTAAAATTAAGGTATAAGTTTAATTAAGAATCTGAATTATAAATAAGTAATTGAACCGAATTTTGAATTGATTCAAAGTCCTTTTGAATTCAAGGAGAGATATGAGTAAAGCTTTGTTTTGTCAATATGATAACTTACCAAATTAGAAAAATACAATGATTACCAGTTAAAGTTTTTAATTAACCTAGTTTTTCATGTTTAATAATAATAAATGAAGGTATAACCACATCTTTCAAATTAAGTCATCAAATTTATTCAACAAATAATAAGAATTTTAATGATAACAAAACAAACAAAAACAATTTTGCATGACCAAATATTCTTAAATTGAAAGCCATGCCATTTTTTAAATATTTTTCATATTCTAGGGTTGTTCTTCTTGTGGTTTTTCCACTTTTTAGCACTCTTTTTCAACCCTTAAAAAACAGAAAAAGCTATTTAGAATTTCTGAAGACAAGAAATATTTGTTTTTTATAAAGAAGATAATCTTTTTTCCAAAGTTTTGGAAATGATAAGTACTAAAATAGTCTACTCACCATTAAAAAAATGTTTTTTCAAAATCTTGCACCTTTTGTCATTTTTGAGATTTTAAGTTTTTTCATTCCACTTTTTAAGCTTTTTTTTTGCTTTTTGATGCGCATGAGAAAAAAGAAGAAATAATAAAAAATGACAATGCTATTTCGAGTTTTTGAAAAATTAAAAAACAGCATTTTTAAAACTACTACATTTCTTCATTTAAATTTTCAGGATGAATAAATAAATAATAAATACATGATAAATAAACATTAAATAAATGAATAATAAATAAAGAATTAATATACTAATAAGTAATAAACCAATATTGAATCAAGATATATTTTTAGGATTTGATTTTAGGAATAGCAGGTAATATCTAATTTTATCAATAATTTCTGACGCAGTATATATTGACGTGCATATAAATAAAAAATTTCTCATTTTAACTGGAATATAACAGCAAAGTACTGTAAATACGCAAAAAACCATTTTTATCATTTTGTATTCTTTTTTCGTTTTTAAAAGCAGTTTAGAAAGAGCGAAGAAACATGATCAACTGGAATTAGAATAATTTTAAAATCTAAAAAATTACAAAAAGGGCAAGGTTTAGAGAGAAAAAAATATTTTTTTCCTAAAATCCAAATAAAATGTTTAATAAAAAAGTTACGATTAACAAATTATATGAGTACCTTCTATTGATAAAAATTTGAGGAAAAAAGATAGAATTTTTGGGAAAAAATCAAAATAACTTTACCATTCTTTATTATATTTTTTCCATGAATTTTAAAAGATTTCAAACAACTAGATACTCTGAATCACGAAAAAACTTTAATATATCTAGAGTTGTAAAAATGCCACAATCTTTAATGTTAAATTTGAAAATTAGAAACTCATTTTACCCCTGAAATTTCGAAATAACAGTAAAAAATTTAGTAATATTGCTGCGTTAATTTGAAAAATCGCATTTTTACTGACAATGTTCCCATACTTAAAAAAATTAATAATTATACTTATCTTACTTATTAAATTTAATTTTTCTTCTTGATTTCCGTCTTGAAAAATAATCCCCTCAGTGAAGTCCACCTTCAGTTTCATAATACCGTCCAGTTAATAATAGTTAGTTTGTAATTGCTTAATTAAATACTTGAACTGTAAGAATTAATAAGAATTATTCAGGATTTTTCCAAATTAAATATTAGGAGGACATTCCTCAAAGGGAGAGATAGAAAAATATGAACGGTATTCTAATAAAAATAAAATAAGCGCACCCTGATCCCTATCAGAAAAAGGCTCATGATAATCAGAGATAGGATGCGCCTGGGGAATTTAAGGGGTGGGTGAAAGGCTGTACTTGAAACAATGAAATGAGGGGAAACCAATCGTAAGAGGATGCTGAGGGTTCGTCAACCCCTGAGGATTATTAATCAGGCGTACAATTGAGTTTACGGAAGTTCATGCCGCATTTCCGGAGAACTCGGTTGGGCCTGTCTCTTGCACATTTTTCTATCTTGGTTTCTTTTTTCTCTCTAGAAATAATTCTGCTAAGCTAATTGGAATAATCCACGTGCCACCGGAAAATCTGTCCTTCTCAGTTTTATTCCTTCCTTTTCTACCCTCAGTTCTGGGTCTTTAAATTCCAGTAAAAATAATAAAAAATAGAATCTTCGTTCTGAAATTCGGATTGCAAGAATTTAAGGTACGTAAAGAAAAGACGAATAAGAAATGGGGAAGCTTTGTTCGTGAGAACAATTCTAAAAAGGATCTGTTTGAGAAAAGAATGCATCTTCCTTAACCAGAGACGTTTCTTAGGAATTTTTCTCGAATTACCTTTTTTAAATTTAATTTTTTATTCTTGAGGATGAGAGCTTGAGAATGTAAAAGAGAACATTGTTGGGAAAAGAACGTCACCTTTCTATCTATTCAAAAGCAGACTTCACAGCCCAAAATTCTCGCAAAACAGGGGAAATTGGATGACTTTTCACGAAAATTGGGAAATAGATTATTTTAAATAAAATTAATATGCGTAAAATATTCTTAAGATTTCAAGTTGAAATAGAATTTTAAACAGAATAGTTATATCCTTAAGTGAAGAAGACAAGTTTTCAAAAAAAGGGACCAAATTTTGAAAACAAAATTATTTCTAACCAAGCAGTTGAATTCTCAACCAAAAAATATCACTTTTCTACTATAAGATGAGTTTTCCACTCAAAAAGGATTATTATCTGCCCAAAAAGAAATCATAAATTTTCAATTAAGAAGTTCATAGCAAATTTTGAAGCAAATAGATGAACTTTAAACTTACAAAGATGAATCGTCAACTAAATCATCGAATTTTCAAACAAAAAAGATTGAATTTTCACCAAAAACTTTTATATTGTCAACTAAATAGTTGAAATTTGAAGCAAAAAAAAAAAAGAATATTTGAGAAAGTTAGTTAAATTTTTAACTAAGACAGATGAATTCTCAAACAAAACATGCACATTTTTATCAACAATTAAAAAAATTTTCAACAAAATAATTAAATTATAAGTAAAAATAGTAAAAATTACGAATGTAGACTATTCATGTACCAAAAATATGGTAGTAGATTTTCCAGTTTAAAAAATGTTCTATTAAAATAATGATTTTTCAATAAAAAGATAAATTTAAAATCCGAACGAAAGAATATCCTCTTAATAAAGAGGAATTAAAAAAAACAGTTACATTTTCAATAAGAAAAGATGCCTTTTTAAGAAAATACATAAATTTCCAAACAAATAGTCGAATTCTCATCCAAATGAGATCAATTTTTGATAAGAAATATAATAGTAAACTTTCCAATAAAAATAATTAACTTTCAAATAAATAAAATGAATTTTCAAACAAAAAGATGACTTTTCTACCAGAAGATAAATTTTCAATTCATAAGGACGCAGAACCTATCTTAATAGAAAATCTTTAAAAAAAGTTAAATTAAAAGCTAATTTCTTTGTAACTAAATAATTACATTTTCAACCAAATATTAAAATTTTTAACCAATACAGACAAATTCTGCACAAAAAATTCAAAAGTAGACTTCTTAAATGGAAATAAATATCTTTCAACTTAAAAAGATGACTTGATAATAAAAAGAGGTTTAATTTGACGCAAAATAATACGATTGCTAACCAAAAATATAATAGTTTAATAAAAAAGAATTCACTTACAGCCAAAAGTAGTTAGATTTTATAATTATAATCTTCCCTGCAAGGTTGGCAGTGGTGTAAATGAAGTTTCAGGAAATGTTAACTACTTTATCAACTGTATCAATGAAACATGAGGAGAGCTTTTTAAAAAGGTTTCTATTTTGCATTCATGAATTATTTCCCAGGATTCAATATTTAACAGCATTTCGAAGATAGTTGAACTGGAGCTGAAACTAAAGTGAAGAAAGGGATTCATGGTAATTACCATCTCGAGAGTCTGACAAATCAGCTAATAATTTTTTCAAAAGTTGTCTGTTTGAAGGAGGAGAAATTAAATTTTTT
>NC_046658.1:91607008-91610607 GCF_010883055.1 Belonocnema kinseyi | reverse complement strand
TTCTTCTTGCACTGTTAACGAATACTTTAGAAATACTTGGAGCGTGAATTAAATTATAAAAATTTCAAGTGACCTAACTAGATATTTATTTAACGCTTAAATATAAATGATTAAATTAGAGCGAATGTTCACTGATCTTTTATAAGAAAAATTCTTTGGAGGTAGATTGCAGAAGATTACAAGAGGAAGATTCTTTATCAGAATTATAGTCCCAGAGAAAATTGTAGCTGCTATCGGTGGAAGGACAGAGAGGCCGACTTTGTCCCTGGAGGACTTTAAAAGTCGATTCTGGACTGGAATATGTTCTCTTGAATTTAGCAACATCAGCAAACGGAGCAAGCTTCTGTCTTTGTTCCTCCTAGTCCTCTAGCGCTTTTCCATTCTAGAGATATACCTATTCGTTATCAGATCGTTTAAAAGAATTCTCTCAATATATAGTGTGATGTTGCAAAATATTTGCAAGTCATAAGTTCCTTAAATTTAAAAATTCAGACTATTTCGCTTTTACATTTTAAACAATTTCAGTCTAATACTCTCAACAATCCAGAAGCTGCTCGGTTTTCCAAGACCAGGATTAATTATTTAAGATAATTTGAGCTTAAGAATAGATTCTGCCTCTTTTGTTTTCTTTTTATTACATGTACCTATCGAAAATGAGACTATCCTGAAGAATCCTAAACCCTCCAGACTTAAGGATAGACTTCAAATAGCAAATGGGACTCCTTTTGTCAACTGGAGTACCTCATCCTATTTCAAATTTTCCCGTCAATCCTGCTGCAGTGTGCCAACCTGATCCTGTCCTTCTGGTCGTACCCCGATACTTATTGAACATCTTAAAATGCTACTAGAATTCATGTTTTCGGCTACACTTGATTACCTAAATAACTTATTCGATTTGGAGCGAAATTCATGATCTTTTTTGTTGGGAAGATTTATTGTCGATCCCCGGCAATGCGAGTGGGACCTCCTTAGTCCAGGTTCGGCTATCACTGACAACGTTTCTGGTGCTATAATTTCTAATTCGGATGGAGTCTTAGTACTTAGTAGGAATTTAGTAGTCAGCTTGTTTGATCACATACTTCGGAGAGGATGTCTTGGACATAAATTCAACATCATTTCGACCGAACTGGTGAACAAATTATCACCCAGTTCAGAAGGAAGTAATTTGGTGGTCACTGAATTTCCATGGCAGTTACATCCCTGAGATCCTATTTCTACTCTTTCCACATTCCTTGGCAACGCCAATCACATAGCCTCAATTCAACCAATCAGGATTCAGCTGGTTGTCAAAGAAGACAACAACGTCGGAAAAGTTCTCATCTTTCGTCGAGCAGCTTCTGGAGAAGCACTTGTCTGTGACCAGTATAGAATAAAAAAGTTTTAATTTGTATAGTTCCGTCATCAAACTCGACCCCAATCATCGGCTTGCCAGAAGAAAATTGTAATAAAATATTGTGGCCCTTTTGTTTTCCTTTTGTAGGAATTTAGAGTTTGTTTTAATTGAATGGGCACATTGTTTTTTTTAGAATATCCTTGATTGGATTGATTATTCTGTAATTTATTTTAATTTAGTCATTTATATAATGTGATGTGTTTTCCCTGTTAATTATATATTGTTCCAATATTAATTTCTCTTATCCTGTCGTTTTCCCCTTATGGTTTAATATGTTCCCTTTTTCGATTGCCGCGTGATTTATTAGGAAAGTATTTTTGTGTCATTAGTCCTGTTTTCCCCTCTGATTTACATTTTATTGTCCTCATTTTAAATGTATATAAAGTCCTCTTGAATTTAGTTGTTGATATTCTAACATAACCTCCAAAAATTAGGGCATAATTCTATAATTTCGCTATATCGGATGGTCTAGTCTTGGCAAACTAGACGAAAGATCATAATTTTTATTATTCGTTTTTAGCTAGTTAATTCCGCCATTTTGTCAAAAACCTTGTTGTCGCCCTAAATCTTTTGTTTTCTTCGGCCTTCAATTATATCCAAATAACGGCTTTATAATCTGAAACTTTCATATTGGAATTAAAGAACCATTTATAATTTTATCTGGAAAATTAATTTATTTATGACCTGAAGATCAATTAATTTAAGAACTTCCGATTGATTAGAACTAGCCCCTCTACCATTTTCCAGAGACGGGGCTGAACTAGCCAAACCTTTGCTTTTCGGTTCATTAATTTTAATTTTATTTTAAACCAAGTTTTAATTTAATTTATATTTTCAAATTAATTCCTATTATTTTTAAAATAGCCGTGCTGGCTCTGGCGGCCACAATTTATTGGCTGTCCTATCGATGATATAGTTAAGCATAAATATTAACTATTAATAAAATTAGTGCCGAAGTATACCGGACTCGTTTTTCATTAACAGGGTCAGTTGCAATAGATTTATAAAATATATTCAGTTTGTTTGAAACTATTTTAGATTTATGTATAATGATAAGTTACATTATTTTTTTGAATTAAAAGAAGTGCAAAGCACTCCAAATCGATACTCGTATACTTTCCTCCTTAACTAAGTATTTCGTAGAATTATTTGAAGATCCATAAAAATAAATGTTAGTAGGTATTCCGAAAACGAAAGCATTTTCAGAAAAAGGAAGCCTACAAAATGCTGTTTATAAAAATATTCTGAGCGATGAATATTTAAAAAATAACTTTATATTACACCTGGTTTAGTTGACTTGAAGATTTCAGGGTTTGCTTGAAAACTTAAAAAGTTAGCTAAACGCAGGAGTTTAGGAAAATCTTTCATTCTGGAATTAAATTTTCTCTAGATACCTGATTTATTCAGAAATTTAAAAAACATTAATTAATAAACATTTTTATCAAAACTTTTAAATTAATTTCAGAAGTAGCAATCTTTTCTTCCTGAAAGGATGCCATCAAAATGCTTCCTGTTGCAACACAGAAATTCATATATTTTTCTTGATCAACACAATGTGTATGTTTAGTACAAATTGTGAATATTTAATTTTCAAATGAAAAAACATGCTTAGACAGAAACTGAAAACTCTTTGGTAAGCTTTTTTTCAACGCTTTTTTCTACTTGGTATTTGATTTTTTTAGTCTTTAATGGATTAGAAATATGATAAACGATATGTAATCAGCTTTACAGTATTTAAATTTTGAGCTCTAAATGAATTTGAGTTCGAGAATTTTAATTAAAATTCAATATTCTTGATGAAAAATGTTTTTTTTTTTATTTGAAAAATGTCCTATGCACTGAGAACTGAAATTTCCTTGGATCAAATTATTCTTCTAACAATAAAATATTTTTGATTATAAAATTAATTTAAAAGATTGAATAAAAATTGTTTATGCCAAATATATAAATATCTAAAAAAGAATTACTGAACTATGAAAAAAATAAAATAAAAAAAGTAAATAAAATTCCTGAAATGGCAAATTCCCAAAAGAAGCTGACAATATGGAAAATGTTTTCTTCCGAACATTTAAGATCTCAATTTAAAAATGGCCGCAATTTTTAAACTTCTACGAGGGTGGATTGATAAGTTTCCGGCCTGACCAAGAGATGGCGCCACTAGGCCTACCTTGAGGTGGCGTTCTATAGTACCATCCTTAGATAGCTT
>NC_046658.1:91604176-91606908 GCF_010883055.1 Belonocnema kinseyi | reverse complement strand
CAGCCTTGGAGGAGATTATGTTGAGAAATAAAAAAAAAATTCTTAAAAACGTTGTTTTTCTTGGTCAGGCCGGAAACTTATCAATCCACCCTCGTATTTCGTCAATTTACTACACTCGTGAATTGGAAACTTCGGTAATTGATGTTTCCAAGACTAATTGGAAGAGAAACCGAAAGGTAAATAATTAACTTTTTTCATTAGCTTTATAGAAAACTCCAAAATTGTATTGAATGTTAATACTTATAATTATTTTTAGTTAGTACTCGGTTGAATTAAGCATTTTTAAAAATAATATTTTTAAAAAACGTGAAAAATAGGATTGTAAAGAATTTTTCGGGAAAAAGAGACTAAGCTTTTTAAATTTAATACGACTTTTGCCGTAAATCGGAAAAATCAAATATGCAAATAACTAAATTCTAATAAACAATTATTATTTTTAACTTTTTTATTATTTACGATTAGGTTCACTTTAAAACCTATTGAAATAATTTATTGTAACATTTTCCTTTTTACGTAGGATATATGCATAGTTTAATACGAAATAATAAAGTTTTTGAGATGAAATGAAATATTTTAAAATGTTACGTTGTGTTTGCTTTTCTTAACTGAAGGGTAATATATTTCAAACAAAAAGAGTCATCAATGTTCGCAAAACAAAAATAATTATAGTTCTCATGATACTTGCAATTTTTGAACAGTTTCAGGTTGTATCAACATTTTTCAAAGGAGAACGGTTATTTTAAACAAAAATCAGTAGATTTTGAAGTAGATTGACCATTTTGTCTGCCATATTTGAGTTTTTCGTCAGAAATTATTGGTATTAAAAATTCTTTTTAAATAATAGATTTTAGAAAATATTAAAAAATTTTCAACATTTTTGTGACATTATAATTCTTAAAAAAGTTATTTAATGATATTTTTAATTTATTTATATAAGAATTATAATTATAATTTGAATAGATCTTAGCACCTATTATCAATTTTGCAATATTTTATTATTTTTTGTTGGAAAATAATATTTTTAATTTGAAAAATATTGTATTAAAAAAATTTTGAAGAATGATTAGAACTTTAAAAAAATCTTAGGTAAGATTGACGCTATACACCGCAAGTGTCTGAGCTTCTCAAAGAAGAGTTATTATATCAATTTTCATGAATCATAAAAAATATTTCTTTGATTTGTCTTTCTATTCTTTCAGAAAAGAAATACTAAGAAATATAATAATATTGTTTCGATAGTAATTTTATGTTTAAGTTAAAAAATTAGGTTGAAACAAACGAAAGAATCGCGTGCTTGGCGCGCTTGTTTATTTTTTAGTAATAGAAATTCATTTTCTGGAAGACTATATTTTTTCTTTCTACTATTTTTTAGATTTTAAAGACTTGATGTATTATTTAATTTTTTAGCGTTGCATATATCAAATAAAGTGGTTAGATGCTTCAAAAACGTATGATTAAATCCGTCTCTCATGACTGTGATCAATGTGCTTTTATACTTTCGAACATTTGTCGAGATCTTCTGTTCTGAAAGTCATAAATTGCCGATAAAATAAAATGTAATCCAACACATGTTTGACTATAGATACATGTAATCACTCTGTTATTTCTTAATTTCTTTATAAAATTTCTGTTATTGTCACTATGTAAATTAATATTTTTATAATATAATAATAAGATTGAAATGCTAAAACTAAATAAAAGGCAAAAGATTTAAATAAAGGGATATATAAATAGATAAAGAAAGAAGAACCTAAAGGAAGGCGATAAAATATTCAGTAGAGCAAGTCAAGCATAGTCAGACATGGATCTTGCAGTTCCATTGTATCAATTTAAAAAATGAAATTTTTGATAATATGATTGGACTGCTCAATTTCACAAAAAATAAAAGAAAGAAAAGTAGCAACCACTTTTAGGAAGAATTTTCATATATTTGACTGTTTTCCTAAATGTATCTTATTTTTCTGACCCACTTCACTGTTTATAGTTTATTGATTACTTCTTTATGAAAGATATAATTTGAAGTCTTTATTTAGCATGACGGGATAGAGTCCACTTTTGTGATATTATCGATATTATCGAATTTCGTTCGTCATTCGATTTGCAAACAAATTTTCTATTTTTATTTTGGAATAAAATTGGTGGTTTTTATAAAAAGGCCTTTCTTGATCTTAAAAAATAAATACATATATAAAAAGATGCCAAAGTTACAGTGTTATTCAACACCCTTTTCTAAATCATAAAAAAAAAATCAAAATATAAGCTTGACCAAACTCATGAGAAAAATAAATTGTTCTACCCATGAGAGCTGCCGTTTAATTTTTTCTCTGAAACGTTCGATAATCCAAATGATTCTCTTTAAAACCAAATTCCCTGATTTTCACGCAAATTTGTAATCAAGAAAGGAATTTGTAAACAACTAAAAGGAAAAGGTATCACTTAAGAACCCCATTTTACGACTCGCACCGGATAGAAATCAAATTTCGTCTGATTCTCTGAAAATTGCGTTCTCTCGGAAAGTTTAATCAAGAGAGGAATTCAAATTTTCTCTACCGGACGCGACATGGCACGCAAATCTGTCGACCAGATTCAAACAAATCTTTAAACGAACTTGTTCTCATTCCATTCGCACCACTGGTGAGCTTGATGGAGAAAGGATTCGATCTGCATTTTAACGGGGATTTATAAGCGTCGTTGCTTCTCACTATCAGTAAAAGCATTGACATAGAAAAAGA
>NC_046658.1:91602677-91604076 GCF_010883055.1 Belonocnema kinseyi | reverse complement strand
AAAGGTGGTGTATAAGAGACTGCTAATAGGAGCTAACGCTAGACAATCTACCATCCAATCACCGGTTCAAATGATGCACCTGGCGCTTCACAGTGACAAGTTTACGCAGATTTTCCACCCATAGTGCGAAACTCATTTCCACCTTATTGCCAACACAGTAGATAAGTGTTCATGCTTTATAAATCTCTCGTTAAAATTCGATTTTCTATTTCTCCCACCTCTTACACCGGCGCGATATCAATTCGAGAATATTGCGGGTTACTTTAAATCACTTTCTTCCCGAGGGAGAATTCACTTTGCTTTTATTTTTAGGTTATTATATACATTTTCGCGAAAATAATTCTAAAGCGGTGCTTTTGTAGCTTACATTCTGTAATTTGGCTTTGAAAAAATTATCGAAACTTCAAATATCTATGGACATCTGGTACACATTAGGATTTACTGGAAAAAGTGTGAAAAATAGAAGCTTTTCTCAGTTTGAAAAATATTTTTTCAATTAAAAGCAAGCTGATTGAAACTCGTCTCAACAAAAATTAGAGGGAATTAAATTACCTGCATAATTACATAGAAGAGAATATTCGCAAAATAGTTCTCAATAATAGTGTCGGTTGATACTCCAATAATTAATTTTTGCAGACTTCTCAATCAAAAAGTAAACAAAAAATAATTTTAAATTGACAGGATAATTTTAACTGCATATTTTGACTGAAATAGCTAGTTTATTTTAGTGGAAGGTAGATTTTTTTCATCTGAGAACTTGAACTAATTTCTTATAATAAATCTTTTAAAAACTTTTTTATAAAAGACTTAAATTATTTTATAAATACACTATCCATTCTGAACATATTAATTCAGCAGTACTTTTTAAAGGCTTATAAAATTAGGTTGATTTTACAAAATATATTGATAATAATGCATTCAACAAAAAGTTTTGATCAAGTCGGCAGAAGATTTGGTAAAATCTACAAAATAGTTCGATAAACGAGACAAACCGAAAAAATTCATACACTCTTTCTGGATTTTTACCTGAGTAATTTTTCATTTTCCCGGACAATCAATAATTTAAGACAAAAATATAATCTTGCAATATTTTTAATTTAAAATCTTTTATAAATTATATTTAAAACTTAGAATTAAATTTCAAAACATTTAAAATTAATATTCAAGTGCTGCGGTCTAATAAACTTTTAAATATGTGACCTGTTTAAAATAAAAAAGTAACCAAAAATGACTTTTTCGCTCATCCGTGTATAATGATTTTCTGTTCAATTATATGAATTATTTATCAAAAGTTTAATTTTCAGCCAAAAAGGAAAGCTTTATCTTGTTTAGTCTAAAATTCAACTTTTTGTTGAAAATTTGTCTAGTCCTTTTGGACTGAAAAGTCCCATTATTTATA
>NC_046658.1:91578883-91602577 GCF_010883055.1 Belonocnema kinseyi | reverse complement strand
TGAATAATGCCATTCTACTTTAAATTAAATATAACAGTTTTTTTTGCAAAAAAAGTGAAAACAATCTTGTAAATGTCATTGCAAATAGCTTGGCAAAATACGAGAAGAAGTTCATTTAGGATTTGATGCATGGATTGTAAGCTCGTATTTCAAGAGAATCCGGTTTCCATTTTCAGTTTTCTTTTTCGTTCTAAATTAGAGCTCTCAGCGATTTTGTAGTTAATGCTCTTAAAATCTAGGTTACCACCTGCTTGAGAAAAAGGTAACCGAAGAGAAAAAAAATGTTCTGCAGTGGTTTCCGCATAATTATAAGTTGAACTGCACACGAAGGCTAATGGAAAGCATTCGGATCAGGGTGAGAAGGAAATTCTGTTTGTAATATTAAAATGCTGTTTAATTCTTGAAATTTAAAAACTTATAAGGATGGCTGAAAACTTCGTTTTTAAAATTTCCTGAAGTTTCCCTGATTTTTCCCAAATCAATTTTTCCTTTTCCCTGATCATTAATATTCAAAGACCCGTATATTAATCTAGTAAAAGTTTTAACATAGAATCTTTTTTGAACGAAATAAAACAAACAAATTAATAATTAGTGTTTTCAAATTTATTTATTTGAATCTAAAATGATGATTTTTTAACACAAAAGTTACATTTTAAACAAAACTATTAAATTTTTAATCAAAAAGTTAAATTTTCTACTAAAAAGACGTATATTCAACAAAATAAAATTATAAACAAATAGTTGAATTTTTCACAGAAAAATATCTATTTCCAACCGAAGAGATTCATCAAATGAATTTTTTGTAAAGCGATTACATTTTCAACACTAAATTTTAAAAAAGATCAAATTTTATCAGAATAGTTCAACTTTTAAAGAGATTAATTTTCCAGCAAAGTAATGAATATTTGACTGAACGACTTACCAAACAAGATCAAATTTCTACTAAAGCAGAGAAACTTATAAATCAAAAAGACGAATTTACAACAAAAAAATTTGAATTTTCAAGTACGAAAGATTTTCAAACCAAAAGGTCAAATTTTCATTAAATCAGTCACCTGTTCGCTGACCTATGTCTTATGTGACAACAAAAGGTTTTAAGTATAAAATATAGTTTTTATTATTTTTATTTATTTTTTTTTATTTGATGAAGAAATGGTATTAAATTTTTATGTTATCACTGAGAGGATGCAAAGTGGAGAGTATGCACTCGTAATTTTGCCAACATGTCATACTCTAGTGCGCAATTTCAGAATGATTTAGCAAAGAGGAAAACGAGAGAAAGATAGATAGATTGCAGTCCGGGAGACGAAGGCAGATATTTTTAAAATTTAGCGAGTTTAGCAGTATGCGGGCTCATTTCGCGTTGTCTTCCAAACTGAGTGGCTATAGTACCAAGAAAAAAAAGGTTTAAAAGAGAAAAAGAGAACCGGTCCTCTCTTTCCGTAACTCGCTTAATTTTTGTGCTCTATAATTAACTCATTATCAGGAGAAACGAAATATGATTTCTACAAAATGTTTCAGAACATTTGATTCCGTTCAATTTAATCTGAAAACAGGAGAAATTTTTCTAATATTCAACTGACGTGTTGAAGCTGTTTTAAAAGGATTTTAACATATTAATAAAATTGTTCGAATTTAATTTGGACGGTAAAATAATTGTACGATAGAAAACAAAATTTTATTGTTTTAAAAAAATGTACTTAAATAAATAAAATTATCTTTCTTCAATCTTTCAAATTTTTTCGGAGACAAGAAATATTTTCCTAGATCAAGAAAATCTTTTATCGTCCGTATTTGTAACGACATTTTCTAGCGTCAATATTAATTCATTTTACATATATAAAGCACATTAAATTTATGAATTCCACGTCGAAATATATTCCGCTTTTTAAAAATGATTGAATTGCAATTTTTTCAATTAAGTCCAAAATATTAATTTCTAACAATAAAATTAAATTTTAACCCAACAGTTGAATTTTGAAATAAAAACAAGAACTTATGGCAAAAGAGTTCAGTTTTCAAGCTTAATAATATTTTAGAAAAATGTTGCCTTAAACACAAACAGATACATTTTGGAAGAAAAGTTAATTTTCGAAAAGGAAAGATGAATTTCCAGCAAAAAATGATTTTTTAACTAAATAGTTGAATTTTCTACTGAAACATATTGATTTCGACCAAAAATGAAAAAGCTAAAATTTCAATTAAAAAAATTAATTAAAAAATAAGTATTAGAATTTTTGACCATAAAAAATAAGTCTTTAACAAAAGACAAGTTCACAAAAAATAAGGCATCTTTTAGAAAATAGATGACTATATAATTCGAAAAGGTGAATTTGAAAAAACCAAGGTAATTTCCCGAAAAGATAGATGGATTTTCTACCAAAAAGTTGAATTTTTAAACAAAAGAGACAACTTTTGATGAAAATAGTTAATATTTTAATCAAAAAAGACGACTTTTTAAAATGTTGTCAAAATGTCCACAAAACTGCTTAGTTTTAACAAAGACAATCTAATTTTTTAGAGAACCGTTGAATATTAACGGAGGAAAAACGAATTTTCAAGAAAAAAGTTAATTTTTAATCAAGTAGTTTAACTTTCTATTTCAATTGCCTTTTTCCAAAAAGGTTAATTCTCAACCAAGAAAGATGATTTTTCTATGAACAAAGGAATTTTCTATAAATAAGGATGAATTTTCCACTCGAAATAGTTGTATTTTTGACCAAAAAATATGAATTCTTAATCAAATATTTTAATTTTTTTAAAAATGATTACATTTTTAAACTAATATTATAATTTTTATCAAAAGAAATTCTAAACCAAAAATAGAATGGTAGACCTTCTCATAAATAACGGCTGGATTTTCTTATTGTGGTATAATCTAAAATATTATGGTAAAAGAGGTATAAAAATATTTAAGACATATTCAAAAAACTTAATATAATTAATCAAAGTGTTTCTAAATAGATTATTACTGCTTTTGTCAATTAAATCTACAAAATTTTAACTCTATAAGGCTAAGATCAATTTGAATGTTGGCCGTAATAAGATTTTAAGTCTATCTTATTTTTAGAGAAACTCTTCAAAATCGCCTGCCTCATGGATTTTAATTTGAAACTGCGCTTTGTTTACGTTAGGGGTGCTTTAAAGAAGAAGGAAAGTTCGAATGCCAACTTGGGTCTTTATTTCTTTTTTGATTTAAAGAGAACCACATAAGAGGCGAAATAAATCGGACAATATTTAAAGGTCGCTCATCGCGATTTTTGTTTTGCATATACCGAAAAATTAATTTTTATGAAACAAGGATAGACCATCAGGCAAAATTATACAGAATATAAAAAATGAGTATCTTCTGTTGATATTTTTTATTTAATTATGCAGATTTAAGGAATCGTACGAATAAAATTTGCATAGAAAAGCATTAATCATTTACTCTATTCACGGGCATGTCTTCAATGCCTATTTAAATTATTTTCAGATGCCTAGAAAAATTCACAGAATTATGTAACATTAATTATTTTTAAATTTGTTTATATAAAATTTTTTTAAGAACATGAAAATAATTTAAATGAACCCTGAAACTTAAATTTGTGCACGGTTTTTGTTACAGCCTTGGGCATAAATCCATTTTCAAAATTGGTAGGTTTTTGTTGTGAAAACTTCCAGCTTGCATACTTAACTAATTTCATTTTATAAATTTATAAATAAATCCTTCATTCAATACTTACCAAAGTCATTAATTATCTAGATAAAATTTATAAATATCATGTTATTATATGACACATAAAAATAGGACTAACCTAAAATATTCTAAATGTTTCTTGCATGTCTAAACTAATACTAAAACATTCTTTAAATCTATAACTATATCTAAATTGTCCTAGTTCTGCTCTAAAGTTGTGCATGCTAATAATAAATATACGACTCACGTTAATATGCAACCACACTTAATTGGGCATTTTCTTGGAGAAAGTGCAATATGTCGCCACAATCACGACCACAAAGACATTTAGGAAAGTGTGAATTAATATTGATGTTAACTATGGGACGTTAATTGGGCCTTCAACGACAAAAGCTGACGAAAGCTTGCTAGGGAAGGTGCATTTAATTATATCATGTTGCTGCCTCAGCTCAGCGTATCCGGAGTTTTATATTGCGAAATAGGCTTTCTGGGTTTATAGTCGGCTAGTCTGGGGAAAGTAATCATTTTCCGGCCGATATATCGAAAGTTGCATGTTGCAGCGACTTTACACGCGATCTAACTAACTTATGTACGAGAAACTTGATATCAACCCGATAGCTACTTGCGATCGCTTTATAAAATGAAAAAAAGGAGGGAAAACCGATACTTGAGAGAAGGTGATTATTTTTGCATTGGCGCCACGCCGGAGGATATTTATCGACTTATCGATCATTCTTGGTATTAACGAGCGATCAAGTCAACTTTTACTCTTTTATCGGTTTTATTTACACAAACAAGCTTTCAATAGGCATTTAAAAATAAGTTGAAAAATTTGTAAAGGATTGAGAGGGTAGCCACTTTTATAGTCTAAGAAAATTCAAGGTTTTCCCAGAATTCTTTCATTTAAACTAATCAAAGCTAAACTGTAAATTGAAGCTGCCCAAATTTAAATTCGCTGAACTTTCAATTTTCCAAATCTTCATTCCACAACTTTTTAAGGGCTCAGCAATTTTCTTCTTTTATAATGAAGAATTCAGAATAATAAAGAAATATTTTCAGAAGATTTTATTACCCAAATCAAAAAGCGCCAATTTTATTGTCGTAAAATATTTATGATTTTCAAATTTGGTTTCCAGACATACGAATAGAAATAGTTTTTTTGTTGTTGTAAATACACACTTCATAGGCCAAAATTATCTCACAAGAGGAGAAATAGGGCAACTTTTCACAATAAGAGAGGAATACCATATTAAATTCATTACAAAATGTTTTACATTCCTAAGATTTTAAGGCGAAATGGATTTTTAAAAAAATGGTTGGATTTAAACCAAAAATATTTGTTTTTGAAAAAAGATTTGAGCTTATATGTTCAAAGGTTAAATTTTTTTCAAAACATTTAAATTTTTAATATAATAATTAAATATATAATTAATTAGTAGAATATTTAATCAAATGGATAAATTTTTAAATAAAAATACTCAACTTCAATTAAGCACATATGAATTTTTAATGCAAAAAAACTAATTTTTCTGGAAGCGTTTGAATAACGAACCTGAAAAGGTACATTTTTAACAGAAAATATAATTTTGTTCCAAAAAATATGAATTTTTAACCAAATAGTTTAATGTTCAAAAAATAAATTATTTTCATACAAAACACTTGCATTTTAATTATGAACCTGAAAAGTTAAAATTTCGACAAAAGGTATAATTTCAATCTAGAAAGATCACTTTTTTTTACCAAATAGTTACATTTTGTAGCCAAAAAGAAAGTTTTCTTGTCAGCCAGTTGAATTTTCAACAAAATAATTAATTTTTGACCAAGAAATGCTTTTGCCTAAACAGATTACTATCCTACCATAAAAAATGCATTTTTAATACGAAAGGACAAATTTTCTATCCAAAAAGACAAATTTTCAACAAAAAGCTTGAATTAAATAATTTAGAATTCGACCAAAAATAGATATATCCAACCAAATGGATGAATTTTCAAACTAAAAAACAAACTTTTCATAGGAAAGTTGAATTATCTACCTAAAAAGAGGAATTATCAACAAAAAGGGTTATTTTGAACTGGGTAAAATTCTAAATGAATTTAAATCAGTTGTAAAAAATATTTCAACATCTCTTCAAACCTTTGAAACCCTACGAAATCCCTCACTTCTCGCGAATGTTTAAATCCTTCTTACCGCAATTAAAAACCAATTTCAGATGAAAAACAAATATTATGTGTCACAGCGCTGATTAGTCTTGATGCTGGCTTAAAGTGCTTCTGACAAACATTCCCTTCTGGGGTTAATAAGACAAATCAAACAAAATATTAAAGTATATGAAAAATTAAAAATGCTGCTTTCTGCAAAATAAACAAAATAAATGTGCCTGAACGTTTTCCTGGACAATTTCCTTCTAAGAATCTTCTAAATTCAAGATTACAAGTTAAATTCCAAGGTAGTACAATATTTTACCATAATGTTTCGATTTCTATTATCGATATAAACTGGGATAGAGCCATGTTATTGGATTTTCGCAGAAGGGTTTGTGTAAAACTACATTTCCAGTGCTGAATCGTTTTCCGCAGAACAGGCACGAAATTGATACGACCGAGTGGCGAATTCTATTTGTGGATTAGCATATCCTGGTTTAGCATGGGTCAGCATCATCCTTCTTTTTCCATCCTTTTAAGTTTAATTCAAGTTACAGGAACGGAGAAGGAAAAGAATGAGTGAAAGAAAAAGACGAAGAAGAAAAAGAAGAGGGAAAAGAATACCGTAGAAGGAATCGAGGTTCGGTTGTGCCAAGGGGTAAGAACAAATTGTCTAGACTTTTTTGTCCTCATGCATAAAACATCGCCCTGGTGTCCGTCGTTAATGCAAACAGACATCGAACTTGCAAGCTTGAGCGTGAAGCACCCTATTCTCTCTAAAGTGCGAAGAATCAATCTTATTATGTAGGTCCCGTCTAGCTCAGCTGTTCCTTTCAATTCCTCTTGGGCAAATGTTGCTTGTAAGAAAGACAGTTTACATTTCTTATATATTTTCAACATCAAGACAATAAATGACACAGGTAAAATGAGGAGAAACGACTTTTGCGTAAATAACTTTAAGCTTATTTAAATTGGTACAGTTTAAAAAAATGAAATTTTCATAATTTTGCAACAATTATTTAAAATATTTGATTCAATAAATACTCAAAAATCTTCAAACATCTTAAAAAATCCTTCGAAATACCATATTTTCTGATTTGCATTTTATCTAATAAAATTGTTTTAATGTATTGCAGACTTAAATAAGAATTTGTTTTACATTGTGACAGATTAAGTTTTCGGTTACTGGACTATTTGAAATAATTAACACCGGGCTCATTTATTTACAATTTTTTAAATGTATAAATATTCTCCATTTCGCATTTTAACCCTTTTAGATTTTCTGTTTTTTATCTTCGTCATAGTCATTGTCAACGTTTTAATTAAAATATTTGATTAACAAAGAATTTAAGTAGATGTACTTAAGATCCGGTAACGTAAAACGGAAGGATTTTGGAAGAGAATAGGTTTATCTTTCAATAGATAACAAATGAAAATTGAAGAGGTCTAAAAGTTAAAAATTTTAAAGCTCGCAAATTTAAATATTGCATCTGTCTGTAATTTAGAGACATCATAATAATTATTCTTTTATAAATATGGATTTTCGTTCTATTGCGCTAAATAGAAAAATTTTTTTTTTTTTTTTTAATGAATACTCTGTCTGAAATTCCATTCATCAGAACTGAATGGGCAATGATGTATAAAAGTTTTTCTTTTGCGACATTTTACAACTGCGTCCTTGTCTTGTCGCCCACGCTTTGCAGGAACGTTTCTCTTTGTTTTACGAGGAAGATAGATTGCTCACGATAGCATTTTTTACGACTGAACGGATTGCGAGAACGTAAATTAGAAATGGATTCGAATATCAACCTTCGTAACGTTGATATACGATGTAGGATGTACGATATAGAACGTACGATTGCATTTTGGAATAATATGGAAGTTTCACCTTCTGCACAGTTATTGTCTGCCTCAGTAGTAGAGCAAGACAAATGGTCATACATATCAGAGCTCGTTCACTTTTTAAGAACTATAACTGTTTCGAATGAGGTGGTAAACATTTTTCGTTGATTCGTGCGAAAGATTGCACTAGGTCTGATTACATTTTCTCGTTCATCGCCGTTTCCTATCGTTGTGAAAAGTATCCTTTTTCACGGAATGATGGATTTAGATTCAGATGTATCTATCAGTAATATCTGCTTTGGAGCGTTCATTTTTTTACATTAAAAACGGCTTTAGAGAAGTTTTTAATTTGGATAATTAAAGGATTTACTACTTTAATTCAAAATAAAACATTTTAATTAGAAAAATGTGATGCTTTTTATGTCTTTCATATGTTTTTAACCATTCCCCAATATTTCAGGACAAATTTACATTTTTCAAATTATATAGCCGCCGAATATAAACTATGTACAGTGATAATTAGAAGATAAAAACTGATAACATCAAATTATACGAGTATAACTTATTCTGATATAAGGGATTTTTAATTTAAAGGCTTCTGTATACTAATATTTTTGGTAGAGGCATTTTGCAATTCCTGAAATTGTAAGGTTTATAGAAGCGATGCAATTTTATTCATTCCTCAAATTGAGGAACATCGAATTAAGAGTTTCATTCAAAAAGAATCTTTAAAAATTGTCTAATTGAAAGTTACCCATATAATACGTATAAACATAATTTTAAAAAATTTAGATTGCGATATTAAAAATGTTTTTAAAACATTGAGCTTCTTTTTTACTATAATGCAAAACAATTCAAGAAAATTTAAAAATAGGTATAGACCTGAATTGAAGAGTGGCCCATTAGTTGATTAATTTAGTGTAACATTTTTATTTTAAAAAGTGACTAATAAGCGATTCAAGAAAAAAGTAACTCTTTCAATTTTTTTTTAAATTTCAAATCTTTTGAACTTCCTGAGAATTAATTGTAGATCTTAAAAGTGCATTAAAATTTGATGAAATACCCTAATGCTCATTGGGTTATTATAAAATACACTACAGTATTTCAAATCTTGTTGAATCTTTGGGAATTTAAAAAAAACTCTAAAATATCTGATTATTAAAAAAATCTTATGAAATACCCGAGATTATTTCAAAAGCATTTAAGATAGTTAAGAAATAATTATAGATTTGAGTTCAATAGTAGTTAATGAGGACTATAAGTGGCTGTCTACCAGCGCTGATTGTTTCTGACAGTTAGTGCTTCTTGCGAAAAATCCCCGACTTTAGAAATTTTTCTGAAAATCCCCGACTTTTGTCTAACTTTCCCTGAATAACAAAATTCCTTAATATTTTTCTTAATTTCAGGTTTTTCCTGACCTACGGCTGTCCTGTGAAAGTTCTGTGATTAAGGGGGGGGGGGGATTAAAAAAATTTGCTAAGTTTCTTTTTCAATGTTTAATTGTTGAAATGTATTTTGGATTTGAATAATATTTTGTTTCTCATTATGACCGATAAAATTGTAGCTTAATGAACCATTACAAATAATGCCCTATTTATTAAATAATGAGTTTATTTATTGAAAGAAAAACGTCATTAGAGTGAAATTTCATTTGAAAATGTGACTAATTGATTAAATTTTTGTTTCAGAATCCTGGGTTTTCCCTAAACACTGGTATACTTATTGAAAAATTGTAACATTCTATCTCCGAGTTAAATGCTCTCAATCTTCAACTTTCTAAAATTATTCCAATAATTAAATACGTGTTTAAGTGTGTAATGTCTCACATTCAACTTCGAATTAGGGAATTATATTCTCGAAGTTAATTCGAACTTAACACGTGTTCTGGAACAATTAAAGACGAGTAGGGCGCTTAATAGGAAGCGGAATAAAATTACAACTCTCTCGGGACTTCTGCTCTAAAGACAAGGCCTCTGGCGAATCTGTGATGAGAAATGGTGGGTTTTCGTGCGAATGGCTCAGATATTCGAGGAAAGTATGTAAATCTTGACCCGCGCTGCAGGGTCGAGTATTGGAATCGTTAGGTTCTCAGACTCTCTATTCCTATTCGTTTCTATTTCCCATTCAGAATAAGCTCGGTCGAAAGGTTAAGGTGCGAGATCGAATGGCACGCGATATTATATCCAGTGACATAGACCGATTGCTTTAGTTCGTGCAGCTACGCTTTCGCGTGCGAGGATTGAAATATTTCTGGAAGAATCGTTATTTACAGTACGTCTGCAAGCTTTATACCGATAAAGGGTTGATAGAAGAATGCAAAAATCCAGAAAATACGCGAAAAAATCAAAGTAGGAAGCGATGTGATACGTAAAGGCAGGCTCAACATGGCAAACGAGGTCTGCCAGGAAATTATTCGACCTTGTGCTCTAAATTCGTAATCATTTCTTTCGATTGCAATTCGCTCATGAAAATCTCTGAATTGTTTAATCAAAAGAATCTAAAAGCTTAAATTCTTCTGAATTCAATGATATGCTTACTTTTATCCCGAAAAAATATTGTCAGAAGTTAGAGGGAATAACATAAAAAATAGAATTTTTCGGCCACGTTTTGCCAACTTCGACGTTCAGCTGGTACCCGATAGCGGTCGACGTTAAAACAAATTCGAAAAAATGCACAGATGTTCATTGAACACTTTTCAATGTAATACATTTGTCGAAATTCTAAAATATTCAATAACTTAATTTTTACGGGGATTTATTTAAAAACAATTTATCTTGAAAGTAAGGGAGAAGCTTAAAAGTTTAAAAGTTCCGAATGTGCAGTTTCGTGATGTGCGTGCAGTGCAGTAACTAAATTTATGAAAAATAAAAATTAAATGATTCAAAATGACAGAATTTTGACAATGGAATTGCGTTTAAGGTTGGTGAAAGAATGTCTGCATTTTTTCAGATGTGTTCTAATAATGACAGCTTTATGGGCACATATGAGAGTCAACGCTTGAATAAAAAGCAATTGATTTTTTAACAAAAAATAGTTACATTTTCACTAAGGAGTAGAAGTTTCATCATAGTAACACAATTTTTAATACAAGTTTATACTTAAAACAAAAAACAGAAAGTTTCTGCAAGAAATGATGAATTTAGTCGTTGTATTTTCAACTGGAAAATATACGCTTTTCAAACAAAAATGGAAAATTTAGTCTCAGTACAGAAAACTAGTTTACAAAAAATTTCAACAAAATAGTCCAATTCTGAACAAGAGTGAAAATTTTTTAACTAAAATGATGAGTTTTTCCACTATACAGACGAATCTCAACAAATAAAGATTTTTCTGTAAACATTTGAAATTGTTGAACTTTTAAGCTAAAGGACAAATTTTCTATACAACAGTTCAATTTTTACCTGAATAGTAGAATTTTTAATTAAAGAAGACAAAGTTTTTAGTAAAACAGTTTTAATCTTAACCAAAGAGGTGAATTTCCAGCTGCAATTATGAATATTCAATACTAAAATCATTTTCTTCATAAAGTGATGCAAACTCTAGCCAAATAGTTTAAATATAAACAAAAAAAGAATAATTTACATCTAATTATATAACAGTTAATTTTTCAAGCAAAAAATTTTAATTTTTAATAAAAGAATAGTTGAAATTAGTCAAAAAACACGCATTTTCAACAAAATAGTTGAATTGTTAAACAAAGAAGATTTCGGAAATAATAAATGTGACTTTTTAACAAAAATGTTTAATTTTCAATCGAATAGTCAAATTTTTAACTTAAAATATTATCGTTAGGACGAAGCAATTGAAAAAAAGAAATAAAAGGAAAATAAATTTCTCACAAGCACATTATTTCAGGGTGTCCGGAAAAATTCATTTCAAAAATGACATAATTTTTTCCACACCACTTCTTAATTTTTCCTGTCTATTATTATAGTAAGATAAGTTTCTTAATCGTACAAAATTCTTAAAGTTAAGCATTTTACGAATGAAATCAAATAATTTCAAATTAGAATTTTAAATTTTCCCTCACTTAACCTGCACAACAACATTCTTAGACTTTTGCCTGACCCACGGTCACCCTGTTTGAATAGAAGTAATGTTGAGACATTCAGAAAAGTTTTTTTTTCGACAAAGCAAATTATTATATTTTAAATCAACTCAGGGAACTTACGCAGAAGCGTTCCCAAAAAGGATTTATAATAGTTTTTATTATTCAAACGTTTCTTCACTATTCCTAACGTTTTATATTTTTAAACCAAAAATTAAATTTATAGCGTTGCCCTGGTTTAGGGTATATTCGTTTTAAAATTAACAAATTATTTCGTCGATATTTAATTCAAGAGAACATAGTTAATAAAAATGGAAGATATTGAAAATAAGAAACCACTTAAGTAAGTTGAATGAGACTGCTCTCATTTTTAGGATCCTATCGTTGTTCTGTGATGCCTACTAGAAGTGGAATCTTAATTTACGAGTTTTTTGAATAAGGCGCGGGGACCAGCTTTCTTTTAGAAGACATCGTTAAAATAAAAGCAGGTCACCCAGTGGAGACTCTTGTGGTGACAAATAAAGTCGTACAGATGGAAAAGGCGTATGGAAAAACTAGGGCAACTTGTGCAAGTGAAAGTTATCTTTTTTAATGATGCATCACTTCGCAGTGAAGCCTCACACGTTCATCCACGCCTGACGCATGACCTGACACGTGCTATGCAGAGCTTACACATGATCAATCCATTGCAATCTTAAATTATTTGTACCTTTTAGTTTCTATCCGCAAGACGACTAATACTATTAATTTTACTGAAAATTTTTTAGCAAATCACTTAATTAGAAAATCTTTAAAGTTGAATATGTAAAAATTTTACGTTTAAGGTAGTCGTCATGCCAAAAATTAGTTCGCTAGAAAAAACTCTATAATTTTTATAATTGAAATGTTCTTACCCATGTTTAATGAGAGAAAAAAATATTATTCTAACCCGAAAATTTACTTTTTGAATTGTATAAAATAAGTCAATAATTTTAAAATATACTTATTTAAACAAAACTTTTTTTAAAAAAGTGTTTTAACGATTTCAGCAATATGAAAATGTACTTCTAAAATTTAAAACACTATACTTCTTGAAAATGTTTGAGCGTGAAAATAAGCCATCATTTATGGAAATTTACCATTTTTGAATAAATTAGTAAGAAACGATAATGAGATATAATTCAATCCTAAAAATTGTTCAAATACATTTTTTTGGCTAGTTTTATTTTTATTTTTTTCACTGAAAATAATGTTAATTATTAGAAATATCATAAGGAGTAAAATTATTTTCATTTTTAGGATAATTAGACTTTTCGAATTTAAAAAAATCATGGGTTTTAACTTCCGAGGTCTTATCCATTTATAATTTATAAGTTGTGAACACTGAATTATTTTTGACTTAAAATTTTTTAATGTGAATGATTTTGGTCTTTATAATGGCAAATGATATAAGTAATTTTAGACAGCCATATGACGCCTGAAGTAGTATAAGTCATTTGACTACAGTCAGAAGAAGTATCTAGCAGAAGAAATTATTTTTAGTTAGAACAAATATGATGCAGTAAGTATCACTGACTTTCAGTCAGCCGTAATGAATTCCAAGTAGTACAACTGATTTTAGGTCAATCATATAAATTGTCAAGTGATATAAGTCATTCAACTCCTTTCATAATGAGTATCAAGTAGCGGAAGTTATTTTTAGTGAAACCGAATGTGATTCAAGTAGTATAACTGTCTCTAAAACAGCCGTGATGGATTCCAAGTAGTATTGATTTATTAAGTGTCCAGTAATATGAGTCACTTGACTCAAGTCAAAATAAGAAACCAGAGGGAAAAGTTGTTTTAAGCCCGATCGAAGCGGATTCAAGTAGTGTAACTGACTTTTAGTGAGTCATGTGAAGTATTAATTAGTATACGTGATTTGACTCCACTTATAATGAGAATCAAGCAGTAGATGTTATTTTAATTGAGACTGAATTGTATTCAAGTGGTAAGGTAGAATTGCATTCAGCCGTATGAAGTATCAAGTGTTATTGAGTTATTTCAGTTAGAAGTATGGAGTTTCAGATAGCATAAGTTGATTGACTTCAGCTATAATAAGCATATAATGAAATAAGTCTTTTTAAGTTAGACTAAATGGGTTTTAAGTAGTATAAAAGGCCTTAAGTCAGATATACAGTGTCGAGTCAGACCCCATACCAAGTAGTATTACGTTATGAAGTGTCAAGTACAATAGTCAAGTTACCCTAGTCAAATTGAGAATCAATTCGAAATAGTTGTTTCAAGCTAGATCGAATGGAATTTAAGTAGTTAAACTGACTTTTAGTCAGCTCTTTAAAGTATTCATGCAGTATGAGTTATTTGAGTCCAGTTATAATGAGAATCAAGTAGTATACGTTACTTTAATTCAGGCTAAATTGCCTTTAAGTGGTACAACTGACTTTAAATCAGCCGTAACGAATTCCAAGATGCATTGTGTAGGAATTTTTATGTCGAAATATCAGGGAGCCACTTGGGCGTCATGTGGAATAGATCAATATTAGTCCAAAAATTAAAAAGATTTAATGCAAATTTGAAATTATGAACTTTTTTCTGAATATGTAATGTAGTTGTTGCAGTGTAGAAAAGCTGTAAGAAAAATCACTTTAGTGTCCCCTGTTATAGGTGATAATTGATCAAACGTGATGATAATCTCGATAGTCTATAGCCATTATACGAAAGCCTCAAACTCGATCGTGTCAATATCGACAACCACTTCCTCCATTTCGAGTATTCATTACGTATAATCGACAGCCATGGAGTACCGCATCTATCAATAATGCTTCATTATTGCGATTGGACGAATTAAATTAATTCTGATTCAGGCGTCACAGATCCCATACCGTCATTGTCCGATATTATTAACTCACGTACTTCCTGTATCGTCGCTTTTTGTAACCTATCATCGACCAATTAATTAGTCCAGGGTATTCGAGATGCATTGATGCTGAATGAAAATGCGTACTTGGAATGTTGTTAATTAGTTCATTGAGTTCAAAATGGTACGATTATTATCAACCAACGATAAATAGAGAGGCATAGAAGTGTTCAGCTGCATTTACTACTTCGAGTGATAGAGGCTATCAATAGAGGATTGCCAATGGAAAAGTTTTTTTTATTTTGTTCGCTCTACAATGGAATCTATTTGGAATTAATTACTTAATATACTATTTTATGACAATCAATTTAATCTACTTTCCAGCTATATTGTTTTGTTTCCCCTATTCTAATTGTATCAGCTAGCTTTTGTAAGTTTTTTTAGTACGGAAGGAATCATATTAAATTCGAAAATGGGTAAATTGAGCGACGAAGCTTTAGAAAGAACATTGCTTTTGAAAATAAAGAAAAAATATACCGGGCTGCCATAGCTCATTCACTTAGAAATTCTTTTCAAAGTGATCTGTTTAAGCTGAAAAATTGACAAAAAGTAACTGATGTTCTTTTGAATGAGAAAGAATTCATAAGAATATGACGGAACTTATGAATTGAAATTAATTTTATTGAAAGCCTAAGAATGTAAGATGATCTTAAAAGAGTTTAGGGGTGACTCAGGAAGAACTTCAAACAATTTTCATTCTGCTTAATTATGTTGAATCAAGTGAATTAAGAGAAATTCTAGTGGATTCAAAAGAATTAAATTTTTTAAAGAACTCGTGATATATGCAAAAACTTGAAGGAAAAAATAATATTCTATTTATTTTCATATAATTGAAGTAAAATTAAAAGAATTCGCGGGAATTTAAGTAACTTTCATGAAATCCATGAAAATTAAAAAAAAAACATATATTTAATTGAATTTTTTAATTGCATTCTCACCGAATTGAGTAAAATGGAAGTGAACAGAATTCTAGTAAATTGAAAACGTATCCAAAAACATCATGAAACAACTTAAACAAAATTGAAAATAATTTGGTAAAATTGCTAAGAATTCAAGAAGATTAGAAATAATTGGGTTTCTTGTTTTAATTTTTCGAAAGCAGTGACGAAAGACATGTTTTTATTTAAACAGTGGCTACAATGACTTAATCTTTTGAGAATTGATTAAATAGTCATTTAAGACAGAAAAGTTATTCAAAAAACTTTTAAAGTTCGGAGAAATTCTCAAGTTGTGAAAACCCTGAAAAATTGAAAAGATATATTTATTGAGTTGAAGTACTCCAAAGTCGAGAATATTCTGCATTTAGATTTCTATGAAATTTGAGAAAACTGGATTTTTCAATTTGAAAGCATCATTTTCGATAGTGATTAAATCCAGTTATACATCCTAAACAAATTGAAGAAAATCCTATAATAAAAGCATTTAGAATTAAGGTCAGATCAATCTTGTTAGCCTTTGCTATGTATTGGGTAAATTCGAATCTCTAGATGTCCCCAAGCTGAGAAAATTCTCTGAATGAAATTCTTCTAAGTGTGGGAAAGTTAGATATTGATTAATTCCCAAATTCAAAAGAAGTGATAGTTTAATATTATTTTACCATTTAAGATAAATTTATTTATATACAAGTTATTTGAATAAGACAAAATCTGAGATAGCTAAATCTTCCAACGTTAGAAAATATAAAAATTTTAACTATTTCTAATACAAGATTGAAAATGTTGAAAATTGATAGAATTTGAATTTTTTACGAGATATCAGATCATGAAAGTTCTGCAGAACCAAACCTTTATATTTGGGTCGGTTAAATTTTGTACGTGTCCATGACACGGAAAACTTCTATATTTGGAAACCTTCCAAATTTCTTTAAGTTGAATGTTGTTAGTTCTGCTAACTCACTAAAAGGTTATTCCAGAAGCATCTACAAGTCAAGAAGTATTTAATTTAACAAGTTTCCAAATTCGGAAGCGTAACTTTATGAAATTTCGATGTGCATCCTTCGAGATAATTTTGGATTTGGAAACCTTGAAATTTGTGACTTGTAAGTCTTTTATAATCGATTGCATTCTCTTCCAATTTAGTAAAGTAGCATTTTACATGTATCCTCAACTCAAAATTTCCATCGTGCAGAACTTGGAGAAATTATGTATTTCTCCTAATTTCACTTAAATAAGGTTGGCTGCAAAATTTTGATGTTTAAAAATTTGGACATTTGACCTCGTCGAGATATGGGTTCTGAATGAAATCTAATTATTTCGCACGTCACTATTTTTTATGGTCACTTTTATAGAAATTCACTGGCTTTTCTGATTTTCCCTGGATAAAAAAATTATCTGCCTTTTCCATGATTTGCAGGTTTTTCATAAACTAGGGTGACCCAATTGAAACACTTCTCTTTGCGATATTGATTGTTAGAAACCACATCCTAATATGGACCTAGTAGGTATTTGGGTTGGAAGGGCACATTAAACAATGTAAGTGTAGTTCGAAGTAGAATTGGCGCTAGTTGCATCATAAGGTTTGATACCATCAACAATAGTACATGCCGCAAATTTGGAACGAGTGATCTAATGGAAAGAGGTAGCGAAAGTGAATATTAAAATGTCATAGGGTATATGGGATTGTGTAAAATTTTTACGTGCACTTTCCCTTGCACTATTTCGAAATTCAGGTTATTATTATTTGATTTTTGTAACAATTATAATTTAAAAAGAAGTTGAAGTGAAAGTGAAAAAGTTAAATAATCACCTCATAGACAACAGAATGTTGAAAGCAAAGGGGTAGTACGGACAGATAAGGAGGAAGGGAGCCCTCAGAAATAGGTCGTTCATCTTGTAATACGGTAAAGCTTTCTGCACCCATTTACGAGATCCTCCGATGTCCTTATTAACCAGCCAAGTGGCAATGTATACACAGATTCTTGCAAATGTGTACATAGGTCGATATTTTCACTCCCAAGCATAAACAGAGTCTAAAATATTCGCTCGTTTGGCTATTACTCTAATCCCGTAATATGCGCGGCGAGAAATCGAGGCAGGATGGCGAATCTAAATGGATTGCACCTGCTGCATATTAGTGTTTCCAGATCCAAACATCAACACTCATGTTTGTTGGAGCCAATATGAATTTCGGATATCCTTCCGAAAAGGTCACCCAAATATATTGACTTGATAATTACTGTAGAGGTTTCTTTTGCATTCTAGTAAAAAGTCTTAAAAGGCTTATTCGATGGAGAATAATCGAAACTAATTTATTTAGACTTTTTACTTCTTATAAAGATATATCTTTCTAAGTATAAAAATATAAAAGGTTGCAATGCAGAATTAGATAAACAACAAATTAAAATTTTCTCGCACAGGCACAAAATAACATTCCTTAAAATTCAAATGACAATTTAAAATTAAACAAAAAGCCCAGTGTTAAGCTGAAGTGTTGTTGATTCGAGACCAAGAACGTTTGATCGAAAAAAGTGTTCCAATTTAAAAGCTGGAAATCGCAAAGTTACACTCAGCACAAGCGTAAATCGTCCAAGAATTTGTAGATAACAATCTCATAGGTTTTAATCATTGGATTTTGTTAGCGAATTATTTAAAACAGAAAAGCCTGCTTTCGGTACATGAAAACCCTAAATAAGAATAACAGATACTTATGAAAAAAAATGATCACGTGCATATAATAATTTTCGTTGAATGGCCTTTGAAAACAATCAAAACATTTTTAAAAAACGATAATAATTTCAGAAAATATGTATGCTGAGGATAAAAAAATATTATTGCGCTATAAATACAACGCTCAGATTTTAACTAAAATTTAAATGACAAATTATTTATTAATGTATTAAAAGCGGCTGATTTAAACAAAACATTTTAAAAGAATGTATATTTTATTTCTTAAGAATTTTTTATGCCATAAATTCCTTTTTGGAAAAATGTAAGTTACCTAGTTTTGTGCTGCCACATTTCAAATATTAATCAGAGATAAAATCTTTTATGTAAGAGTTATAAGTCTTATTGAAATACATTTTTTCATCACAACACTTAAATAATAAAATTAAGATATCTTAAGAAAAATAGCGAAAATATAATTAATTAAAGTATAATTAAATATTTCTTTCCAAGATTTGTCATTTGGTCATTACTATAATAAATGCTTTAAATGTAAATTTCAAACTAAGCTCTTTAATGCTTTTTAACTCAAATTTAAAAAATAGTTTAACTCAGAGCTACTAAAATATTAAACATTCAACAAATATTTAGTTTATATAGATGCGACCGAAAAATATTTGAGCTTTACATTTTTATTTAAATCCTGAATATTTCAGTTTAACAATTGCATTTAAAAATTGAATTCGATTATTTTTAAACGCTTGACTATAAATTACTGAAGTCAGAACAACTTCTGTCTCGGGGTTCACGTTTTGCACATATTTTAAAATGTTTGAATTTCTTTTTATTTTAGTTAAAAATTTGTATAGTGTTTTTAATTATAGACAATAGGTTTATATTTATTTTATAATTTTTTTTTCTACATCTTTTACTTTACTTTAAGGGCATGGTCTACAATAAAAATGGGTTAGAATATTTGTAGAGATGTCCTTACAAATATTATTAAATTCTAGTATTGGAAGATTTAAACATTTTTGTAACAAGAAATATGATAATGAATTTCTTTTCATCTTTCTTATATAATATGAATTTAAGAGAAAAAGTATAAAGACAAACAATATTTTTGCGAGGTTTTTTGGAAAAAGCCTTTCTTTAACAAAAATTGTTAATAACTTAATTGCTATTCAATGATTCAACGCATTACTTTATTATTATTAATTAACAATTAATTAATTTACATCGTTTTCAATTTTCATTTTAGAAAACCAAAGGACTTAACTTTTGTATTCCAAGTATTTCTTATATGTTACAAATACAAACAAATTCACAATTAAAAATTTACCATATTTTTTGGGTACTTAAATTTTTCTGGCACCTGAGTCAATAAATCTTAATTTGTAAAAATGTGCAACCCTATAGCAAACAAATTATAATTGTCTATATTTCTGCGCTTTCAACATTTAATTTTAATCATTTGAATAATGTGGACAATTTTATGGTTAGATTCGTAATTAAAAATTTTGAATCTTACAAATGCTTATTTCGTATTCATAAATATATTTAATATTCTAAATTTATTAACTTAACCTTAATAATTTCACATTTTAAATTATGATAGTACTTCCTAAGGTTTGTATTTAAAAAATGTCAAACGGTGAGAATTTGTGATCAGAAACAGCGATTTACGTGTTTTAGTATATATAATATAAAGAATTCAAAATTCAAAGAAAGCTTAAATCTGCCTAAAAAGTGAAATTAATTTATCTAAAAAATTATTTTTTTTATTATAATATAAATAAAATTATATGAAACAGCTTTTATTCGACTAATTAATTCATTATTTAAATCCATGGTGATTTATACATTGCAATAATCTACTTTACGTCCGTCCTTAAAAATTATTCCGAATTTTCCACGAATGTATATAGAAGACAATATGTAAATTTTTCTGTGATGAAACGTGTTTGAAATATTAATGACAATATGGGGTAAAACTGGACTCTATACGAAAGAAAATGTGAAATAAAAAAATTCTCTGGTCAATAGTAATTCGTAAATGCTTCGGGTATGCATAATAACATGTATTTATTAATGCAGCTTAAACTTGAGCCGCATATCCGATAATAATTATTAAGAGTATTTGTGTTCTGCTCAAACGAAACTCAATATTTGATTGAAAATGCTGGTCTTTGGAAAGCTACTAAAAAGTTTAATATGCTTTTGCAATTTTCATTTTTACCTTTTTATAATTTCAGAGAATTCTTTATGTTAGCGTACTTACTGGAAACTAATTTCAAAGCAGGTATGCTCCAGATAATTAATCTTTCAATTAAAAATTACTGACCAACCGTAAAATTATAAAAATTTCAAATAACTGTTTATTTGTTAAAAGCCTTCCAACACTCAAATTCAAGCTGAAATTAAATTTTAAGAATTGAGAAGAAGGAAATAAGTATTGTCAGTTTTTTTATTTATATTCGAGTTTTTTTGAAAGATGTTTAGGAATTTCAAAGGTTTACAAGGAATCAAGAAATATTTGATAAATTTTCGGACATGTTTTGAAAGTTTCAATACTTTAAATTTATTTAAAACGTCTTAAATTCCTAAAAAATACTATCAAATTAGTCGGATTTTTCTGAACATTTAAAAAGATAATTCGAATTGTAAAAAAATTCCCTTCGAATCTTCTAAATATTCTCAGGGATTAAGAAAAATTATCCCCTAGAAAACTTTTGAAATTCTTTCAAACTTCTACAGTTTTTTAATCCTTAAAAATGTACATTTATAAAAATCTTTTAAAGTTTAAAAAATCTTTTTTATTCTATTTTGAAATTTTATTCAAAATAAAAAATCATTTATAATTTTCACACGAATGTTAAAAAAATCTTTTTAAATCTTTTTTAAATCTTTTTAAATCGTTTTAAATAAATAATCTTTTTTAAGATTAATGTTTCGAAATAAAAAATCATTTTAATTTTTCCTAGGAACCTAATTTTTTTCATTTTTGTAAAACTTACTAAATTTTTTTAAAACTTTCACAAGTTTTCATTATTTTTTAAATCATTTAAAGACTTTTGTATAGCTCTTAAGCTCAATCGATTTTTTTAAAATTATGTAATATGGCGAAATTGCAAAATTATGCTTTTGTACCTTTTATATATATTTAATCATTAAAAAAAATGTAATCTCCTTGAATCTTCCATAATTACTAAAAGGCTTTTGACTTTTTTTTTTAATTCCTGAACATAAGTTTTTGTCGCCAATTGATTGAGCAGAAAGTTCATAACTTAAAAATGTTAGGTAATTGCGTAAAAAATATCCTCCCCCAAAAAAAGGCCGCACCGACGCGCAAACCCCCTCTCACTTCTAATGTTATGTAATATGTGAATGCTTTCTTTTAAAATAATTGTATATTCTTTGAAATAATTTCCTACTCCTAGCAGATTTTCACGAATCATTTGAAAAATGGTTTCATTTAAAGACTGAACTTTTCTCGGAAAAGGTGCATTTTTGTAATTTTGAATATTCAATATGCATGGCGTTATACCAAGCTTAAAATTAATTTTAGAAAATTTAATAAAGAATTTAAAATTCAGATTCATGAGAGCAAAATAACAGATTAACGGGTAATATTTTTTAATGAAAAGTCATATGTGCGACATAAAAGATTTACAAAAAGATACATTGCACATCATGATAATATACGTGTTGTTTTAGTATCTTTTATGGAGTATGCGTTGTCAGCGAAATTCGTTCCCTTTGCACAGCTGACGTTGGCTGAATCTCCTCGGGGCCATTATTATTTATTTTTTGAACAGGCACAAAACATGACACTTCAGTATGAAAATTTATCTTCACAATTGATGTAATGTTTTATATATTGGTTACTAGATTAATTTTTTTCAAAATAAAAATTAATTTAACATTAAATAAATTATTTAATATTTTATAAATATTTATAAAAGTATAGTAGACCGATCTCAAATAAAATCGTTTTTACATAAAATTTTTTTTTCTTACGACATTTTTGAAAATTACCAAAGTGGTGTAGCTTTTTAGCATAAAGTAAAAATAAATGTTCCCAAAAAAGATACTTTTGATTTTTTTGGGGAGATTTTCAGATTCTTTCATCATATATATTTATGAAATATAAAATTACACAATTTCGAAATATTATATTTTTTGTTTAAATAAAAAAATGGATGAAATTGTGATTTTCACTTTTAAGTTGAATAAATTGAAATTTCCGAAAATTTTCATTGGCAAACAAGAAAATAAAACGTTTGAAAATGTTTATTTAGAACAATAAAATATTTAAGAACTATTGAATTCCTGAAATTATATAATTCTCAAAATCACAAATTTTTATTTTTTCACAATTAGTAAATATTCTTTAAAAAAGCACATTCTAGAAATTGGTAAAGCCTAAAAATTAAAATAAAAATTTTCAAAAAACGTTATACGTAATATTTGTGCCGGTTGTAATTCTGGTTTAAAATTTGAAAAACCTGAAAATATGCAAATTTTCCAGTTTTAATTCATTTTGCTTTTGGAATATTTGAGTTTCGTTACTTATGATTTTCGGTAGTTTTATTGTTTGTGATAATTTAAAAGTTCAGAAATTTTCTAAAACGATAATTGATTAAAAATGATTGATATTTTGAAAATGTTATTTTACATATTTAAAAAATAGGTTTTCGTATATAATAATAAAAAATGTATATTTAAAGACATTTTCATTTTATTTTACAGGATCTTACATCATATTTTTATAAAATGGAGGTAGTTTAAAGGATATTGAGATATTTTAGAAGTAGAACAAATTTCGAAATATTTGATAAATTTTCTAAAAACTTCTGAAGTTTAAAAATATTTTTGATCTCTGTGAAAGTTCTAAAATTACTAAATATCTTTTAAATCAATTCGAATTTCCCCTAAAATTTGTTTGGAAAACTGCGAAATTATGAAAATTGCCTTAAAATCTTTTAGATTCTTTTTAAAAATTCTGGAAATCTTTTGAAATTTTTTGAAATCTTTTTAAATAGTCTCTTAAAATTAATTTTTTGAAATTAAAAATTATTTTTGATTCTCCTAACAATGTGAAGAAATCTTTTTCATTCCCTTGAAATCTTCAAAATTCTGAAAAAAAAATATTTTTTTTAATCTTTAGAAATATACGATTAAGAAATTTAGAATCATTACAAGTTTTAACATTATTTTTTAATCTTTTGAAATTTCTATGTATTTCTTAGACTTTCATGAATCTTTTCTTAAAGTTTATATTCGTACAAAATTTCACAAACATTTTTTTTTGTAAATCTTCTACATGATTTTTTAAACGTTAGAAAATGTTTTTAAATCTTTTTAATTTTTCCTTAGAATTAATTTTTCAAAGTGAAAATTTGTTATAAATTTTCCCATGAATCTTTCGATAATTTTATTAGTTTCTTAAAGTCTCCGATATTTTCGCGAAATTTGGCAGCAT
>NC_046658.1:91549925-91578783 GCF_010883055.1 Belonocnema kinseyi | reverse complement strand
TATTGCATTCAGAGATGTAGATTCAAGAGTGAGTCGTTTTAAACCAAATGCACCGCTTAGTCCCAGTTAACGGTAATGCACATATATGGATCAGCTAGGAATATCCTGCAATATTCAAGTAATAAGGTTACGTCAAACGCGTATAAATTTAGATGATCAAATGTGAATTTTGCCACCACGAGTCTATGGGGTTTGACCACTCTGACCGCTGGACGGTTGGAGATAACAAGGGACTTGAGCTTTGGAACTTTGGTGCCAGGCTTTACTGGGTCTCGATGTCGGATTTACAGTTTCAAAGTTTGCTAACCTTCCGAGAATTTCCCTTCGCTTTCTCACAATCGAGTATGTGCTAACTCAGACGTTGATTCAAATACCTATAAATAGATTTTACTGTTACTAATAACAGGGATCGGACTGTAACCTGGAATTAGAAACCGCGGATTTACGATATTCCTGGAATTGGTGGCCTTCACATTAGAAAGATAAGGGTAGCGCGGAACCGAAAGAGAGGTAATGGTAGGTGTAGGTGACAAATATCATGAGGGGGACACTCTCGACGCGTTAGTTGCATGAAGTTGCGTCATACGTCCAAATCCAACAGAAATCGTTCGTGCGGCTCTGCCTGTTTACTTTTGGATTCCCTGAACTTAAGATCAAGGCCACTGCAGGCCTTGTCCGAAACTATTCTTCATTACAGGTATCAGTATGATATTAATAGTGGATGCTTAAATAATTTTTTTGAATGAAATAAAATTTATGTCAGTATTTTTCCACTAAAAGAATATCATATATTCGTTTAAGAACCCTAAAAATCTTTCCATATTCTCTGAAATTAATGAAAACTCGTCAGTCTTTTTGAATCCCATAACATCTTTAACATTTCTTGAAGTCTTATAATTTCCTTTAAAATCGAATAAATCCCTTAAATCTTTTAAAACCATTGAAATGCTTAAAAATATTTAAAATTCTTTGAAGTTCTTTTAGGGTTTTTTTTTACATCGCAAAATTATATAGAAATACATTAATAACGCTTAAAATCTTTTAGTAGCTTTGATATCCTGAATAACTTTTTTGAATTATTTGAAATTTTCTTAAATCGTAAAAAATGGTATCAAATCATCGAAAAATTATTAAATATCGTCAATTCTTTAAAATCTTAAAAGCATACCCTAAATCCAGCAAAATTTTTTGATATCGTTTGAAATAATTATATCACTTAAATATTGTTAAATCTATATTAATCTCACAAAAATGGAGTAAAATTCCTTAAATATCCTGAAATACGTAATACCTTTCTGATATTAGAATCCTCTGAGACACCATAAAACTCCATGAAATGCGTAGAAATTCCTTAAAAATTAAGTCTTACAAAAATTGTTAAAAATTTGGTTTCGTCTGAAATCAGATGAAAATTCCATAAATCTTCTCAAATCCTTTTAAATCTTTGAAAATATCTGAAATCCCCTCAGAATAATTTAAATGACTATAAAAGTTTTGAAACCCTACAAATATTCAAAATTTAAGCCTTTAGAAACATCGTGTGTTAAAAAGTTATCATTATTCAGAGTTTTATATTGAATCATAAAATTATGGTTAAAATCAAATGCAATTACTCATAATTTCAATCTCAGTTAATGCAATTTACATTTTAATCTCAGATCAATTCCATTTTGATTTAATGTAAGTTAAATTGCATGACAATTTCTTTTTAATTAAGTTAAATTTTAATATAAATCTACATTAATTTGATTTAAAATTTTTAAAGCTTAGAACTAATGTTTTTTCATAATAACTAATTTTTCAAAGAACAATTAAAAATTAAAAATCTTGTAAATATAAATCATCTTTTCAAATGAACGGAAAACGGAAAATGTAAGCTGAATCACTGAAACTGTCCTGTTTTTGAGTTTTAGATAAATCAATGAAAAACAATGTGAGAATTGAAAAATGCAAAAAATACTCTTAAAATAGAAATCGTTTGAAATTAGAATTAATTTGCGAAAATTTGCAGTGTATAATTTGTGGCAATAATAAGGTCAAACATAAAAGTACGATTAAGTAAAAGATTAGTCTGAGTCGTAATTTGTATCCAAAACAAATAAAAGATAACAAATTTAAATATATTCCTATGTAAGGAGAGAGATCAGGAAAGTTAATAGTTTTTGTATAAAGATTGTTAGAAATATTCCAATTTAAAATTTTCCATTTTGTATTGCGTACTTTATGATAAAAAAATTTCACGTGAATTTCGATTTGGAATAAGACAGGCACAATGTCATCATCAGAGCCTTCAATTTAAATTGTCGAACGTGACTCGTTTGTTCAGGTAAGCAGAAATGTAGAAAACTGTTTATTCAGCAAAAATAAAGTTGTTTTGTTCACTGACTTTATTGCGACGCAGTGAATTTTTGCATTTGCATAAAATACTGCTTTCTCACCATATCTCGAATATTTGAGATAACAATCCTTTCCACAAATATTAAATTTCTTGATAACAATTTATTACTTAACCGCAGGAACTGATTTCCAGCGAGTTTTAAAAACTAAAAGTAATGCTTGAAAACCTGAATTTTCATGCTTTTTGAATTTATGATCCCTGAATATAATAAAAAATCTGAAATTGCATCTCACGTAATGTATGATTCATGTATCTCGTTGAAAAGTATCTAGTGACATGGTTACTAGTTTTGCTTGCGATTTGAAACCTGATATCCCTTTTCCGTGGAAAATGATGATTTGTGGCGACTTTTGGGGACAGTGTTCAGTTTTATTCGAGGATTACATATACATCATAAGAATGTCGAAGCTCGGATCTGAGCGTGCTAACCCATGAAAAAGGTAGGAATATATTAGGGGAATATGATTTATTTTTCTCATAAATTATATATAAATTGTCATATCTTCGAACTGCATCGATATATAACTTTACGTTTAAAATAGGACTTTCAAAAAGATCTATAAAATTTATTAATTACATGTGTTTATTCTTATTATTATTATTTGATGGGTGTTAGTACAGAAATAGACAACCAAGAAAGTTTAAAATTTTCAGGAAAACGAAAAAACTTTCTGTAAAATCGAAATCACAAATTTTTTACCATTTTAAGGGGCGCTGACCACTAAATGAAACAGGATTGGCTGCGGATTGCCTTAAAAATAGTATCTAGTGATTAAAACCTGACTATTGATTTTGAAAACATGATCCAAATTTAGGAATTTTCATTTAAATATAAGTCTTTAAAATTCGAGAGTAAGAAATTCGAGAGTAAGAATTTTTATTTAATCTTTTTTAAAATAAAAGAAGTTTTAATTGTAAACCTTCAGAACTGAAGAACTTTAAATTAAAGTCGTGAATATTTTTGATTTTTCAATATAATAGATCTCGAATATATAGAATATTCATTTGTAAATTTTTTATATTGAAGAGTTCTTAAATGTAAAACTTTAAAACTGAACTGTTGAACAAAATCAAATACAAGAACATATTAAATTATACAGATTAAAATTTAAAAAATATTTATCATTATATTTTTTCAAAATTTAATGATTTTAAAAATTAAACATTTTAAACATTAGCCGATTATAATTAAAATTATATGAAATGTAGCTTTTGTAATTATTTGTAAATTTAGGATTGTTCAATAAAACAAACTTTATATTACTTCGAATTATTGCATTTTTAAAAATTTTCAGTTGGGCCATCTACATAAAAAAGTGTAACAAGCTCGCGTTGCGCTCTATTTCTCCTAGTTTATAATAATTTTAAAGACGTTTTTCGTTAAAAATGTACAGAAATTATTTAGTTTATTAAACAAAAAACGTTAAAAATACATTCTTAAAGAGAATGAAAGGCGTATATTGCAAAAAATGTAGAAGCACGTGAATGAAAAGAAACTTTGTGTAAATATTAGTAAAAGGAAAACAGCAGTTTCTACTATATACGTTTTTTAACATTCGGGAGTAGCAGTCAATTTTCAATGTAAATATTTCGCCTTGACGTGCATGCACAAAAGTTTGCTCATTTCTTGTGTCATCCCTTCTATGTTGTATGACTTGAACGTCTTTTTTCTAAGACACACAACAAATTCAGGAAACTGAGGAAACACAAGAATCAAAATCACGTAACTGATGTAATAAAAGCAAGAATACCCGGTAATATTAGAAAAATTCTATGTGCAATTATTTTTCTTCTTTTACGCTCTCCAAATATGGTGTTCACGATATGCATAGAGATGGAAAATTCTGATTTGAGAAACTTAATTGAAAGTGATACAAAATGCAAGCAACATTTATCCAAGCTTAGAATTTTGTGAGAATTACAGACATAATTTCGTTTAAAAGAAAATATGCGATAAAGATTTTGACGAGATTCTAAAAACTGAAGATTTTTTTATTTAATGTACTCAAAACTGCTATGCAAATTAAAGAATTTAAAGTAGAATTCTTTTGCAATTTGAAACTTCGAAATTTGAAGCTTAAAGATTTTTAATTAAGACGCTGAATAATTTATATGTATCAATTGAAAGCTGTTAACACTTTTAAATAAAATTTTTTTTAATTAAATCGCATTACACAGAAAAACTTTTTATTTTAAATTCGGATAAATTGAACAGTTAATAGATTTATTGTTAAAAATCATAATTTCTTAATTTATATCAACTTGAATTATTGAAAAATTAAAGATAAAATATATCCCTCTTCCAATTTAGTAAAAACTTTCAAAATCAAATGTTTCCAACTTTCGCCCAAACATTAAAAATATCAAATTTGCTCCCCATCCACTCCATACAATTTTTTTTTTAAATTGGCCATTTGCAATTCAGAAAAAATATAATCAATTAAATGCTGGCTCTTCAAACTCAATAACAATGTTCAAAACAGAAGAATTGCCTCTTCCACTTTAGAAAAACTATCCCTTTTAACCCAATAAAAATCTTAAGAATAAAAGAATGTACTTCCATTTCAAAGAAAATTAAAAACTAAAATTTCCTCTTTTCCAACATAAGAAAAATGCTAAAAAAGGTCGCTTACAATTCAATACAAAATTTTGAATTAAAATATCCTCTCTTCCGAGTCAATAAAAATATTTAGAATGAAAAAGTTCGTTTTCCAATTCAATAAAAATCAAAAAACAAAATTGCCTTGCTTCCAACTTGGTTAAAATATTGAAAAATGAAGAAATGTTCCTTTTCCAATTCAGAATAAATTTAAAATTGAATTTTCCTATATTCAAAAGCATTGAAAATGTTACAAATACCAAATTTGCATGCCTTCAACTAAATAAAAATGTAACACATAAAAAACTCCCTTCTCTAATTTGGAATAAAGTTAAATGCGAAAATCGTTTCCCTTCCATTTAATATTAGAATTGTGAAATTAAAACGTTTTCTAAATAATACAAATAATCTAAGTTGAATTATTTTGCTTTCAGGTATACTTCAAAAAATAATTGTTCAATTGTTACTTGTACATCAAAATACAATATTTTCACTTAAAAATTTAACATTTTTAAAATGTCACAATTGAAAATCTAATGATGTAAACTTAAAAGTTCTTTGCATTCTAAAACATACAAAATAAATATAATTATGGAGATAGTAAATTTTAGACATTTAAAATTACCGAAATAAATAAAAGTACAGAAAATATTTATTAAAGAATATGACAGGATCTAAAAGTGAAAACTTCTTCTCTTGATCTCTAAAGATATTCCTTGTATCATGAAAATCTGCTAGGTTCATGAAAGTTGATTTCTTTTGTTCAAGGAGATTTTCTTGTGACAGAAAAAAATTAATATTCTTTCTCTGTTAAAATAAAATTTTATTGCATATCATGCATATAGCATATTGCATACATTAAAAAATTTTAAAATCTTCTAAATATTGAAATTTTTTAAACAAATTCAAAATTTGAAACTTAAGTACTTTAGAATTGTGAAATTTCACTTAATTTAAGTTTTATTTTTGTTTTGGTCCTTTAAAATTTCGAAAATTTTCTGTTTCCGTAATTATATTTTCCGTATTTTTTAAATTTAGCATATTTATTTTCGGCTAAATTGTTCCATTCTTATACAATTAAGGATTAAAATGACACAGTTGAAAAAAGACTTACGAATAACGCTTGTCAAGTTGACTATAATTTAGAAAAGTAAAACTTAAATTAAACATTTACAAAAAATGTTGAAACCGAAATTATTTTAAATTGCATTATATCACGTGATCTGAAATTCGTGATAGTTTAAGTGAATGAAAAACATATTTTATACCAAATTTGTGAAATTCTCGGTAATAAAATAAATTGACTGTCATTTCCCGGGCTTTCCCGGTTATTTCCGGGTTTCCCAGTCCAGTGGCCACCCTCATAAATTCAAAAGTTAAAAATAAAAGTTAATAGCGCAGAAATTTTAGTTCTCAAGTCAGTACCAATTTTTTAAGTTTTTTTTTTCAGTTGTAAATTGAAGTGGTTAGACGTCCTTCCACCTTTCCCTTGATAGAATATATTTTTTCGGTAAGTATGTCAGGGTCGCGAAACGTGAATAGGGAAAAGGGTGTTAGATGTTTTACTGCAGCCAAAGGGTTTATAGTGGCTACAGTTGCCTGAGGGAAAGTTGGCAAAGGGTGGCACGACCTACCCCTCAGTCATACACTGACAGTCACTCATACTTATGCAACTACACATATACGAGGAACTTCAGAGGTTGCGTTTCTCTCAAGTAACGTTTATTATTTATCACGTTCCTTTGATGTACGATACACGAAATCTAATAGTGTTTACAACACGAATTACGTACTTCTCATGCAACATATGAACATAGCACATCTATTTTCGATTCTACACACCACACATATTACGAACTCAATTAGCTACGATCTTTACTGCTTCAATTTTTAGACTTTATAACAACAGTAAGAAACCTTAGCTTGAATAATTTTTTTTAAAAAGAAAGTGTCAGAAGAAGTTTTTTTTTCAACGAGTTTAGTGATGATATGATTGATTATGAAATGATGATTATGTGTTTCAGTAAATGAGGCTAAAATGTTGATTAAGAGGAAGTTTAAATACGAAAATTTTGGATAATCTTATATTGCGAAATAAATTTTCGAAGAAAGCTTATTGTTCCTTAAGAATAATCGTTCTCATAGTAACAGAATATTGCCTGATAATTAGGGTGATTGAAAAAATATATTTTCAATATCTTAAGTCATAACTTTTCAGATAATAAATTTTTCCGAAAAAATCACGAAATCCTATATTTAATTTTTGTCTCCTTTTATTAAATAATTGTTATTTTTATTTTCTGAATGTCTCAAAAATTCATGCATCAAATTATATATATAAAATATTATCGCCTTTGTTATCGCTATCATCATAAATAATCTAATTAAAATTTTTTAACTAATTTTTGTGGACAATAATAAATTTTTCTTACTTTTTTACATTTTTATATAATAAATCACTTTTTAAATTTCAAATAGCGTATTTGTTAATTGGAAATCCAAACTTCAAATTCGAATAAAAGAATGTGAAAGATGTAGGATAAAATTATTATGTTCCTTTAAAAAAGTTTAAACATTTTCATTTAATTATGTACAATGATGGCAGTATAAAAATTGATTACGTTATATGTATATAATTTAATGCATGCATTTTCAAGACACTGAGGAAATAAAGACAACGATAAAATGTATAAAAGAAGGCAGAAATTAAACAGGGGGCCTTCAAATTATACATCATTTTTTAAAATTTGTTAACTAAAAATGTACAACTTAGATTAGTGCATGTGTTTAGATTCAAAAATAATGTGTTTAACCTTATAAAATGAATCACTCTTCTGCTCATGAACATTAATTAAATAAATTAGTTCATTATTATATATAAATAATATATTTATTTAGCAGATACGAAAAATAACTATACTTAAATTTTGAATCATCTCAAATCACAATGTGTATTTGTGTCAAAGTGCAGAGAGCAGGAAAATAAAAAATAGGAGGATATCATGACAAGCCTAATCTTGGGATTTCCACTTATAATATCTTTTTTAGATTCAATGTTGTCAACAAAAAACTAAAAAAAAAAGATTAACATTTAATAATTAATTATTCTAACTTTTAAAAAATGATACTTTTTGCCTGTCTCTGCCTGCTAGAATTATTTTTATTCTTAACTAATAATTTCTTGAATTTGTATTTTTTTATTCATTTTAACTGGAATAATAAATTATGGCAGAAAAAAAACATCTGTCTTGCTATTTTATCATTTTCTGGAGTAAACAAACGTGCGAAATATGTATGCGACAATTTATTTATAATTTTTTGTCATTGAATACAATTTTTAAAAATTTTCTGATAGAAAAATAAAGAGGAAAAAAATTTTTATATTGTAAAAGGTTTGTCCAAGTTTAAGGCTGTGATTTCAAAATTATACGTGATCATTTTAGGTAAAGGAAAAACTAATTTAATTAAATAAAACTCAGGTAAGAAGAATGTATAGAATCCTTATAGAAAAATATTTAATTGTTTTAAACAAAACATAATTTCAGCATAGATAGATTTGAATATTTCTTTATTGAATTCAATAATAATTAATTTGATTTAGTCAAGGGCGTTGGAAAATAATTCTGTCTGATGTAAAAAATAGCTTTCTGACAAGTAAAATTGATTGAAAATAAGTTTGCTCTTTTGTATGTTGATTTAATAAATCAAGAAGTTTGTTTTATAAATAACAAAATACATTTAATTTAAAAAAAATTTCAACCAATTCTTCTTTATTGATATTTATACCTTTACTAAAATTAAAGACGTTCTTTTTTTATACTTGAAAACAATGTATGATGTAAACGAATCCATTCCAAGAGACTGATTTTTTTTAAGTTAAATATTTTTCTACCGGTCAATGTTAGAGATTTTAGCGAGATGGACTACACCAGTTTTTAACTTTGATAAGAATTGCTGACGAAATTACATAATTTTTAATATTACACTAGTCATTTCAATTTATTTTTTATGTTTTCTCTAATGTAAATCATCGTTATAAATAAATAATATTAAAAATAATATATATATATATATATAATAAATAATATTTAAAAGCTACAAAAACGGTTATTTTTAAATTTATGCAATCTGAACGATTGTTCCAAATATTTTTTATATAGAAAGATATATCCATAGTCTATAAAAAAACTCTTTTCTTTGGAAAAGTCATGAAATCTGAATAATTAAAAATGTATCTCCTCATAAAAAAATTTAAAATAAAGTTTGGAAATTTTGTTAAAAAAAATCATTTAAATTATAGATTGACAATTTATAATAGTGAAAAACTGGAGCAATTCATCGTTTTTATGTCCCTTAAACTAAATTTAACAGAAATCTGTATTATAAAGATATGTAATAGACAAGGAAAGTGTACAACCAATTTTTTTCACATAATCAAAGTCAGTTTGCAAAAATGCATATTAGAGTGTATCATGAAATACTAGTTTTTGGATAGTCTAAATATATGCTATATTCTTTTAGAAATTTTATTTTTATCGTACCGAAATAATTTCTATTCTTTAGAATTGAAAACAAATTGTTCGTGGATCGCAAAACTTTTTTCTGTGATGTTAATTCCACATTTATACGTTTTTTCTTCTAAAATTTAATTTTATCCTTGCAAATTATACTATTTCTTTGAAAATAAGTTTAACGTTCTATTAGTCATCTACTTGATACTTTATAAAATGACGAAAAGAATAACAAGAAAGATATTTTTTAGGCCATTTACCTTCATTCAAAAATTATGGAGGAAAAGTATTTACATAGAATAAAAGAAATTTGACTACTACACTCAAAACAATGTCTGATTTAATTAATCAGAATTCTGGTCAAATATGCCCGTACTATTTTTTCTGAATAAATTACCAGAAATTTTTATTTAAAAACCCAGAATTCTGATTACTTTATCCAGAAAAAATAGTAAGAGCATTTTTAACCAGAATTCTGGTTGATTTAAACAGATATTTTTTTAGTGTAACACAATATTTTTCTATAACTATGAAATACCCTAAGAGAAGTCGGCTAAAATTCATGTACGACTAGTGTAATACTTTCAAGCTATTTTTGATGTTTAAAAAAATATGAAATTGAATAAAAGTGCTTCAGAAATTAACAACTACTTTTTTTAAATCCGTATTATCCCTGCTTTTTCAGAAAAGTCTAAAAACAAGATTCAGCAATCCACCCTAATACCTTAAAGAAATAAAGACTGAATTTACCAATTTTTTCATGAGGCTGAGATCGAATGTGCGGTGATATGATGCGAGTTCTATGTATCTATCTCCGTGGCATAATGCACGATTTAAGGCAAATTTTACCGCAAAATGTCCGGGGTTGATAATTATATCCATCGTTGCTCCATCGCCAAAATGAACTATTTCGCACATGGGCCGAACTCGAGGGAATTAATGCGCGACTTATACAGACTGATGGTGAAGACCGCTACCAACTTAATGAATTTCAAGAGGACGAAATTTCAATTGAATTTTTGAAACCGCAATTAAAAGCGAACTAGTCCGATCGGGGTAAAAGTATTAGCGCACGAAGCCTGCTAAGAACTGATTAGAACGGAGGAACTTATGGACGTAGTTATAGGTTAAGTGCATGCGGTTTTAACGGACATACCCAGTATGTCCATGGCGTCTTGTGCCTGCGCTCGTGATGGTGGCGACAGTAGTACTGGCGCCGTATCAGTCAGACTTGACTGCCGCCTTCGAAACTACTCTACCCCCTTTCACGCCTGCCGCCCCCACCCCTCGGTACACAACCCCCGAACAACCCTCGATCCCCTCCATGCTCTTACCAGGTTTCGCAGTGGGCGTGCTCCACTCGAGTGGCGTGGAGTGAGGCAGTTCGCGAGAGGGGTGGAAAAATGTAAAACTCACCCCTCACTCCTCAACCCTCCATCTCAACCCCGAACCACTAACCCTCCACCAATCCTCCAACACCCCTTGCTGCGTTTTACACGATATTTCCTTTCCCCTGCTTCCGCTTCTCGACCACCGAGTTTCAGAACAAATAAACCACCCCTCAATTCATGAGCTTCTTTCACTTTCATTGTACTTTTCAAATTGATCTCGATAATCGACCAATCGGTTTTTTAATGAAAAAATCGAGTATGCGTTTATAAGAAACTCAGAGTGGCCGAAAAACTTAATTTTAGAAATTTTCTCACTTTTCTCTGAGCAATTTTTTATTTTCAACATGATATCTTTTATTAAAGAAAAAGAAACAATTTCCGATTAAAATTTCAAGGCGCAAATTAATTTATTTTGAACTTATTTTGAATTTATTTTTTTAGTTTCCAACAAGAAAAAAGTAGAAAGTTCATGGAACAGTTGACTTGTAGTCCCAAAAAGTAAAAAATTTTCAACAAAAAAGATAAATTCTTAACAAGAAAAGTAATAGTTGATATTTGAACCAAACTAAAAATAAACAATTTTTAAGAAAATCTCAAATTTTCAACCAGAGTTCGATTTTTACCAAAATAGAAAAATTTCCAACAGTTAGTTGAATTTGAAAAAGAAATTGTTAAATTTCAAATTAAAAATGATTTTAAGCCAAAATAGGATAGTTTAATTGTAGTTAAAGAAATTGATTTTAAAAGTAAAAAAATGAATTATCAACATCTCAGTTCGATCCTCCACTACAACGGTTTAATATTTAATCAAAGAGTTACATTTTTAATGAATGTAATGAAAATTCTACCATCAAAGATGAATTTTGAAATAAAAACTACGAATTTTCAACAAAAGACTTTCATTTTTGACATGAAAGTAAAAAATTTTAACAAGAAAGTTGATTTTCTAACAATAAAGATCAATTTGAAAACAAATTGTTTAATTTAAGGAAAAAAGGTGTAGAAAAAAATTTCATTTACAACCAGACAGTTACATTTTTAGCAAAAAATATGATTTTTTTACATAACAGTTAAATATTTACTGCTGAGCTTAATTTTCAAAAAATAATTAAGTTTTGAAGCTGAAAAAATGAATTTTCGACCAAAAATGTTATAGTTGAAATAGTAACCAAAAAAGATTAAATTTCAACAAAGAAGATTAGTTTTCTATGAAAAAGACCAACACTGGAATGCTTTAATTTTAGTTGGATAAATTAATTCCTAATCAAATAGCTAAATTTTCAAACTAAAAAAGGATAAATTTTTCATCAAAAATGAAAAAAATACATGTTGAGTAAAAAAAATAACAGAAAACAAAACGAATTTTCAACAAGATAGTTTATTTATCAGCCGAAATATTCTAAAGCATTGTATAACTAATTTACAAGTGTTTAAATAATACTGGTTTCTTTAAATCATATTTTCTCTACTATGTGATTCAAAGGTACTTCTTTAAGTTTCATCGAACCTTTTCATTGAAGATCATTGTCAGGAAGACTGATCTTTGTTTCAAGTATTGACGAATTTTTTAAACATTTAATCAATAATTGATTGTCTATTTTTTACAATGAGGGATAAAACTCTACTTTTTGAAAATACTTTTAGGTTATTTTCAAAGGCCTACATCACTCAAATATTAACACCTCGTTCTGTATTAAATTCGTATTCTTTTACACAATTTTGTTGTTTATTAAACAACTATGTTCTGCAATTAATGTTTGAAATTGATTCCTTTTTATTAAAAATGCAAAAATTACTCATTGTTAAGCGAAATTTGTTTATTAATACAATTGTCCAATTGCGTAAACAATGTATCGAAGATAAATTGTACATTTTTATGAGAATGAGACATAAAAATCTGATATTATTTCTCAATTTAAACAAGTATGTCACTTATTAAATCATTAAAAATGAATTGCTTATAAAAATAAGTAATTTAAAAAGAAATTGTTGGCCTTATTATAAAAAACTCCTACAGTAATCAAAACAAAATTAACTTTGAAATATTTATTTCAGAACAAAATTGTCTAAACAGAAGAAAAGTATTTAAACTAATACAAGTTCGTTACAAAATAGTGTAGTGATATCTAAATGTCGTACATTTTATATAGTAGGCAACACAGTTAACCTAAATCTTTATAAAAACTAAAGTTTTCTATCGCTATTTAGAAAAAATGTTACAAGTAAATAATAATTTATTGTTTAAGTCATTGGAAAATGTTTCAAACAAAGATCATTCTTTCTATAAGTGACTAATTGTCCTATTAAACGTAAAAAATGGGATGTATTCAAAAAAAAATTAATTCGACAGGTAAGATTTTGCAACACCAGCATACAAAATTTTGTAATGCGTTAGCTAAAAAGCATTGAAATGAAAAATAAAATTTTTGATCATAAGCAAATACTTTAAAGATTTATTCAGAAAATTATTAAATATATTATATATTTATAGTTATTGTAGTTATCCTAAAATAGCCTTTTTGATAATATCGATTACAATGTTTGAAATTACTTTCTCTAATGAAAGAAAAGTCAATAAAGTTTTGGCATGAGTTCAAATCCTAAAATAGGCATTTTTCAGGGAAAGAGGTTAAAAGTGTAAGAAAAATTCATACGATACCTGTTTTCTATTGAATTTCGTGAATATATTCCGGAATTTTAATTTCTTATAATTGCAAGAGAGATTGATGTCGGCATGCAAATTTCTAGAATTTCATGAGTAGTTTATGAAATTCTTTGAATTTTAGTTATAGAAATATGTGATAACTTTGCTCTCTATCCTAGGAAGATTCTCAAGATCGTACTTGTGGATAGGAATTTCTCCTAGAAATTCTGATGGATTAAGAAGATATTAGAAAATAATGCAAATAATGAACTAAAGATTTCCATCCTAAACATTTAATCTTTTTTTTTCTATTTTTGTTGAAATTCATTTTAAATTATCTCTAGATGTCAAAAATACTTTATGAACTTGTATAAGGGAAATAAAACTAGTCAAATAACAAAAATTCAGCCCCTGGAACCCACAGGTTAGCATTTTATTGAAAATCATTGGCATTCTCACGCAACTATTTCAGAAGCATTGAAATTCTTTAGTGAAGTATTTCCGTCAAAATTTAATCGGCTTTCAACTCTATCTAAAACAGGAAGTTTTAAAGGTTGGCTGAAAAACTTCATTGATAAAATTCATTGAGTTTACACTGACATTTCCGCGAAAAAATTTCCATTTTCCCTGACCATTATTATACAAAGACCAGAAGTTTAACCTTGCAACTTTTTGAACATAAAATCTTTTATAAGCAGAATAAAATAATAATATTTATTTCAATCAAAAAATATATACTTTCTACCATAAAAGATCAATTTTCATTCCAAAATAATGAAATCTTGACCAAAAAAGATATGTTTACGAAAATATAATTTAATTTTACACAAAATAAATAATAGATCTACAAAATAAATTTAATTTTAAACCAAATAGTCCATTTTCTACTCTTAAAGATGAATTTTCAACCAAATAGTAAAATTTTTAACCTTCAAAGGGTTGAACTATAACAAAAAATGTTGTAAATGTAACCATATAGTTGCATTTTCATCAAAAGTTTTAAACCAGATACTTGCATTAACAACCATATAGTTAAATTTAAATATAGAGAAATTTTTCAACAGAATAGATTAAATTTTAACCCAATAATTACATTTTCAACCTGCAAGTATGGATTTTCAACTGAAAGTTTAAATTTTGTGCCTAAAAAAGATTAAACTTCCACCAAAATCACTTGCATTTTCAAAAGATGTGTGCATCTATTTGCTCAAATTTTGAATACAAATTTTTACAACATTAAAACTTTGGATTCTTCGAAACACAAAAAATCTAAGTTTGAATTACACTGGCTTAATTTTTTTAGATTATTACATTTTTCAAGTCGAAATTACTGCTTTTCATTTAAAAAATGTATGGATATAAGGAAATAAAGTTTAATTGTCAATCCGAAAACTTGAATACTCAACAAGCAGATAAATTTTTAACCCTAAAGAATAGATTTTTATCAAAAAGAACAAATTTTTAACAAAACAGTCAAATTTTCTAACAAGAAAAATTCATTTTTAACAAATGTTTCTGGCAAGAAAAAAAAACAATTTTCTGTAAAACGTTGAGTTTTCAACCTGGAGATATGGATGTTCAAAACAACGCTACTTTTCAACAGAAAAGTTAATTTTCAACAAAGAATTTTAGCTGAAAAAATAAACTCTAAACCAAAAAAACATATTCAAGAAATTAGTTAAATTTTCAAACAAACAGATGAACCCTAACCCCAAAAGCTTTTCAACAACTTTTACCCATTTAGTTGAATTTTTATTTTAAAAAGACTAATTTCTGTGAAAATAATTAAACTATCAAATAAAGAGAGCAATTCTGAACTAAAATGATGAACCTTAAAAATAATGTCGAAGCAAACATATGAACTTTCAACTAAAATTAGGAATCTTTAACAAAAAAGCACTTCATGAATAGGAACTTTATAAACAGTTGAATTCAACCAAAAAAGATGAATCTTGAACAAAATATTCAAATACTGATGTAAAGAAGCTTTATTTCCAACCAAGCATTTGAATTCATGAATAAAAAGATGTAATTTCTACTAAAGCGGATAAATGTTCAAGCAAAAGGAACGAATTTATAATAAAATTTTTGAATTTTTAACTAAAAAAATATTACAGTTGAATTTAAAACACCCAAAAATAAAATTTCATTAGAAAAGTAATTTCCGAACAAAACATTTGATTTTTTAACCAAAAAAGGGTAATTATTTTCCCCTGACAAAGTTTTCATTTTCCCTGACCATCAATATTGCAAGACTAGAGGCATAATCTTTTAACATTTCTAACATAGAATCTTTTATAAAAGTTATAAAAAGATTTCCCATTCACATTCGCATCAGCTTCCGATATAAGGAATCAGTCAAGCGTCAAAAACAGCATGAAGGCTGAACTCTCAGCGCGTTAGTTGGATCAGGTTGCGTCATGCGTCCAAATGCAACTGAAATTATGCCTGCGGCCCTGACTGTTTACGTTTGGATTCCCTCAACTTAAGATCGAGGCTATTGCAAGCCATGCCCGAAACCGGTCTTATATCGGGAGTATAGTATACTTTATAAAATTCTCGTAAACTCATCTATGCATGTCAAATCACACTAAAATGTACAAGCAGCACTTTACCTCTTTGATAAGATCAGCATCGAACTTAGCAACTTCATTGACTCACCTGTAACATAAAACAATATTTCGTTAGCAAAGTAAAATGAAGCAAAACATTTTTTTAACCATAAATATGCTTGTTATTCATGAACTTAAATTAACGGTTTATAAATATTTTATTCGTATGAACATCAAAAATAAATATAAAACTTGAAAGTCAATCACCAAACATGAAAAGCTTTGTGATTGCCCATTTGTACAAAGTTTGTATCCAATTTAAAATAAACATTTGTCCTCTAATTCCCGGAACACATAGAACTGTATATACATTCAACAAAGTTTATCTGACAAATAAATATTTTCTCTACCTATATAGTATAAAAAAGGTGAAAATCAAAAGCCCCTTTGTCACTGGTATCGCTCTACAATCGCTTTTCTCCCACGAGTATTGATGGAAATTATCGAAATGGTTTGTCTCTCCTAGATTTATGACATCAAATTCACCTCCCTTAGCGTCGGGGTATAATTAAATTGCTCAAGCCGGGATTAGAATGTGAAAGCTTCACGCTGTGTTCTAGGAAGAAAGAGGTGAAAAATTTCTGGGGGGGGGGGGGGGGGGGGGGGGGGGTGTCGATTAAGCGAATAGTCTCACGAATCGAGCCGGCTCGTTTAATAACCGAATTAATTTATTGGCTCACTCACTCGATGCGAACGATCGTCCACTTGCGGTTGTGGTCTACTAGTAAACGGATGGGTCATGAAATTTGTGGGCCATTAGTGACGATCGAAGACGCTCTTACATGTCCTGCTTTATGCTGTTCACTATCTCAGGAAATTCTCAGAATCCAGCATTTCCGGCACATATTGACACCTGATAATTTTAGGAAAGGGGTGTCTATTTCTTATCTTTGTAATAGAAAACAACGCCTTCAAATTCCCGATTCAGTAAATTTGAATAAGTTATTCTATAAAGTGAAAAGTAAATCTTAAAGACAACTCATCTTTAATTTTAAGATTTAGGGGTCATCTATAAATTATGAAACAGCTTTATTTAGGCTGAAGGAGTTGAGAGGTTCAAAAAATCTTACGATTACACATGGAGGGAGAAGGGCAGTAAGTAAATGGTTAGATAATATTTTTTTAGCAAATCAACCCCATCTAAAGTTCATGAATCCCAAATTTATAGTATAGCATTGAAGTTCAGTAATTACAATTAAATGATTGTAATAAGATTATGTAATCTTTTAAATCGGTATACGTAAACTAGTATTTTAATTTTTGTCCATCCTTTTTTTCAATATCAATAAGAAAAAAGCATTTTTTACACCCTCAGATTTGGTTAATCTAATTTTAAAGTGTTCAATTTGAGATTATTGCAATACCTTTTTCACAATTTTAAACAGTAACAATAAAAAATTCTTGAATTTCTAAAAATCTCAATTGAAAAGTAATCAATTTTTAAGCTTTATGTTTTAAGTTATGTACAAATCAGTATTCTAATTTTTTTTCTTTCGATGTTTACAATTAAGAGTTTTACAATTTGAAAGATTTTCAATTGAGAATTTTTGAACGTAAAAATTTCTTGAATTTATATTTTATAGGTCAGAAATTTTGAAAGTTTTTTAAATAGCCCAATTTTGAAGTGTTACAATGGAAAAAAATTATTTTTTACGATTTTTATTTAAAATTCTTTAATATTTAAGATTTACAATTGAAGATGACCTATTTATTGTATAATTTTTCATGCATGTAAAATAGGTTTCGTCACTTAAAAAAGGAATTCTAATTAACATGTCACCGGTAATAAGTAACTAAATTGTATTTAAGAAGAAATAGCTGAAAATATTTTGGAAAATTACCAATTTCTTCATAAAAATAGGACTAGTTTGATTTATAAAATTAATAATTGCAATTAAAAATTGTGCAATTTGAAACTGCTCTCGTAGATGCTAAAAGTTTTAAATTGAAAAGACACACGGTTCCTATTTTAACAACATTCAATATTATCTAATTCTGAATTGGTTACAGATTCTCAAGAATGGTTTGATATGAAATAATTCGATTTTAAAATTATCGTTTTAAACTGTTTGGATTTTGTATAGCAATGTAAGATAAAATTTAAAATTAGACACTCCTAAAGAGTAAAATTTAATATTTTCGAAGTATAACAATTTATTTTTTATTTCTTAATTTTAAATGTTGGTGTTTTTAAATTGTTAAACTTTTTAAATTATTAAACCTTGGACACCTTATTCAAAATCTTTCAATATCAAACAATCAATATTAAGACTTTTTAAATATTCGAATATTTTAAAAATAAATTTATAAACTTTTAATAAATTCACAATGATTAAAATTTCATGCAAATCTTTTTAAAGTTTACAAACAATACTCAAGAATGCATGAAAAACATGCTAAAAAATCTCATACGAGTGATAAAGTAGACTTTCCAAAACTTCTGATATTTGCAGATCAGAAACAAATAGTTTCTTGTAACTCTGTGTCATTTTAGAATGATAGCAATTTATTCTGTTAGCCTAACTCAATCTTTAAAAAAATTATTAATCAAAAGACAATGTTTTGCAATTACTATCCGATTAGAAAACACATTGATCAAAATTCTACTCAGAAATAATTTCTTTACAATTATTCCAACATAAAAAGGTCAATACAACATTACTGACAGTGTACCTTAGCACACTAAGTGCGCGTTTATCGTAAAGGATAATTTCTCGAAGTACCATCTTGTTTTAAACATACATCGTTCAAAGGAGCTTGTAGGTTTTCTAATCAACGTTTAATCTATGCCATTGATGCTTTTTGCGAATGAGAAGCGTTGAGGTTTCGTTCAAGAACGAAATAAATATTTAATGAGACCGAGGAAGAGAAAGAGAGGACAGAAAGTTTTCCACTTGTGATGGATGCGTGGAATGGTCTGATAAATTAACTTCTTCTCCATAAGGCAGCTATATATACATTATACATATAGAGTGCTAGCAGAAAGGAAGAAGCAACGGAACAAGAAATACCAAGGAAGAGAAGCGAGAATTCAAGAGAGGGTGGAAGTTGAGAACAGGTCGAGTGGTGAATCCCCGTGGTGGCTTCTGACAATGAATGGGTAGAATAGGGAGTGGGTGGAATTGCAGCTAGAAGGGTTGTAAAGGGTACACCACATATAGGAGGAAATTATCGATATATCTTCAAATGGAGATACCACTGCTCTTATAAAGTGCCTCTTGAAATTATCAGGATACCTAACTCTTGTCGAATGGTTCCTGCTCTACCGTTCGGTCAAGACGATAAAATAAAAATTGCTTCTTTGTAACTAAATTCATTTCAAGTAGGTCCAAATGTTAAAAATGGGCTTTATTGTTCTTTTATGTTAGAATGGTTAAAGTTTTAATGTCCATGCTGCGAAATGACTGCTGTTGTATAAAAAGTCTCCAGTCCTGCTGTATCAAGATATCTGGCTGACAAAACGTGAAGTTGTGCTACTGACACAATATACACTTACACTCTTGATTCTCATAAGCATGAGATTATTTTAAAAATTTTAATATCAAATAAATTACTTTTGACAGTCTTCATTTCGGTCAACTTGGACCTTGGACAAGATTAATTTTTTTCAAATGTTACGAATGGGCTTTGTCGCTCTTTTATGTGACAATAATTGTTGTTTTATTTTCAAGGCTACAACATGATGTAAACATAAATACATGTGTACCTGTAATACTTGGCATATCTCTCCAGTTATAACCTGACCTATACTACATAAGTACTGAATCACTAATGCTCGCAATCCACCTATGACTGACTACACGTCTGCATGTACTACTGATTCTCCAGCGAAAAATGTTTAAACCTATTAAATCGAAAAAATAATTTGGTTAAAAGTAACAATATATTTTTAATTAAAAATGTAACATTATATTTTGTTGAAAGCAACGATATATTTCAAATTGAAAAAGTAATATCTTTTAGCGATTCTTTAGAGTTGTCAACATAATAGTTGAATTTACAAGGAAAAAAATCCTGCCAAAAGGGATTCATTTTTGATTAAGAAAGATGAATTTTCAAGAATAAAAAGATACGTTTTCAAGCTAAAATATGGCATTTTTTTAGGAAATAGTTGTCTCTTAAGCCCGAAAATCTGAAATTTCAAAAAGTAAGTTAATTTTCTACCAAGGACTATTATTTTTTGAACAAATAGTTGCATTTACAATCAATGGTTAAACCTTCAAGCAAAAGAGATGAGTTCTCAATAAATCGTTACATTTTTAAACGAACCGTTAAACCTTCAACCCGCAAAGAATAATTTTCAACCAGATGGTCGTATATTCAAACATAAAAGATTAAACTTCACCAAATATCAGTTAAATTTTTAACCAAACAGTTGATTCTTTAAGCCAAAAAGACTTTTTTCAGAAGACGATTGTATTTATAACCGAGAACTTTTTTACAAGAAATATGACTTTCCAACAAAATAATTGAATTCTTAACTGAAACACATTGATTTTAAATGAAAAAGTTACACATTTAACCAAAGTAGATAAAATTTGTGCCAAAAATATAAAATTTCAAACAAAAAATGCGAATTATCAGCAAAACAATTGAATTTTCAACTAAGAAAAGATTTTTAGTCTACAGAAGAACGGAATGGTAAATTTTCAAGCAAAGAAGAAAAATCAACGGCTAGGAAAATTATAACCAAGTAGTTGAATTTTTAAAAAAGAAGATTAATTTGATGCCAGAAAAAAAGCATATTAAAAAAATGCACGAATTTTCAATAAAATACTTGCATTTCAAGAAAATGCATTTTTAACGAGACAATAAATTTTTATCCAAAAAAGCAGTATTTGAATTTTTTAGTTCAAATATTTAATATTCAACTAAAAAACACCAATTTTTAACAACAAATTCAAGTCTTCCATCCATAAATTAAATTTTGAACAATGTAGTTCAACTTTTAAGCAAGTCTTTGAATTTCCAACAAAATACTCCAATATTATAAACAAAGAATAAGTTTTTAAGGTAGTATTTCAAATTTGAAGCAAGTAGTTCCATTTTTAACGAAACAGTTAAATAATTAAATCAATAAAATGAATTTTTAACAAAGTAGTTCAACCTAATAGTGGAACTTTCTACCAAAAAAGGTTAATTCACGATATAAAATGTAAAACTAGAATTTTCCACTAAACATAATAAATTTTCAACAAAAGAAGAAACAAATTTTCTACAAAATAGGTAAACATTTAACAAGCAAAAACAATGTTTAACAAAGTAGTTCAACTTTCAAGGTATTCGTTAAACTTATAAGAAAAAAGATAAATTTTCTACGAAAAATATAATAGTCGTATTTGGACCTATAAAAGATCATTTTATAAGGAACAAGAAGAACATATTTTTGAGAAAATAGTTGAATATTGAACCAAGTAGTAGCATTTGTACCCAAAAGAGCTAAATTCAGAACAAAAAATATAATAGCAGACTTATGAATTGAAAAAAATATATTTTTAACCAAAAATAGTTAAATTTTGTTTATTGAGTTCTTTTAGTTCAATTCGCATTTAAGAGAGAAAAACAGAGATTGTGCAGTCAGAGATTATTTTTGTTTTTCCAATCTAGTTGGCACCATCTCATAATTAATAAATTAATCGTCTCATAATATGCATTCTTAGGATGAATGTAAAAGTATGGGAGAAAATGATTCTTATCAATATCTTCAGAATCTAAGCATACTTGGACACATATATCTGAACGCACACATTTCTTAATTTCATCACATCAGGTAAGTATTGTATTCCAAATAAAGGATAAAAGCTCATCTGGTTTTATCAAGTTGAGCTAGTACTGAACGCATCCTACCGTCTCGCGTTCCCAAATAAATTTTCTGCATCAAATCGTCTAGAAATCTAGCCTGACGTATGGCAAGGATGTAGCGTTAGTAGCGTAAGGCGTTTGATCGATAAGAGGAGATAATTCACTTCTTACTCCTGACAATCTCTCACACACTCTCGCGAGTAGGTTACAGTGACCCTGTGAATGCGTGTCAGAAGCAGCAGCAGGGAGGCAAGAGAGGCTATCTATTTGATAAATACATATACAGACGCTTGTTGAATAATGCAGTGAATGTCTCCACACTAGTGAGTAAACAAGTAACATAATACCGTGGGTGTAGTTGGTTGATACTAATTCACCTAAATCCATGTCACCCTTTCCACTCGTGCAGTTTCTCTTGAACTTTCAGATCGCCTCACATCCCAATGCATCAGGTAAGCACGTAAAACAAACTCGACTCGAAGTTGCCATTCCGAAATGCATAGTCTAGACCAGGATTCACCAGATGTCAGTCATTGACCTACATAACTGACAAAGTCAGTTACGAAGACTGGGTTAAATAGCCCCCAAGAAATTGTCGTAAAACTTATTTAATTTCCCTCTACCTATTGGCTGACCGTAGCGATCATAATGCCTTGCAATGTTTAGTATAGGGAAAGGAAATTTATAGAAAGATAAGTGATGATTGCGGGATCAAAGTTAAATAAATGGTATAAGAGGATGAACAAGGGGAAAGACACGGGATCATGTTTACGAGTGATGTAAAAGAGGAATGCAAGATAAAGTAAGATGGCGAGAGCATGTGGTAAGGATTTGATGGAAGGATGTACTGGATGAGGAGAGCATGAAAGAATATTAACTTAAACTTAAGATTTCAACCAAAATATATCTGATAAAAGTTTTGCCTTTTTGCAGTATTCCTTAAACGGAATGAATTTTTTATCTAGCTCATGGTACTGCAATAAATGAGAACTGATCATATTAAAATGCACTTGCGGAGTGTATCTTCGTACCATGATAAAATTTGGCTATTCGTACTATTGACATAGAATGGTCCCTCTTTTCTAGCTCGTCCAATTCCTGTCAATAGTGATGCGAATAGCCAAATTTTGGGTGATACAAATATCCGTATCAATTCACTTAACCCATAAAATTCGTGTGCGTAGCTGTCTCTTCATTTAAGCGTCCTGATAACAATCATATCCGCGAATATTCTCATAGTTGTCAAATCAACTAACTCCACCAGGCCACAAATATCGCTGCATGTAGGTTTCATGTCCTATACATAAACTCAACCAACTAGTATGGCAGCACACACCACCTGACACATTTGTGTACAGAGTAAAGCGTACCGATATGAATGTGTATAAATTAGCTATTGCAATTAACAGAATAGCTTAATTCCGATTTGAGGGTGTCTGGGAGTGTACATAGCTAGCAAGCAGATTCGTACACTGAATATATTTCGCTGAGAGATAAACTGAGATTATCCCGTTAAGCAATCATCAAACTTTGAATACTCGCTTCTGTCGAGTGATCACTACACTTGTTGAAAACAATAATTCTGCTTTATTATTCTGAAATGAGTTGCAGCAAATGTATACAGGAGAAGATGTTAATTGGGAATTAAGAAGTTAGTGAGACTCAAACTTTGTGGTTTATTTCATGCGCTAGGTACGTTCACTGCCAAATGTCAATACACAACTTTGTAATTTGTTGATGTATTCCACAGAGTGAGTATTCATTTATCCAAAATAACACTTCTCGCAAAGACCATTTTACCCAAAAAGTAACAGAGAAGTCTTAACTATCAAATGAAGCATATATTGCAAATCTAGTAAACTTCTGTTTAACTTTTTAGGATAAATCAGTTTTGGGATAAATGATTCTTGGGAAAAATTTAATTTTGCACAAATCAATACCTACCTTTGAAAATCATTTAAGTACCCACTCCCTTTTAAGCCCTATGTTCGACTAATCCGGTGCACATGCGTTTGCATGCGTTCATTAATTATTATCATTATTATCAATTATTACACATTACCAAGTACTCTATTCTCTCAGAGGCATTATCAGAGTGATGGCTGGCTCCACTCTACGTTAACGAATTTTCAATGATGACTAGTCTGCCAATGTTAACGAGAATTAAACTAAATTCGTTTCAAATTAGTTAGATTTTTAATGAAAAAAAACTTGCATTTTGATTAAAAAAGATGATATTCCAGTAAATATAGTTAAATCTTTAACCTAAGATGACAAATTTTAAACAAAAAAGTTAAAGTTTCAACCAAAAATATTACTTTTTATTTCAATATTAAAAATTTTAACGAAATAAGATGAATTCTCTTTTTTATTTGATTTTTCTCTTATAAGGTATTTTCACTTCAATCAACAGCTAACTTCACGTCATAGATTGCTGAGGGGAAAACAAGGTACCAAATGCATGAGATTTAGTTCATTTTTGCCCTATTTCCCTAATATCTTCGCGAAAGCTAATTTTTTCTACATAAGTTTATTCAAAAAATAGGTTTTATATTTGAATTACTATTTAATAAAAGAATTAAATTATAATGATGGTTATTAATTACAAAGATATTACAGAAATAAAGTTTTGTTCGATGCATTTAATCCATTGTTTTAACCTCAGCTTTTAACAAAGTGAAGTTAGCTGATGGTTGAAGTGAAAATACATGATTGGAGAAGTTTCTTTTAAATAGAAGAAAAGTAGGCATTTTTCAGAAAATGGGATGAGCGCGGAATAGGCGAAAGAGTTGGAAGTCTGAAATAAAGCGTTTTTATTACACATTTTAATGTTGTTCATTGCTACTTTTAAGGACCACTCGGAAATTTTTTATAACTCGTTTATTTGCAACTACTTAACCATGAAAAAATTACTGTAAATTAATAAAACAGGTATTATTTAAGTGCTATAATAGTATTTTAAATGTGAATATACCATTTTTCCAAAGGAAAAATATTGAAAATTTAATTTTTGGGGTGCCTTAACCTTAATTAACCCCGTAACGCCCCATTTCATAAGTGATTAAAGAAAAGTCTTATCTGCCTTAATTCAGTTTCAATTTTAATTTCAGTAATTCCAAACTTCACACTTTTTTTCCTATTTCTCTCTTATTCCATTTTCTGAGGAATTCCTTCTTTTTCCCAGTTGCTAAGGAACCTTGCTAGTGAGAGAGGAATCCAATAAAAAAGTAGGATTCATCTCTTTAGGTAAAACTTGTAATACTTAATTTACACATAATTTTTTTAGTTGCAGCTTTAACCTTGTTGTTTAAAATTCATCATTTTGGGTTGGATTAAACAAATTTGGCTGGAATCTCATCTTTTCTCTAAATTAAAAATACAACATTTTTGTTGACAACTAATTCATTTTTGTTGTCGCAAAACATCAACACTTTTGTCAAAAAATATATTTATATGATTGAAAAGTGGAGAATTCATTTAAATACTAAACTATTTTTTAGAAAATGAACTTTCTTATGAGAATTTATATTTTTGCGTCGTAAATTTAACTTTGTGGTAGATATTTTTTTTCATTATTAAGTTTCTTGACCAGGGTAGTTGAAAGAGAGAAGATCTTATTTTTTAGTTCTACTGGTTGCAACTTATTAAAACTTCGCCATAAAGCTATAATAAGCCATGTCCCTCAACTGTGTAACTGAGAAAATGAGGTTCAAAGTTTTATAATAATATACTTTTAAAAAACATCATCAAATGTCGAAATAAGTTTATTTCCTTAAAAATAATGCGTTATCAAGAAATTTTTAGCACAAACTTTAATACTATTAGGAATGTATTTTAGCTAATGTGGAAAATAGATCTCGGACTTGGCGTAAAATGTGATTAAAAAAATTAAATTTTTCTCAGAATTATATTACGCCATATCCGCAAATAATTTATAAATTAACTATTTATAATTCAATTCTCAAGTAAAAAGTTTAACAGACTGATAGTTTACATTATTCTTTTGGACTATATGCCTGGAATAAGATAATTTATTCGCAAATTATTGAATTTTAAGTAACACTCCTTTAGTCACTTTTATGGTTAAATATGTTTTTGTACATCGTTATTTTTCAAATAAAACTTAGGTTATGCATATAAAATATGCACTACGAAGTTGGCATTTGTCACTTATAGCAATTCAAAAATGGGTATGGCGTAATATAATTCTCATTTTTAATTAGCCTACTATTTTAATTAATAATTGTAAAAGCTGATGAAATAAATGTCAGGGAAAAATTTATTCATAAAAAAAGTTTAACCCTTACCGATCCTACAATAATAACAGTTAAAAAATTTAAAAAGTGGACATGGCGTAGCATATATAACTCTAGGGCGACGACATGTATTATTTTAATTCTACATTACTGATTTAAAGGTGAATATATCATTAAAAAAAATAGTAAAATTTAATTTGTTTTGGGGGTCTAAACCTTGACTAACCCCTAATAGAGAACCCCACCACGGCTTATATTGTTTTAAGGACTAAATACTCTAGAACGAAAGCTGATTTACTCAGACTTTTATGATTTTTCGTTCGACCTAGAATGCCGACAGGTATTTGGTTCGACAGGGATCATTGGGTTTGACCGATTGTGGGCAGAGGGACAATCCGTCGGCTGCCAATCATTATATCCCCGGCATGCAGACATACCATGGTGTGCGTCACGAGTATGCGACTAGCGCGGCGTGACTCCCAGGACGGGTTATGGCGGTCCAGATAGTTCCTAGGGATGAGATTGGAATGACAAAGGGTGCTCACTATATTGGCATACCAACGGATATAGGAATACTTTAAGAGCAACTTTAAAGGCGGCTGCCTGTCCCTCTTCTGCCTTCTGGACCTAATTGTGTATATATTTTCCATTCAAAACCGAGTTAAAATGCTTCAACATGAGTTCGACTTGAATTGACCCCAATCAAGATATGCTGAAGTCTAAAAGTTTCGATTGGATCACATTTTTAAGGGCTATAGTAGTTCAGACTCACAGATTTTAAATTTTTCAATTAAAAATAACTAATTTAATAATTACAAATTTGTCATTCATCAATTTTAATCTCATTTATGAGCAGAAAAAGGTTCGACAATCTCAGCCCAAACAAGGCTCTTCTTGAGTCAAGTAAACGTTATCTTAGCCAAGACCAGGCTCGACTTGAGACAAGTAAACGCAATTTTACCTTTCGTGGCCATAAAAATAAGACAACATCCAAAATGTATGCTTCCTGAACATTAATTTTCGAAGAGCAGAATTATATTGTTCTAACATTTTTAACAACAAATTTCAAATAAACGGGATAAAACATTTAAAAAATAAAATTGTTTGATTTCCTTATTTGAACCAAAAAAATCTACACATATACCACAAAAGATTAATTTTCACATTCAAAAGGACGAATTTTCAACAAAACAGTTCAATTTTATAATAAACGAGATACATTTTTTATAAAATTAATTAAATTTTCAAGAAAATAGTTTAATTTTTAACAAAAATGGTAAATTCTCAACTTAAAAAGATGACTTTTTAACCAAACAGTCGAATATTATAACAAAACCGATTAAATTTCAATCAAAACCAGTTAATTTCATTCAACAAAGGGTTATATTCTTTCTAAAGAATATAAAATAAAAATAATAATTGTTTCAAAAAACTACTCAAGTTTTCGATCGAAGTGTTTAATTTCTATCCCAAAATAAGGAATCGTCACCAAATAGTTAATTTTTTACTAAACTGATTAATTATTAACCTAATAGAAGTCCAATTTTTAAACAAAAAAGTTTTATTTTCACAAAAAACAGTTGCACTCTTCACCAAAGCGCTAAATTTCCAACCTACAAGAAAACATTGAATTTTTACCATACGAGATTTTTTTTTAAATTAATGGACTAAATTTTAACCCAGAAGAATATTTTTATGCAAGAAAAGACAAATTTTCAACAAAGGGTATACATTTTTTTCAATTGATGAATTTGCAACAAAAGCAGAAAATGCGCGGCTCGCAAGTTTAAGCGCGCCTAGGGCGCGCTACGGTTGAATCTCGCGCTTCGTGCTCGATAATGGGTTACCTGGCGCTTCGCGTTCGGATATTTATTCTTTGCATTTTGAATGCTTCAATAAAACTTTATTAAAAAGATCTCTTTTAGGTGGCAGTATTTTTATGCGTCTAGATATTCTGGTAATTTCTACTTAATTGAGTATGATCAAAGATTAGGTTTCTCAAAGATCTGTAGGCTTTGAGGTACACATTTTCATCGTGACACTCGCGCTGCGCGCTCGATTTCCGACAGACATTTGTAAACAGGTTTTGTTGAATCTTTTTTTCTCGTAACTTTCGTCGTTTTTCTACACATTTTTTTTTTACTTTTTTTATTTTCGATGTTATTTTTCACGAAAAAAAACAAAAAGTTCGCATCCTATCAAGAAGTGTTTCTTAACGAAATTGTAGATCTTTTTTGAAATAACAATTTTGGTAGATTCATCTTTTTTCTTATCCTACATAGTTTGACCACAAAGTGGAATTTTTCATTTTTCATTATTTTTTGTGTAATCAAAATTGGAATTTTCGATTTTTCAAGATAATTTAAAAGTGTATTATGATAATCTTATAGGGTTTTCAAAAATCAATGTTTTTCTTCTCTTGACTTTTTTTCATATCGTGCGTTTTTGCGCTTAAAATTTTGCTTTGCGATTGATTTTAAAAATTTTGAAAATGCTATATTTCTGAGAATTTTCTTTTCATCGAATAAGTCGTGGGGAAAAATTGTTTTTTCTTCCTATCTCGGCCGAAAATTCGAGTTTCTTCCCGGCGTATCTTTACCGAAACCTACCGTTCCTTCCCGCCCTGCGCGCCATCTAACGAATCG
>NC_046658.1:91541573-91549825 GCF_010883055.1 Belonocnema kinseyi | reverse complement strand
CCTTCAAAATCAGCCAACCGCTATTCGTTAGTTTATGAAGCGTTCTTAAAATGGAAAAATGATAACAAGGCAAACTCATTTGAGGAAAATGTTCTCATCTGTCATTTGAAGCATATTCTTAAAGAGAAGTCCAAAGGTTATAGACCAAAAAAGTCTCTTGCTCTTACTTGGGATCAAAAATCGAAAGTGTACTGATAATAATAATTATCTTAATAAATAATTAATAATATTGTATTAATATAATTATTTATTTAATAAATTAATTTATTTATTAATTCAATAATTAAATTAAAATACCGTCAAATTTATTTATTTAATTATTCTTAATTTTTGGCATTAAAATCAAAATTTTATCTATTTTTAAAAATTTTTTAAATTAAAAAAAACAACCCTCGCTTCGCTCGGGTCTTAAATATTAGCGGCTGCTGGAAAACCCTTCGCTTCTTAAGCTTCTTGTTTTCTGCCATATAATAAATTATATCATGCTTCTGGCTACGCGTAGGTTATGTCGGCTGACTTAGCTGCAGGGAAGGAAATAAAAACATGGCCGCGACTTCATAGCAGACGAGTCTTACGTGTCTCACGCGCTTTTGATTGGAAATTTTAACTAAACGACGAATTTTCGGCCGGAATGGCTGGTTAACGAACTCATCCCTTTCTTTTAGGAACTAAAAAAGGGTCCCAAAGATGGATTTGATCCTTTCTTTTTTCGAGATTTATCGTGTTTCCGGCCGGATGAACGGACAGACAGGCAGACGCCATCCTAAAAACTTGATTTTCGAATTCAGGGGGTCTCAAAACGTAGAGATCCGTTGAAAAACAGTGGTGTCAAATTTTGGACAATTCTAATACTTTCTCAATCATAAATAATAAGAATATAAAAAGACTTTCGTACAGTGGTAAAATAAAGGGGCTGTGAATAAACTCAGAATTTTTGTAACTGTCCTGAGTATTCATATATTTTTAAATTTTATAAAATATTAGTTAACGAATCAATGAATGAGAATTCCAATTTCTTTGTCAAAATGTAAACTTGATTTAACCTAAAATTCCCGTGGGAGGTGATCTTAGTGCCTGGCCATTATTAGAGCAAGAGCTTTTTTCTCGTTTTCCCGGAAGCAAGTCGCTTCACCTATCTTCTTGTACCTTCCTGTACTAAGGTACATTTGCTCGTAAAGTTACAGTGTTAGGGACATTAATATTGGCAAATTAGTGCTGAACGACGATCTATGTGACAGGGAAGCGTGAGAAAGGGTCAAAATTAACTCGAATAAATGGGAGACAGGCAAGAAATCGTATAGCTCTATTGGATGCTGAAGTGGGGGCGAAAGCACCATAAGGATGTACATTTAAGAATTGAAAATCAGGATAGCACAAAAACTCAATGGCAATTTGTTCTTTAATTTTCATGATTTCGCCATAAAAATTTGTTAATATACAAAGAAATGTATCTTTGAAAGTTCTAAAACCACCATGAAGTTAAGCACGTATTTCCCATAAGCAAAAAAGACACTTTTCATTGTTGGCCGAATCGTCAATATTATGTTCTTTTTTTTTTATTTGTTACAATCATTCGAATATTACTTGCAAATTCCTTAAAATTCTCAAGAATTGAAAAAGACTTTTCTGCAAAAACCTAATTGTTCAATTTTTCTGAGAAACAACGAAAAGTAGAACAACATTTTCAGATAAAACTTGAAACACCTAGATAATGTCTACGAAAAACACCTTTCACTCATTTGAGAAAGTTTGCATTCATAAAGAGAACAAAAAATTATGATAAAAATGTAGAAAAAAAACAGTATGGATACGATATTTTGTTAGAACTTTGCTAAGTGTGTTAACTTTTATCTGGGATTTTTTGTACAGTTCGATGTCTCGAAGAATAACTTAAAAATTTTATTTTTTCAATTTTTTTTCCAATGTGAATCAGTGATTTATCAACAATGAAACGCTTAGTATAGGCAGTAAATCGTGACAGCTAGTAAAACAAAATTTAAAATGTGTTTTTGGGAAAATTCGTTCTCAAGGTTTTCGCAAAAAATTCCTCCATTTCTCAACATTTTCCAATTTTTGATATCATACGAAAGAAGAAGAATTCCCACTTTGAATAAGAGAATATATTTCAAAATAAATAGAATCGTTCGGAAAATACTTTATTTTGAAAAAACCACCTGTCAATTTTCAAAATTTGCATGTAATCTTCTAATTATTATAACAAGTCCAAGAAAAAAATTTTACATGATTTTAAATGTTATTGTTCACTCACTTCTTATACAGTAATTTTAGAAACTTGCGAGTTTTTCTAAAATTTCAAACTCTTTGTCCGGTTTGCATTTAGTGTGGCTGTGCTTTTATCGGAAATTTTTATGTTTTTATCAACTTTACACTTGGACTGAGGTAACAATGATAATTTTTCAGTTTTTATTTGAGAAAAATAGCCACGACAGAGAGAGATTATTAAACAAAATGATTCTCTTTGGTGTTCAATTATTATTTGTTTATAGCTAAAAAGGCAAGAAAGAGTTAAAAATTACAGAGAAACCCCAACCCTTTGTGATTATTCTAAGAGAAGAAGATACTGTTATAAATAGTAATAATTTGTTTAATAGAATAATTTACTTTCTTGTATTAATTGTTACCCTAATGTAACTGAAAAGTTAAGAAAAAGTTGGAAATTCCCGAAAAAAACACAGCTTTGCAGCATCAGCCTAAGAGAATATTGAGATAAATAAAAATATATTGTTAAAACAATTATTTTTATTAAATATAATTCAATATTTACTAACTCGGAAAAATTAACAAAGATTGAAAATCTTAGAAGAAACTTTAACTTTCTAGTATTATTTTAAAAAATGGTTAGAAACAATACAAAATTATTTAAAACAATATTTTCTTTTACTTCAAATTATAATTTCCTCATTGAAGCTGAACATTTGCAAATAATTGATAAAATTCGAAAATTACCTCGACCTCCTGCCTCCATCATAAAAGAAAATTTCTACAAGCAGTGATAAATTGTTTAAACAGTTTTTTATTTAAAAAATAAATACTAAATTCTATCAGATAAATTGCTATTTTACCGTATACAATAAAAAATAAAAGTCCTAATAATCATTCTCACACAAATATAAATAAGATATTTTATCTTCTTATTAACATCCGACGGATTTAAAAAAATACTTTTTACTGAGTTTTTCGCCCAATTTAAAAATTTGGATTTAAGGAGATCGAAATTGTCCAGTACCATATTTTACATACATACCAATCTGAACGTCAAATTCTATTTGTTAAAAATAATCCGCTGGATGAATCGTACGTACCTGAAACAGAAAATAAACATACACCTTAGTATTTGGAGTACAAAAATATATATTTTAAATATTATGTTTAATATTTACATTAATCTAAACTTATTATAATGTATAATCGATCATTAATTTTTAATTATTTTACAAGCACTTAAAATTCCATGAAATTGTTAAAAACTTTAACTTAACTTTGATTTGAATAAGTATCATTATATAACTTATTAATTCATTTTTTTAAACAAATTCAAGCGCGCACAAAATAAAATCCTTGATATTAAACGAAAAAAGCTGTCTGTCAAATTATACAAACTTTTTTTTTACATAATTGTCTATCATTCCAATTTTATTTCGATGTTACTATGGTATAATTTTGTATTTTTGATTTATTCTTATATGTTAATTTAACCCTTTAAATATGTAGTCAGGAAATTTATTACTTTTCTTGAAGCGCTTGTTTAAAACCCAGGCGGAAAAATTATATATAGTTTATATAGTGTGAAGTTTTATATATAATACTTATTTGCTTCATACAAAAAATGTATAAAATAAATTAATATTATATATAATACTTCACACTATATTTAAACTATATACAATATTTTTGCTTGGGAAGAATCTGTTTAGATAATTTTTAAAAAGTTATCTAGTTTTTTGACTAAAAATCTTCTGGTATTCTTTCCTAACATTTACAAGCAGGTATTTCTTAAACTTTTACAATTTCTGAGTAAAATATCAATGCGACATTTTTCCAGAAATATGTACTGAAAAATTTTGCTTACGGTGCTTCTTTAGAAGTTTGTTTAGTAAGAAAATTGTTCAATTTTGAGGAGAAAATATAGTCATGGGAAACAATATTCAATGATAATATTTCTTGAAGAAATATTGGTATGTTCATACAAGCACGTCGAAAACTTTACACAGTATGTCAGGAAATCAATTTTTTTAATAGGAAAATATATTCGGAATTTAAACATTGCAGCTTGTGATAATATACACATTTCATGTTGAAAAACCTATTGCTTTACACACACAAAATATTAAATGCTATATTTTATTTACTTATCTTATAATTAAATCTTAAGCTAAGTAATTTGAAAATATTTTCAAATTAAGATTATAAACAATCTGATGTCCTATTTAATAATTTCAATAGATTTTTAAAGATTTTCAAGATTTCAAATTTAAATAGGGAATTTAAAAAAATTAAAATGATTAATTTAAACTATGATTTTCTTTAAATTCCTTTTCTATAAACAAGAATTTATATTACTTTTAAAAACTGCCGCTCCATGTCCAAAATTATCTGTTCCAAGTGAGATAACAATTCTTTATAAAAATTCGCCGTTCTATAATAAGAAACAATTAGATTTATTTCCAAAACAATATTATATTTATTTATAAAATTTTCTATTGCAATTCAGAAATATTGCAACTTCCGTTTTTCACTTAAGTATACAAATCTCAAGTTTTCTTCTTCTAACTTATTAAAATTATTTTTCAAAATTTTCGTTTCATGTGAAAAATGCCCCCACCAAATTCAGTTTATAACTATTTACTAGAACTTTCTGTCTTCCATGTCTTACTTGTAAAATTTATATTTTCCTAATAAAACTGTTTGTCCCAAACTCAAAATTATTATTCTTTACTAAAACTCTGTGTAGTATAATAAAAATAAAAATTCCTTGCGGAAATTACGTGTTCCAAACATTTTCCAAAAGTTCCTGTTTCAAGCTATTATAATTGTAATTCTTTACATGTGTTTAAAAAAGTTTTTCTTTTATTTATTACCTGTTCCAACTCAGAATTATATATTTTTTAGACGAATACCTGTCAAAGAATTGAAATTATAATTCTTTTCTTAAATAACCTATTTCCTATTTCAAATACGAATGATAACTTTTTCACAAATTCCTTGTTCCAACTCAAAATTAAAGTAATTAATGTGTTGAGTATACTTTGAAATCTCAAAGCTGAAAAACTTGTAATTGCTTTATATCTTCGAATAGCTCGAAATGAACCAAGCGAGCTTCAGTTTTATTTTAGTAAGTTTGTGACTGTTTTTAAATTCAGTAAATGAAACATTATTTCTTTCTATGAAAAAAATCTCTCTTTAGGTCTATAAAAAAATTCTCTGTGCGGCACATAAAAAGGCCTTAAACATTAGAGAATACATCTTGGCTTTTATAATGTCAATGATAAAAAGGCTACGAAAAGTACTTAAAAAAGCATTTTATATTATTTTATTGTGGACTCCAACATGCTTTATTAACACTTAAGATCACTTCTCCTATTTTCTCCTTTTGCGACTATACTAAGTTACTTAAAAAAAACGAATTATCGTTATCGTTCCGAAATGTAACTTTTTCTCTGAGGTACATTTTCAAAAAAGGTAACCAAGAAAAATAATTAAATATCCTCTTAGCCAATTCCTTCAATAAATTAAAACAGAGTACCTATAAATTAGATGGAATCAATGGAATCAATTAGATGGATCAATTAGATGGAAATTTCCTTACTTTTAAAATTGACCAGATATATTCTTTCGAATTCTCAGGACTTCATTAAAAGTCTCCTGAATTCCCTTTAATTCTTCTAAATTATCTCAAATTGAACTGAAAGCTGTAGAACCTTTTCATTTTGTCTGCACTAATTTAAATTGATTTGTAAATCGTCTTTAAATCTGATTAATTTATTACGAATTCTTAAACAAATTAGTATCTTTTAGGAATTCTCTCGAATTGTTTCAATCTGGCTTATTTCGGAAGTTTTTGAAACTAAATCGGTAGAATATTTTATGCGTTCATAATTTTGTTTAGCTCACCAGTTTTGATAAATTCCATTTAATTATTACCATTTCCCTTAAGATTCTCTAAATTGAATCGAATTTTCAATTAAATAAAAAAAAATTCAATTAAAATTCCTTTATTTTTATCCTTTATTCTTATTATTATTTTTCAAATTTTCATGAATTCCATCCAAGGGTTTTTTTAATTCAGTTATATTTTTGTCAATTCATTCAAATTTTACTGAAGTCAGTGGATTATTTAAGACTTTGTAAAATCATTTATATTCATAGGGAATACATGGAATGGAATTTTAGTTCATTTATATATTTTTATACTTTATTCTACATCCGTTACAATTCACCTAGAATTCTTACAAATTCCGTAGAATTATTTTGAATTCAAAAACACACACGTTACTTTTGGTCAGTTTTTGGGTTTAAATAGGTCACTTTTTCACTGCTTTTAAGTAAATTAGGCTGTGATAGTAGGGAGGTCAAAATTATTTTTTTCTTTGAAATTTACATGGATATTGCTCGGAAACTTGTACGAATGATTTTCAATAATATTATCATTTGAGGACGTTAGAAGGTTGCGGTTTTCTGTTAAACATTTAACTTTTTTTTCACTCTTCATTTAGAGTTTGGTAATAATGATTGAAATTTAACAAACATGATTTCTGAAGTTTTTAATTTTTTAAAAATATTTACTCGATGAGTTAACAATCAATGCGAGTCAAGAATAAATATTCAATATTGATATTAATTAAATTTAAAAAATTCTTAATTATTAAAAATATAATTACAAAAAATAAGGGGATTGTTTCAACAATTATTCTTACACATGTTTATTTTTTATTTGTTCATAACTAAAAAGTTAAATCAAGGTTACACATTTAAAAAAAGCGCATTTTTCTGGTACTTATTTAAGGGAACATATTTCAAACAATTATAAATTGTTAAAATAATTATGTTTGTTAACATGAATGAATTATTAAAAAAATTTTAAATGAATTATTAGATAACTCTAATTGAAAATTGAAAAAAGTGGAACATTTTCTAAAACACCGCAACTTTCCATCTCCATTCGAAGGGAAAATTTCTGAAAACAATAATGTATTGCTCTAATAATTCATGAAGAAATATAATTATTTGTCTAAAGTAGTATTTTATATATTAGAAACAATTTGATTGAAGAAACCTAAAAAAAATTTATAATTAGCATTTGAAACTTTTTAAAAATTTACCAGTGTATTTCTAGACTACCCTACTATGTCAGTGCTGTGTGTTTTATGGGTTTATTTTTCATAGCAATAATTTTTCGAAACCTTCGTCGTTCATTTTACCTCTTATCGAGCTTCGTATGATTTGTAGCACACTACATAATCTCAAAAACTATCAGCAGCTGTTTAAAGAGTGTAAATGAAAAACAAGTTGCAAAATCAATAAAGTACATTCATTGTTATAAAAAAAGTGTGATCTACATTTTGAATGTAACATTTTTTATAGTTACTGTCACTGCAAAAAACGTAACTAATCACCCATTTGTTACCACTATCGTCATTAAAAAAAAAGGAATTAGTTGAAAGAAAGTAGTAATGCCCTATCACCGGCTACTAGAATTAGAAGAAATAGAAAAAAAGTCTCATAAATTAAATGAATCTCCATCAGCTAAAAAAATCCTAACGTCATGAAGACTAGCCTCAAAGAGTTTGATATTGTCAGAAATTAAATTCCCAAGAGTGAATAAAGCACCGCAGATTTTCCTGTCTGGTTCTCTTCCCTTTTTTCGAAGACTTCTTTGTCCAAGAGCATTGCTGGTGATCCCTTTAAGGGGAAATCAATTGTCCAACTAATTGCGCTTACTCTCTTTCTTATAGGGCTGGCGGTACTCTCAGCCAGGATCGATCGAACCGGAACATACCACACTAAACGGCACCTTCCAAGTCCTTAGGTGACGGAAGGCACGTACTTCAGCCATACGCTTTATACCATCGAAACTCTTCCATCCATACCAACACAGTTCCAGTTCATATAGGTGTGCCGGACTTGGAATTGTAGTTTTGCGGTGGGGCTAATAGAGGCTTAGCACCGGAAGTCCACTCACGTGCAAACCTCCACGGTTGTACGTGCGTTATGCTGTAAATCAACCTTAAATC
>NC_046658.1:91522007-91541473 GCF_010883055.1 Belonocnema kinseyi | reverse complement strand
TGTAGTCATAGGGAATATAATTATATAAACTCTAGCATACAATGCAAGCCGTTTTGCATTTGTGTAATGCAAAATAATACTATATAGGCGATTTTAATTCGGTTTTCAAATATCCCGCGCTCGAGATCTTGCGCCGATTGGTCAAAGGCTTCGAGACTCAGAAGACGTACGCAAAATATACGTATAACCAAACTCTAAAAAAAGGTTATGTTCCCCAGGATTCACCGCGCATTTCAAATAAATAATTTGTTACGAATTTAGAAAAACTGTAACACAACATTAAAATTGTTCATAAATACATTCGGGACGTGCATTAAGTACTTTATTATACATTGGAGTTGGTTTTCACTAATGTAACAGTACGTGAGTGATATTTGACGTTTGGAAAGTGTAAAAATCGTTGTGTACTTCGATCTTAATTAATTAAATAAAGTGAATATCTGCAGGTTGTACGTAATTAATTAGTGATAAAATCTGTTGGTTTACTTATTTCATAAAATATGGGAATCAAACGCTTTTGACTAACTGCAACGAAAATTGTAATCCGTATGATTATAAAAATAGCAACGATGAATCTGAGATTCAAATGATGAGAGGTAAGAAGCGGCGAATTATTCTTATGAGGTGGGTGTTCAGCGACCTTGAAAATTTCGTCTCCGCTACTATAAAATGTTAAAGTATACATTTTTGTGATATTTGACTTAGAAATTATAAAAATTATTAGCTGAAGTCTTCAATATTAACTTAGCTTCAGAATAGACCTTTTTATTCTAGACGTCGACAGTATGCACTTGCCGGGAATTTACGTCATTTCCGTATTTTTCGGACAGTTTTGTGTCGAAATGTATGGAAAATATTGTAAATAAAAATAACAACGAAAAATAAATGTGTAAATAAATCAGAGTTTAAAGACAACAAATTTTTAAGTATATTCAGAAAAAAACTGCGACAAAAGTGCGAAAAGTGTGGCGAGCAAGCCCATTATTTACATTTGCTGACACCTGTCGTCTTAAAAAAAATGTTTAAAAATCCGGAAAAAATCCCGGAAGATTATGTTCCAGGAGCAAAATTAGTGCACAAATCGGGGGAAAACCGCAGTGTTAAACAGCTTAAACGATGGATAAAATATAGGACATTTTTTGATAAAAATAAAATCTATTTAATACTTTCACTTGAGAACGCAAAACTATTATATTTATGTATTTATAACCAGTTTATATGAAAGAAGGAAAATTTTTTAGCACATTCCTTATACCAGGAAATCACTAACAAATGGCTTTTTGTTGTCTAAACTTGAAAAAGAGAAGTAGAAAATATAATATTGTATTATTTTATATTTGTATGAATATTAAATATTTACTCAAACTAAATTCTTAACTGCAAATCTTGTATAAAAGAAGATATTTATACCTGCCATACAAAACCTCAACTAACCTCTCTACTAAATCACATTTTTTTCCTTTTAATGGTAGTTTTCTACATTTAGGAAATCGTTTCAGCTGCTCAATACTGTACTCTTCTACTGATCCTTGAACTAATTTTTCACCTGGAACATCATCTGCCGTGAGTTTCGCTGAATTTTTAAGCATTTTTTAGTAGATGACTGGTGCCAACAGATGCAAATAATGGCCTTGGTCGCTGCAATCTTTGCATTTTTTTCACCGTTTTTTTTAAAGAGACTTAAAAATCTCTGTTATTTACAAATTAATTTTTTCTTTTTGTTTTTATCAACAATATTTTCCATACATTTCGACACAAAACTGTTTGAAAATACGGAAATTACGTAAAATTTTGGCTTGTGCGCACTGCCGACGTCTAGAATAAAAAGGCCTATTAGAATGAGCCATGGCCATATGACGGAATTTTCAAGAGTTTCACCACTCGGTTTTTGGGTACACGCGATATTACAAAACATTAATAAAGATTTCAAAATTTTCAAAAATTTTAAAATATTTTAACGGATTTTGAACATTTTATAAAGGCGCGTTTATCAGATATTAAAAATTTCATAACAATTTCATTAATATTTTAAAACTTTTAAAAGATGTAAAGGGTTTCAAAGATTTTGAAAAGGTTCCAGTTCATCAGATTTCAAAGGTTTTAAAACATTTAAAAGATTCGAAAAGGTTTAAAAACATTTTAGAAGTTTTTTTTTACTGAATATACATTTCAAATAATTCAATGATTTCAACGAATAAAAAAGATTTCGCAAACAAAAATTTAAGAAGAATTTCCCAAAGAAACCACGTCCCGAGAATTTTTGTGAACACATTCTTATATTGTACTACATTGTTTATGATTCGTAACTAATTATTTATTTGAAATGCGCCGTGAATCCTGGGGAACATAACCTTTTTTCAGAATTTGGTTATACGTATATTTTGCGCATGTCTTCTGAGTCTCGAAGCCTTTGACCAATCAGCGCAAGATCTTGAGCGCGAGAGATTTGGAAACCGAATTAAAATCGCCTATATAGTACTTTTTTACATTACACAAATGTAAAACGGGTTGCATTGTATGATAGAGTTTATATAATTATATTCCCTATGACTACATAGTAAGCGCCCTTACTGTATGTAAATAAATAAATAAATAAATATATATATATATATATATATATATCCGACGACACCATAAAATTCACGTCTCTTCGGACTTTCTGAACATTGATTCCCATAAAGTTGCAGTCGTTTCGCTTATTCTGTTGCGACCAGATTCGTTCCCGCTGACAATCGCCTGGAGCTGCACGATATTATTTTCCATCCGCTCCGTACATATTCGGGATTATATTATGTCGAAATATTCTTGATTTTGTCCGTGAAATCGTCTGCCAGTTTAATGAATATACTGCAATGAGAGTCCATTAGGGGCTGAAATGAATTTTCCAATAAAACTTGAACCCAAGCCGAATCTAGATTTCTCTCTTATTATATTTTTTGTAGACATTCAGAAGATCTAGGCATTCAGCTGACTGCCGTCATTCAGAAGAATTTGGAACGAAATCTTTACATTGAAGCATCTAGAAGAAACCAACCTTCGAACATTAAAACACACCTGAAATGAATATCTAAAGTTTTATTTATATTTTCATCTAATTAATGAAATTTACTTTTACAAAATATTAAGAATCACAATTTTATTTCATGCATATTTGGGCTTCTCAATAAGAGCGTTCACGGGGCTGCAGTAAAAGGAATTTCCGAGAAGTGTGGTATCCTCACTCTCTGCCAAATTTTTTCCTAAATCATTGAATTATTAAAACTTAATAGTCATTAATTATCAAACTTCACCTAACGCTCTCATTGAAAAATCTTGCCATGATTCCGGTAGCATTAAAAAAGCATACTAGCGGGGTACTGTTCGATTACGGATTGGAGAAATCGCTCTTATTGAGAACTCTCTTATGAAGAAGCCCGACTGCACCTAAAACGTCTAGTTTTTAAGCAATTAAGATGAATTTTCTACAAGAAAGGTGAATTTTCAACCCGAAACTATAAATTTTCAACCAAAAATTTCATTATTAACCAATCAGCTGGATGTTCATCAGAATAATTAAATTTTCATGTAAATTAATTTATGTTCATAAGAAATTTAACGAATTTTCAACACATAAAAGTAGTGGACTTTTCAAACTAAAAAGATGAATCTTTGACGAAAAATTTAATAGCAAATATTTTAACACAACACTTAAATTTAAATTGGAAAACATTTTGATTGAACCAACAAAATCGAGCTTTTATGGAAATACTTGAATCCTCAATTAACAAATATTGATTTTCTACCAAACATTCAAATTTTGGAGAAAAAATTAGTTTTTACAAAAGAATATGAATTATTAACACAATACATAAATGTTAAACTGAACAGGTCAATTTTTTAGAAAATTGTTGAATTTCTGAGCCGAAAATACAAATTTTTAATTAAGAAATGAGGCATACTTCAGTATTAAATATTTTCGATATTGATTCCTTATAAAGAATAAAAATAGCTATCGCTACTTTCATTTGAAATATTGTAAATCAAATAAGTTTAACGTACGATAATAGTCAAAATAGTAGTTTCCAATTGATGAAACTGTTATCTAAATTATTTTCCTAATTGTAAAATAGTTTTTGGTGAAATGTTTTTCCAGCCACAACTATTTTAATATTTTTCTCTCAAAGGTAAATATAACCCTCCGCTCAATAGTTTATTTTAAAATGATAAAAATTTAAGAATTTTAAAATAAACAAAAAATGTAACTAAAATATTATGAGCAAATAAATATATTTTACTGCAGGTAGTAAGTTGTGTGAGTAGGACAAAACTGGGTGATATTAGAATCAAATTTGACGAATCTGATATAGTATCCGTAAACAGATTTTTCGAGAAACTCCTTATTAATTTGACGATATAAACAAATTAGTATTTTTATTTTTTAATCAGAAGATTGAAATTTTTTTATAGTTTCTGCACAGTTTTAGGAAGCTAGAAACTAATACGATAACAATGAAGGGCTTCAAGGGCTTCGACTAGGGCTGCATTCTCGTGATAAAAAAATAGGTTAATCTAGGATAAGGTTGGTTGAAAGTTTAATGGAAAGTACCATGTTTGCACGAAAAATGTCATTAAGCTTTTTAGATTTTGTGCAACGAGGAGATAAAATAGGTAAAAAATGGGAACAAAGAAAGAAAGTTTTAAATCGTAAATTCCGTTGACTCTTCTAGAATCTTACGATATCCAAATCGAATATTAAATACGCTAGGATTCTTTGACTTAAAAATTTTGCAAAATTTCTTGAAGAAATTTAGATTCTTTTTGAAATTGTAATGGGTAACTTTTCTGAATTTTGAAATCACTTAAACTCTACTAAAATCTCTTAAAATTATTAGAAAAATTTCAGAAATGCAAAATCTCATTAGAATTCCCTGATATCGTTCAGGATCCGTGAACATATTTTGTTCTCTGTTAAAATCATTTAAATTCTTAGAAATTTGTGAAAATTCTTCTGTATTTCTTAAAATGTATTAAGATACTTTGAAATCCCGTGATATTTGAAAAATTTCAAAATTTTATGAAATCACTGAAAATTCTTTAATATTTCTGGAAACCCTGTAAAATCTCTTGAAATTTAAATTAGCTCATTGATGTCCCTTAAATGTTTGAAATTAAAGAAAAAAATTAAAAAAAAATTTTTTTTTTAAATTAAATTTCTCTGAAATTGTGTCGGGCAAGTTTTTTAAATTCATAAAATCCATACAAATAGCTTTGAAGCTGTGATAGCTCTCACAATCTTTTGGAATTTGTTTAAATCTCTTAAATTCTTTTTGAATTCTTTTTATTCATTATAGGTTTTCGAAATCCTTTTAAAATCCAATAAAATTCGGTCAAATTCATGAAAATAATTGCTATCAATCGAAATACTTTGAAAAATTTAAATTTGTCAAATCGATATCTCTTAAAATTACTTATAATCTCATGATTTCTGTTAAATATTTCGAAACTCCTTAGAATCCCTTAAAATCTCTTAAAACTCTTTTGCAATTCACGAAAATCGTTCCTAACTCCTGAAAATGTTTGAAAATTCTTTAAAATCCCTAAAAATGCGTTGAAATTCTTCAACATATCTTAAAAGCCTGTAAAATCTCTTACAATTTTAATAAACTACTTGAAGACTTAAAAAATCTTTCAAAATCTCTTTGAAAGAATTGAGATTCTTTCTGAAACTGTATTGGGTAATTTTTCTAAGCTTTTAAAATCTTTAAAAATCATATTATAGTTTTTAAAATCTATTAAAATCTTCTCAAATGCTTTTAAATCATGAGAAATAACTTCAGAAATTCGAAACCTCATTAGAATCCCCTGACACCGTTCAAAATCCATGAAAATATTTTGATCTTTATTAAAATCATTTAAATTCTTAAAAATTTGTGAAAATATTTCAGCATGTATTGAAATGCTTCTATAATCTATCGAAATACCGTGAAACGCGTCGAAGTCTCTTAAAATTTTGTAAAATCCCCCGAAAAAATACAATTCACTCTGAAATTGTATTTTGCATGTTTTCAATATATAAAATGTTTGAAAATCATTTCAAATCTATTAAAATCGTTTGCAATTCATGAAAATACATTGGTATACTCTTAAATTCATTTAAAATCTCATGACTTTTTTTTTAAAACATTCACAAATTCCTTAGGGTCTCTTAAAACCCCTTCGAACTCTTTATCATTCTCAAAAATAATTTTGTAATTCTTTACAATTCATAAAAATCTAATAGTCTGTCAGAATTTTTCAATATCTCTTAACACCCTGTTAAATCTCTTAAAATTTTAATAATTTAACAGAAGCAACTGCAAATATTCTAAAACCCCTTGGAAAATTGAAACCGTATGAAATCCGTTTAGATCTTCGAAATCTCTTTAAAATTTCTTGAAATCCTTTAACATTCGTAATAAGATTTCAGTGCCATTGAAAATCTTTTAGAATTTTATAAAGTTTTTTTAGATCCTCGAAATACTTCTTTTAAACATCCGAATATACTGATATACTTCGGTATCTCTTTAAAACATTCAAAATTCGATGACTTCTTCAAAAATATTTTTAAATTCCCCTAAGATCTCTTGAAATTCGTGAAATACTTTGTTATCTCTAAAAATTCGTTGAAACACGCTTCAAGATTCTTTGAAATCCCGCAAAATCTCTTGAAATCTGATAAAACTCTTTATATTTTGTTGTTGATATATGAAATATTGGGAATCCTCACAATAGGGAAGAGGGTGCAAAAATCATCCTTACGTAACTTAATGGACGTTTTCAAAGGTGAAAACCAAAAATGCGTTTATCTTAATAGCAAAAAATCGTTTGTTTAAATAGTTTATTTGTATATTTATTTATAGATATAGTTAATGTCTAAAATCCCTCGACGTTAGTATAGTTTTTGAACTGAATTTTGGTACGAGAAGTATATTTTAAATGAGTTATTAGTTATGTACAAATATATATTTGTTTTTATTGTTATTTTAGTTCCTCAGTTTGCAATAATGCTAGAAATGGTGATATAATAGCAATTGCCTATATAGATGTTCCCAAGGGTATCGTATGTCGCTGACCATGCAGCCAAACTGACCGCAACCTGGATGCACGTGATCGTAACCCGGTAGTGACCTCTCCAACATACAGGAAAATATATGTAGTTATGCCAACTATACAATACATATACCTTAACCTCATACATACATATAGCGTGCTAGAATATAATGAATCGGCCAAATTTCCAACTCCATTCACGACCTAACTCGCAAACATTGATATTATTCCGAAATTTTAAGTTATAAGCTTTTCTGAATACATCTTAAACCTGGGTTAAGCTGTAAAATTATTTCACTTTACACATAAAAAAAATCCTAATGTGTTATATTTTTTAAATCATTGCTTTGACCTGGAAGCCTAAAAAATAAGAGTTACTGATAAATGAAAACCAATTTAAGGGGGCCGATTAGGTTAAAAATTGCGATTTATAACAGAGAGAGGGGGACAGTAAAAGCTACAAACTCAGATAAAGTTCAGGATGTTACCCGATGACAAATTTTAAGAAAGTTTGAGAATTTTGCGAAAGATGGTACGATAGAGTTCAATAGTAACCTAATAAGTCTGGCAATCACTTTTATATTTCAGACTTCACGTTCTTTCCCCTATTTCCCTCTTTTTTCTTTTTATCAGATTTATCTTTTCACTCTGTTTTCAGTTAACCTCCCTTTTTTATCGTTTTTTTTGCTCACATACAATCTAAATTGGTATAAAGTAAAAAAAATCCAACTACTTTGGTCAAAAATTATGTGAACCTTTTTCGATCAAAAGTCTACTATTATATATTTTATTAGTTATTCAATTGGTTTCGTTGGATATTCTACTATTTACTTTTAAAATTTAATTATTTTGTTAGTAAAACAAATCATTCGAAAAAGATCGTCCTTAAGGTAAAAAATTCAGCTACTTAGTTTAAAGTTGAACTACTTAATTTAATTTTTTTGTAAAGATTTATTTCTTTCCTCCATAATTTAAATATTATGTTAATAATTCATCCTTTTTAGTTGAGGGTCATCAATTTGGTCGAAAATTCATCTTTTGTTAAGAATTTCCCTCTGTTGGTAAAAAATTATTCTTCTGGGTGAAAGAATCATATTTTTAATTAAATATTTGACTGTTTGGACGAATGCAAAATTTTTTTCTTAAAAGTTATTATTATTATTTTGTTGGTTGACGATTACTAATTTTCGTACTGTTTGGTTGAAATTAAATCTCTTTGGGTTAAATATTCAACTATTTTGTTGAAAATTGGTATTTTTTATTGAAATATTAACTCTCACAGTCTTCGTTGAAAACTAATATTTTTTTGTTTGAAAATTCATCTACTTGGTTTAAAGTTGAACTAAATAGTTTATAAGTCATTTTTCTTTCGCTGAAGATTCCTAATTTTAGTTGAAAAGTTAACTTTTCGGTTATTATCTCTTTTGTTAAAAATTAATATTTATGGTTTGGATATTTGAATGTTCTGTAGAAAATTCAACCTTTTGGGTACAAAATTTAATTCTTTGGTTAACAATTGAATTATTCAATTGAAAACTGAAGTATTCAGTAGAAAATTAAATTTTTAAAAAAGTCGTATTTGCGGATTAAAATCATCAGAATTATTTTTTTACAAAATTCCTTTCTTTGGTAAAAAATTCATTTTTTATTTGAAAATTTATCAATTAAATTATTTTGCAAAAACTTATCCTTTGTGGATTGAAATGAATTTATTTACATAACAATTCATTTGTTTGAAGGACAGTTAAATAATTCTGTAAAAAATTCGCCTTTTTTCGTTAAATTCAAGTAGTTGAAAATTCATATTCATTTTCTCAAAAAATAATGCTACCATTCCTTTTTTTGTTGTTCAATTTTATTTTGTTACTTGAAAATCAAACTATGTGGTTGCAAATTCATGTATTTTGTTGAAAATTCATCTTTTTGTCTTAAAAATTCCATAGTTTGGTAGAAAATTTGTCGATCCGATTGAAGATTAAATTTTTTAGGTAAATATTTATTTTTTGTTGAAAATTAAAGGCTTTTGGTAAAAAATTTAATTATCTGGTTACAATTTTAACCATTATTTAGGAGACTTAAATATTTATTATATAATTAAATTTTGTGTCGAAAAATAATATTTCCGCGTTAAAATTACAACTATTTTTTATAAATTCCTTTCTTTGGTTACCAATCTACTTCATTAGTTATAAATTTATCAATTTGGAAGACAGATCAGCTATCTTCTTAAAAATTCTTCTTTTTCGTTTAACTCAGCTGTTTAAAATTCATATTCATTCTTTTTTATGTTAACTTATATTTTTTTAGTTGAAAATGTAACTATTTGGTTGATTATTTATGTGTTTTGTTGGAAATTCGTCTTTTTTGGCATAAAATTATTCTTTTTCGCTGAAAATTCAGTTATTTAGTTACGCATTTAACTATTTGGTTGGTAGTTAAATGGTTCTGTTGACAATTAAATTATTTTGTTACATTCATCTTTCATATTTGACAAATAAGCACTTTCTATAAAAATTTGTCGTTTTGGATTACTTTTTTTAGTAGAAAAGTACTCTTAAATGGTAGAAAATGAGCGGTTTGTTGAAAGTTGAACTATCTTCTAAAAAATTCAGCTTTTTTGCCAGCAAATTTAACTATTTGGTTAAAAGTTCAACTAGTGTTTCGAGAATTCGGCTATTTTGCTTGAAAACTTAACTTAAAGTGCAATAGCAATATTTGAACTATAAAAAGTGCATTTTTTGTGTATTTTCGAAATTATATTTTTTTCTGTAATTTGTTATAAATATTTTTAACTGATTCAATATGGAGAATATAATTATTATATTGTTGAAGAAATTCTCTGCATATTATTTCACTGAAAAAAAATTAGGATCCATTCCAGACCATGGAATGGATACATGGTATTTTTTACAACTATTTTTCGAAAGCAAAATCCTCGCTAGAGCCGATGTTGTCAAAAAAATTATTTTTTCAAAAAATGAAAATACTCTGCTTTTATAGAAAGTGAGACAAACCATGTTGATAGCTTGAGAAAAAAAAATTTCCTTGAAAAAGTGACTACGGAGTACCCATTTGAAATTTTTGAACTTACTTCCTTCACTTGAAAAACTTGACTTTTCGATTACACTATAAATTTTTATTCTTCTTATTTCTTGTATTTCATATAATTGAATCTAAGAATGTATTTATTATTACATGTTTTTATACCAGAAACTTTTAATACTAAGTTGATAACAAATTTTCGAATAAAAAAAATATCATCAGATAATTCAAATAATATCTTCTATTTTCTCTATATTATCCCTTTTATTTTTTCACGTGGTATAAACGGTTGAAAACGAAATTTTACCTCTTAAAATAAAAAAATCTAGTTATTCAAGAAAAAGAAGTAAGATTAAAAATGATCAAGAAAGAACTTTTTTTTAGGAATTTTTCCAAGAAACAATTCCCTTCTTAACTCTTTTTCACATATGGCTTCGCTTTCGAGAATAAGTGTGTATTTCGATTTTTTTTTATTTTAAAAGATATTATTTCAAAATCGGCTGTGTCAAAGATTTTATTTTTCATAAAAAATAGTTCTAAGACATCCCAGGAATAAAATCAAAAGAAAATTTTTTTTTCACATCTTTCGTTTGAAGACATTTGAGAGAAACTTTCACGTATTTAGTCAATGTTTTTTGGTTTCAAATCCTATAATTCAAAATGTTAAAAAAGCTACAAATAAGTATCTGATACTCGCGGATTTAAAATAAGAGATCAAAGTTCAAAATTACTCTATTAAAAGCTTAACTTTTCTAATTTCTCTATACTCAAAATATAAATTTATTACATTGTAAATGTTAAAAAATAGAATCTAATTTTTCATGAGTGAAAAATTCTAAATTAAAACTTTTTAGTAACTTGTCAATTTACAAAAATTTTAGCTTCAAAAATTTTGTATACTATCAAAATTTCCAATCTTATAATCTTTAATTTATTTTTAATCCTCGTTTAGTCAGGAATTTGAAATTGTTTAATTTCCTTATTTTTGTACTTATTAGTGGTCTAATTCGGAATAAAATACAGTTGAATACAGAGAATTGACGCCGCGCCGCAGGTAGATGTAACAGGAGGTGCGCGGGGTGCGCGGAATCTGCAGTTGTCAATCAGACGAGCACTCAGGCGTTAATAAACAAAAGCGGAGTGAGCTAAAGTGCGTTAGTTCCCACCCACCGTCAGCCCCAATATCGGCGCTATAGAAGAGTTTTACTATAATTGTAAAGGCTCGCGATTGTTCTTTTAATTCCGAGTTCAAACTTGCTTCTTTCTTTTCTTATTGAATACTTTGAAATCATGTTTTGCTTATCGTGATACTTTGATTGGGAAGCCTTGTGACAAGATAATTTTCTGAAGGGACAATTCACAGGGTCAAATTAAATTTGTTATCTGTGAGAATTTCTTCCCTGTATTTCAAGAGAGCCTCAGAAAGGGAATCAAATTGGACTTGATGACAGGAAGGAGAAAAAAGGAAGTGTCTTATCTATTTTTCGCCAATAGAAATTCCCGCCTCAGAGAGATCCTTGTCGTGTTAGGCCTCAAGCGAGGGCACAGTAAGATGGATAGGTTTCATCGCTCGACTTCATAAATCTTTTAGGTAGATGGGAGAAAGTGCTATAGAAGTTCCATCTTCCCTTTTTTGGGCTTCAGAGAACTTTGCTAAACTAAAAACCCGGAAGGCCAAAATTCACATTTAATGATGTTCCTTTCTGATAGTGCCTTCTAAGAATTCGCAGAGGCAATTGAAAAAGAGAATTCAGAGTGGCCGAAAAAATAAATTTTTTGATTTTCTGTAATTTTCGTTGTTTTTTCTTTATATAATTTTTCATTTCGCTACACTATTAATATTTGAAGAGCAAAATGTTAAGCTCGTGGCATTTTTAATATACATAGAATATTTCAAAAATGAAATAAAATAACTTTAAATTTAAATTGATCATTCTGTGGCCTGTGATAGCCGAATTTATTTGAAACTAGTTAAAAAGTGACCAAGCGTGAGTAATTTCCAAAATAAATAGTGTCTAATGTGCTTTAATAATACAACTAAGGTTATTTTAAATTAAAAATAATTTACAGGAAATAATAAGATTAAATTTAGAACGATTTAAGAGAATTAAAAGAAGAAAGAGAATTCCAAATAACTCAAATAATTCAGGTCCATTAAAAAGAATTTAGGGTAAATTCCAAATGAATTCCAAACGAATTGCAAATTGAATTAAAATTTATTAACATACCTTTGGAGCTTTTAGAATCCCATACCGTCATTGAAATCCCCGTTAATCTTCTAAGATCACTTATAATCTTTTAAAGTGTTTAAAATTCTTGAAAATCCCTTGAATTTTTGTTTAAGTATCTTAAAAATAAGAAGGAATATTTTTAAATGCCCCAAAATATTTCAAATCTGTTGAAATTCCTTGAAATTACTAAAACTAATTGATAGTTCCTTGGAATTTTTTTAAATTACTTAAAATATTTTAAGTTAATTGAGATTATTTGAAATCTCTGAACATTTATTTAATCTCTTGACAATTGTTTAAAATCTTTTTAAAATACTGTAAAATACTTTAAAGCGATTAAAATCTCTTAAATTGTTGATATCTCTTGAAATACCTTGCAATCTTTTAAGGACATTCTAAAATATTTTAAATAATTTTAAATGTTTTGAAATCTCTTGAAATATTAGCAATCTTTTGAAAATGCCTTGGAATATTTCAAAAGTACTCTAAATTACTTCAAATTCTTTGAGATCTTTTGAAATCACTTGAAATTTTCGTGACTTTTTGAAAATAATTTGGAATCTTATAAGATTCTTTAAAATATTTCAGATTATTTAAAAGCATTCAAAATTACTGAAATACAAAAAATACCTTAATGTATTTAAAATCCTCTAAAAATTGTTCAGCTTCATTGACATTTCGGAAAAACCTTCAAAGTTCCTTGAAATTCTTAAAAATACCCTGAAATATTTAAAATTCTTAAAAATCGTTGGCGACACTTTAAAATATTGAAAATGGAACCTGAAGAAAACCCTTAAAAATTGTAAAAAAATTCTTTGGATTGCATTGAAGTATTACAAAATCACACGAAATCAGATATTCCCGGAATATCTGTAAATTTATTAAAATATGTTGAGAGCTCTTAAAATCTCCTGACATTATTGAAATCCTGAGAAATCTTGTAAAATTCTTTCACAAATTTTGGCATAAACATAGATCGTATGGGTCCTATAAAAGAGTTTTATATATTTCTAGATTCCAATTAGTTTTTCAAATATTTTAAAATTTCTTAAAACTTTCTATTGCTCATTCAAATACTTTGGAAATTTTGAAAAAACACTAAAACCTTACAATACTTCGGGATACCTTTAAATTTATCGGATCATATTGGAAATTATCTGAAAAATTATTTTAAAAACACCAAAATATTTCGAATCCTTTGAAATCTTTTGAAGGCATCTGGAATTTTTTAAACTCTTAGAAACTTTTGGGGATATTAAAAAATACCCTAAACTCTTTGAAACCCTTTGCAATTTCTTCAAATGATTTATTAAATCCATAAAAAAACTTCTTTGAAAGTTTTTAAAGTATCTGAGGATATTATAAAGCCCTTGAAAACTTCGTAAATTCTAGAAAGTTTCAAAGCTCTTGAAAATTTCTTGAAATTTAAAAAAATAACTTGAAATATTGTAAAATATTTCAAGAGAAAAAATTCCGAAACTCACGTTTTCCTGACTATCTGAACAACAAATTATCTTTGAATTTTCCCTGATTTCCAGGTCTGTCCTGACTTGCGGGCATCCCTTAGAATTCACACACTTTTTTCGAAGTGAAATAAAAATTTTATGTTTACTCGGCACTGTTTCTTTTTACTCTGTTAATTTCTGTGAATAGACTTTTTTTTTGCCGCGAATGAAAATAAGATTCTCTGTGGTGAATTTTAATATCTAGCGGAACGTGAATGGCATTAAATGCTTCGCTGGGGGTGTCGCTTTCCCAAAGAAAACAATGTTATAAAAATTCCGCTCCTGTTGTCTCATTTAATCTCTTTATATTTTCTACAAGCTTACGAAATTTTTTTAATTTTATGAAATTCTTCGGAATATTTTAAAATACACTATTTTCCATAAAACTTTTTGGTATTATATAAATACCTTCACTCTTGCCAAACCCTTCCATTGTAATTTCGACTTAGAGGACAACATTTCTAATATGTGTTCATAAATAGTATCCAAAATTACTTAAAATATTTAAAAAGAGTATTTTCAAAAAATAGCTCTTAACCAGTAATCATTCTCGTGTCTTCATACTTAAATGAGGTGGCCAATTATTAGAAAGTGGCCAACTATTTTACAATTACCCTAGGTATGTGTGAAACCCATATTTTTTTAGACTTATAAGTATTATTTTTTCTCCGCACAATAATATTATTTTAAGTGTATTTGAGTTTAGAAAATTACTTTTTGTTGATTTGCTTAGAGCTAAATATTGGAGGATGAACAGTTCTCCTATAAATTCGACTTAGGGGACAGAATTTTTCATGTGTATTGATAAATAGTATCCTAAATTACTTGAAATTGCCAAAAACAGCAATAATCCAAATTAGTTATCATTTTCATGACTTTATGTTTAATTGAAGCAGCCAATCATTGAAGAGTATTTTTCTTTCTCAGTACAATAACTGTATTGTTCGTGTATTCGTGATTGGAAAAATTCAGTCAAATTAGGGAAAAGAATTTTTAGTATTTAACGACGAATAGTTTTCTGAATTACATTAAATAGTTAAAAAAAGCATTTCAAAAAATTGTTTCTTATTCAGTTGTCATTCTCATGTCTCCCTGTTTAAACTATGTGGCCAATCATTGTAGAGTGGTCATCTATTATACCATCCAGGCATACTCCAGGCATATGTGAAACAACCTATATTTTGTTAATTTGACAATATTCTTTTGTACTCGTACAATAATTTTATTGTTACGTGTATTTGCTATTGGAAAAGGACTTTTTGTTAATTTTCTAAGAGATAAATATTAGGGAATGTTATCTTTCTCTGACGAAGTTGACTAAGAAGCCATAATTATTTATCATTAATCGATATATAGTGTCCTCACTTTTTAAAAATCATTGAGAATAGAATTTCAGATTCAAATGGGTTTACCAATCGTTGTAGAGTGGCCAACTTTTGTATCAGTTACCCAACGTATGTGTTTAACCAAAATTTTGTTTTTAAAAGTATTTTTATTCCCATTGTAATAATAATTTTAATCTCTAGCGCTTTGCGATTGGAAAACGAATTTTTGTCAATTTTCTTTGAAATATATCAGAGGATAAAACATTTCTCTTGTGGAGTCAACTTAGGGGATATAAATTATAATCAGTATTGATGGAGAGTGTCCTAAATTATTTTAAAAAGTTAAGAACCGCTTTTAAAAAAATTATTCCTGACCCAGCTGTCATTCTCATGTCTTCATATTTAGAAGAGTAGGACAATCATTGCAGGGTGGCCAACTATTATACAAATAACCCTAGGCATACGTGAAACCAATATTTTTTTGATTGAACAGCATTTTTGTTTCTTAGTACAATAATTTTGTAGCCACGTGTATTTACGATTGAAAAAGGACTTTTCGTTAATTTTGTTGGATATATGTTTTAGGGGATGACATTTTCTCCGATAAACTGAACTTAGGGAACAGAACTTCTATTAAACGTCGATACAAAGTGTCCTAAATTACTTGAAATATTTCAAGGCAGAGTATCGAAAAATTGGTCCTCGTTGGCCATTCTCATAGCTTCATATTTAAATGAGATGGTCAATCAGTGCATAGTGGCCAACTATTGTACCACACCCCAAATATATGTGAAATCAATATTTTTTGGATTAAACAGTATTTTTGTTTCTCAGTGCAATAATTTTATTTCGAGGTTGTATTTTGCGATTGAAAAAGGACTTTTCGTTAATTTGCTTAGAGATATATTTCAGGGGATGAAACGTTTCTCCTATAAAGTCGACTTAGGGGACGTTACAGAGGTAGAAAATGTGGACTAACCGAGACGGTATCTCTGGGCCAGAGGTACCAGGCTACAATTGGCTGGATGCCAACCACGGCATTGCGGATGTCGATGGTGACAGTGTGGTAGAGTGCGGATTCCTATACATGTATTTGCTCCAACACACGAAGGCAGATAGCGCCGGTATTTTTGGTCGATCGTTAATTGTTAATCCACATCCAGTCTGCAAGAACGGTGAAAATTAATTCGCTTCGTTTCAGCGCGGATTTCGGATCCACCGAGATTTCTCGCAAACGTCGATTTTATTTGCTGTTTGACCTAGGAGAATCGAACATTATACAGTGAGAACTTGAATGGTATCACGTTTGAAGGGCGTCTTTCCGATGACCCAGAAACAGTGCAAATAATTCGAATTTCGAGGGGATCTTCTGCATCCAGGAATCGAACCACGTTTCCCGGAAGTGTGCTCTTAATTTCACGAGTCCGATTCGCGAATGAGATCTGGATATGAATTTTCATGCCAGAGAGAATGCGAATTTTATACGAGTATATATAAATATTGAAGATTTCATTAAAATCTATCGCTTGTCGATTGATGCTTTACAAGTACAATATAGCAGTCGAGAGGCATTGAAGGTGCAGTCTAGAATTAATTACTGCCAAGTGGAACATTACGGGAATGTCAACTGAGATATTTGCAATTAAATTATTTGTTTACAATCCTATGTTTTAGTTTTGCAAACAATAACTTGTTCGGTTGAAAAAAAGACAATGAGTTGTATCATTTCTTGATATGAAAGTGTATTCTCTTTTTATTTTCCAAAGCGAAAAAATTTTGCACTGAAACCTAGAATTAGAAAGCTCGGATTTACGATATTTTTTAAATTGATGTCCTCGGTAGTGTTTAGTCAGGCGTGATGAGAAGCATAAGGGCCGATCTCTCAGCGCATTAGTTGAATCAGGTTGCATCATGCGTCCAAATTCAACAAAAATGTTGTGTGGGATCCTGCCTTTTTACGAGTGCATTCCCTCTACTTAGGATCTAGACAATTGCAATGTATGGAAGAAATTGTTCTTCATTCCCAGTTCCAGTGTAATTAGTTTTTATTTGCTTCATACCGAAAATGTAATATATAAATCGAATGAAGATTACAAATAATGTTTCATTCTTTGTAGAACCTTCATTTCAACCAAAAAGGATCAATTTCCTGACAAAAGAGAAATATATTCAATCAAAAACAACGAATTTTTAACCAAATACTAGAATTTTCTGTATACAAAGATGAATTTTCAACCAGGTAGTCGAATTAGAAAAATTAAATTTTAACCAAAAAAAGTTTATATCTAAACAAAAAGATGAAATTTCATCGAAAAATATAATATTTGGTATTTTGACCAGGAAGATTATAATTTTAAATAAAAACAGTTGAATACAACTAAAAATACGAATTTTAAATTAAATAATTAATTTTTTAATGAAATAATTCATTTTAAAACAACACAGTTAAATGTTTAACCAAATAGTTAAATTTAAAAACTATAAAGATGAATACTCTACCAAAACACAAATTTGATCAAAATATATGAATTTCAAAAGAAATAATTGAATTTTGAACTAAGTATGGAAAACTTAAATTTTTAGTAAACAAAATTAATTTTTAACAAAGAAAAATAATTCTCTGCAAAATATCAAATTTTCTAACAAACAGATGAGGTTTGAACGTGAATAATCAATTTTAAATAAATAAGTCATTTTTTGTTACTAAAATGGGTACAACTTTGAACCGAGCAAGATCAAATTTCAAACAAAAGGACGAATTTCTACAAAAAAGTTTAGTTTTCAACCAAAAAGGTAGCTTTTTAACAAATAGTGATGTTTTAGTGAAGATAAAAAAACTTGATCTAAATTGTTGAAGTTTCAAATCCAAAAATGAATTTTTTGTAAAAAAAATGTTGAATTTCCGACCAAACGGAAAAGTTTTAAATGAATTAGTTGTAGTTTTAGACAAATAAAATGGAATAAAAAATGTTTTAAACTACATTTTCAGTTACAAAAATAATTCACAACAAAAAAGAAACGAATTCTTATCAATATAGTTACATTTTTGGTCAGATAAGAACCATAAAAGAACAAAATAATTTTTTTAATAAAGTGATTCAATTTAGATTCAATTATTAAATTTTTTACTTAGAAAAAGTTGATTTCTAACCAAAGAACGAAATGGTGACATTTTAAGTTGAAAAATTTATTTTTAACCAGAAGAAAGAGTTTTTAACAAAGTAGCACAATATAAAAATTTGTAGGCACGAAAATTAATTATCAATAAAAAAAATTGAAGTTTTAACCAAAGAAATGAATTAACAACTAAACGGTCGCAAATCTATTAAAAAAGACCAAACTTCTACCAATAGAGATGAATTTTTAAAAAGAAAAGACAAATTTTTAACCCCAAAAAAATTTTTAGCTAAAAAGTTGACTGTATATAACCTGCAGGAGGTAGAAACTGAAAACAAAGTAATAAAAATAGAAATACAGGAGAAAAATATTACTACAATAAATATTATATATGATATATTTAGCTTCATTTACATCCATTTGAAGTCCCTCTTATAGAAAGTCCCTGAATTTGGCAAGATTATTATCCAATTAAATTCTCTGACTTTTCCCTTATTTTCAGGTTTCCCTCAGGCCTAAGAGTATCCTGGTGTAGATTCTAATTTTTTATATTAAAAAAATTCCTCCTAACAATAGCGGCATTAATTTTTATCCATTACTTATACTTTTTGACGGTGGAAAACTTACTTTGCAGAATACTAACTAGTAAACTAAAACTGGGAAAAATTCTTCTCGAAAATTAACTATTAATTTGTTTATTCGTAACCACCAGATTACGAGTCTATAACACTCCTTTAAAAGTGAGCTCGGACAGAACCATTTTCAAGTTTCGCACCAGACGAGATTGATTACCAATCACAGCTAACTAGATGACTACCTTTCGAATAATATATTTTACATCACTCGTAGGCTTATACAGGTTTTTATGTGGAATAATACCCTGTTGTCTGACAGGAATGTTGCGAGATACTGATGCGATATCGAAAACAAAATATCGATATTTTAAATATCGATATATCGAAAACTGAATATCGACAAAATCGATATTTCGTATAAAAAATATCGATATTTTCGATATTTTTTATTTTAAACGAATACATAATTATAATGAGTATGGACACATTACTATTAAAAGGAATGTATAAAAGCAACAAAATAGTTTATTATAATAATTTTTGTATGATCATTCTTCTCCTCAAACCTGCAACAGAAAGTAAGTTTGTACAAAAACAAACATA
>NC_046658.1:91517267-91521907 GCF_010883055.1 Belonocnema kinseyi | reverse complement strand
GGTTGATTTCTGCGAGTGTTCATTCGCTTAATTAAACAAAATAAATTGGTTTTAATAGTTGTAAGATAATAAATCTAAACAAGTAGAACTCTTGTTTTTTAAGTAATACAGTAGCTATATTTTAAATAAGTGTCTTGAGTGAGACAGCAGTAACTGCGTGGAACTAATTAATTTAGAATGTAATTGCTGTTTTCTTATGAAAAAGGAATATTATATGTAAGGGGCTGTCCATAAACTAACCTAACAACTTTAGACAATCCCCCCAACCCATCCCAAAAAGTAACGTAGCCCAATAACTGTATACACACACAAAACAGAAAGATATGTATCACGAAAGTAGGATAGTAATATAAAAAGTTCTTTTAAGTAAAATTAATGTAAATACCATATTGAGTGAAATATGAAACACTTTCAATTTGTAAGATTTTAAGTCGAAAATATATTGTATTTGTATGCATTTGAGGTTATTTGAGCCCGTGCTCCCTGAGACTTCTATCATTTACATATATTCACATAATACAGGTTAGAAAATGTACAAAGATAAATAATGAATGAAAAATATAATGTCTAATTACGTTTACATGTATTCAGTTTTTTTGTGTTTTTTCACTCACTATTTGACTAAAAAGCTCATTCTGTCAAGGGGCCAATCACAAAATACGTGATACATTTTTCAGGAATTTCTGACTCCCCCCCCCTGCCAGATACCTTTTTCGTTGGTCTCAACCTGGAGAATGATACTTCGGCAGACTCCCACCCAGCCCTAAATGTATCACGTATTTTTTTAATGACCCACAAGTAGAAAAATAGTGATGGGATATCGATATCGAAATTATGACTAAATATCGATATTGAATTTGATATATTGGTTTCTAAATATCGATATGAAATATCGATATATCCGATTCTGAATATCGATATTTTCGATATTTCGATATCGATATCCCATCACTATTGTGAGACCTTTAGAGATTCGTTTCATGCACCTATTGTTATCAACACAATGATATTTTTTTCTACCAATTAGTAAATTCTACGACAATTTCCAGAATTATAAATAAAATCTGATAATAGCAAATTCAACAGACTCGTTACATTCGGAAAAATGGGTTGCCTCTAATTTAAGACTTTTTTTTAATTCAGAGGATTTTCGCTTAAATCGATGACGTCATAGCATAGAAGAAAAAACGTGGAAACGCATAGAATGTCAATAAAATTTGTGATTCGATTCCTGGCAGTGCTCTCAAACAATTCTCCTGTTACTCGAGAATCGTCGGTGATGCCGAAACTTTCAACGTTTTTTGAAAACTTGGCTGATTTAATATCGCTTATTGGTCATAGTCTCCTGAATAAATATTGTCTGCTAACATACATATAGACACAGAACAAAATCAGACTCTCACCGACAATAATTTTTTTTCTTGTTATGTAGAGAGAATTGGGGACTGTCCTGCGATTCTCAAGGATCATTCTGAAAAATGTTCGTGAGGGAGGACATCGGGCGAGGGAAAGGAAGAGTCGATTCCAATTAGGATAGACGAGTCAAGAGGTAATTCGATGAATAGAAATGCTGGAATAGAATTAATGGAAGCACTGAAGAGCACAGACGAGTGCATTGTTAAATACATTTATACCAAAAAAAAAATTCTTAAGAAAACTCAACAAGACTTTTGAAGATTTCAGATGCGTTTTATTAAAATTTTAATTAAAAAGATCAATTTCAACCAAGGGTTTGATCTTTTAACCGAAGAAGATAAATTATCAATGGAAAATGTAATGTATCATTAAGATTTTAGTAAAAGAATAGTTCAGTTTGGATTCGAAAATTTATAAATTCCTCCAAAAGATAACAATTTTCAGGAAACGAGTTGAATCCTCTACTGAAAATATTAATTTTCAATAAAATGAATAACTTTTAGATCAAGAAAATTAATTTCTTAACAAATGAAACAATTTTTTGACGAGTTAGTTATATTCTTAACCAAAGATATGAATTTTCAATTAAAATAATTAATTTTCAAGAAAAACATCAATTTTTAATAAATTAGTTTAATTTTTAACCAAGTAGAAGACTTTCAACTTAATAAATGAGTTGTTATATAACAACAAAAGTCCCACAAAATAGTTATATTTTCAATCTAAGAGATAAATTTACAACTGAAATAATGAATCCTGAACCAAAAAATTAACTTTTAACATAGAAGTTCTAGTTAAAATTAGGTATGATAAATTTTCCAGAAAATAGTTGAATCTTTGACAAAAACAGATTAACTTTTCATCAAAAAGACGAATTTTAAACCCAGAAGATACATTTTTTTAAATAAGAGGATTTTTTGAATAAATTATTCCATGTTTAAACAAAATAGATGATATCAGAACTAGAATGATGAATTTTCAACAAGAACAAACAAATAAATTTTGACAATGTGGTTCCAGCTTCAACTAATTAGTTAAATTTTTGTTTAAAAAATATAAATTCATCACAGAAAATTTAACTGATTATATTTGATCCAATAAGTATTTTGAATTTTCATCCAAAATTGTGTAATATAACAAAAAAGACGATATTTTAACAAAATAGTTGAATCATTAACCCAGAAATAATACTTTTCAACTATACAGTTATATTTTTACAAAAAAATTTCTTCTAAAAGATATGAATTTCTGCACTACAAAACAATTTTCAGCTTAATAATTGTATTTTCAACCCAAAAAGATTTGTTAGTCAACATACGAAAAATTTTCACCAATTTTTAATTCAAGAGGAAAAATAATTCTTATTAAATAATACCAATTTCATATAATTATTAATTTTATTTAATTACTTCTTTTTATGTGTATAAATATATAAGATTCATAAGTTTTCTGAGAAAATTCATAAAGATTTTTAAAACTTACGGATTTCTCGCAAATATACCTAGACATTTTTTTAAAGCATTTTACTAAAATTTCAAAAAAATTCCAATTACTTTGAAAGATATTTGGTAATTGTAGAAATTTAGAAAAAAATATAAAATCTTTGATGGATTTATTTAAATCTTCCAGTTATCAAATATTTGTAATCTGGGCAAAGCTTCTAGAATTTCGAAATATTTTCTTAACTGAAAAATTTTGAAAAACGTTTTAGAATAAAAAAATTTGCATTAGTATCTTCCAGACTATTTCTTTTAACAAATTAGAAAATTAATTAATTAAAAAATATATTTTAATTTCATCAGTAATCTTCAGAACATATTTTTATTACCTTAAAGCCTTTCAAAATTTCGAAAAAGCGTGAAAATTTTATTCCGAAAGTTTAAAAAATTTAGATTTTATATGAAAAATTAAAAAATCTTCTCAAGTTTTGTAAATACTCATTTAAAGTTATAATATTGTTTTTTAGAAATAAGTATTTGTAATTTATATATTTCATTTGAAAATATTGATTTTCAAAATTTCAGGAAGCTCAAAAGGAAAAACCGAAAAGAATCACTAAAATTCATATTCACGCAGTGAATTGCTTTACTTAGATAGAGGGAATGCAAATGTTGTATGTTTCAGCTTTTCGGGAGAAAATTCTTTTAAAAAATAAGGATGTTTTTTTTATTTTTGCGACCATACTTCCATTTGAAAACTTATACGAATTTTAAGTTTTTTGCAATGATATAAAGTAACCAGTTTCTTTCAAACAGTTTTTTTTTGGTAACTATAGTGGTAACGAAGTTATTTTTGTAAATGAGGTACGAATTGACAATTCGTTATAGTTTTTGCAGTAACAGTAAATATAAAAATCGTTACTTTCTTAGTTACTTTCGAAAGATAGTTCACAAGATTTTTTATAACAGCAAATCAATTTTATTGCTTTTAAAACTTATATTTTTTTATTTTTGCGAATAAAATTATATGAGTTAGTTTTCAAAAGATACTTCAGTACTACAGGAATCACAAACTGAGTTACAAAGTATCTGAAAAATCATTTCTATTAATAAAAAAAGAAGAAAATATAAAGGGCTTTCAGAATTTAATTTAATTTTTAGCGAATAAGAATCTGATGAAATCTATGGGAATGGAAGGTGAGTCTAAAAATCTTCAGGATAAACTAAAAAATTTTCAATTAAAAATATCAATTTAATTCAGTGGACTTTAGGAAAAATTTTAAGAATTCAGAATGAAATATAATAACTGAAAAAAATTCCATAACGTTGAAAAGTCCTTGGGTTCTCTATTTTAATATATCGAAAAAAGTATTTCAAGTATTATTTACATTAAGTGACTATTGTGACGATAACGACAACTAGTTACTTCTTTCGTGATTTAAATGTAACGATAAACAGTTCTATTTAAAAAGAAGCCTACCTTCATTATTTGAAACTTTCAGGATTTGATAGGGTATAAAATAAAGGTATTATGGATCGTTCGTAGTAAGTAGGGATCAAATTTAATGTTCTATAATTCAGTGCTTTTTATTTTATTTTTTTTTTATTGAAACTATCTATGAAATCCCTAATGGACAAAGTAAGTAACGTGATAATTCTAATAGAATGTGGTGCAGAAGTGATGCTATTAGACACATGGGAAAGAAATCGGTTAAGATGGTTCGGACATGTTGAGAGAATGCCAAATGAACGACTAACGAAACAAGTGTATCAAGGTAAAGTAAA
>NC_046658.1:91490164-91517167 GCF_010883055.1 Belonocnema kinseyi | reverse complement strand
TAAAAAGAGTGTCAGTAGAGTGAATGACGCCTGAAACAAAGACCTTGGCTATTAATGGACCCAAGTGGGGAACCTTACATAACAACTTCGTGAGGTTCTTCGTTTTGGGTGATTGCTAGAGAGATTGATCAGGAACCTGGGTCGGAGCAGTGTTGCGGAACGAACGTGTTATTTACTTAAATAGCACGAGAATTCTGGATCAATCTGAAAAATCTCTATCCCTTCCACACACTACTCCTTTCCCCTGCCGAGTGATTCACGCCAACCCCGAAAGGGAAATGGCTTAATGGTGTAATAATAATAATAATAATAATAATAATAATGATAATCTATCAAAATTTTTTTCTGCTACTATCTTGATCTGTATTTACCACAGTAATCCAAAATTACACCGATTCATGTATAAATTTTAAACCCATTTTAAGTTCTCTAGAATTTTTCAAACTGTTTCGATTTTAATTTTAAATGTCTTTACGTGATATGTCAATCACTCGAATTTAAAATTTCAAAGTATATGAAAATTCAAAATGAAGTTCGCGAATGAAAAATAGTTTAATATATTTTAAAAATAAATGAAATTCAATCGGCAAGCTTTGAAACTCAACGTTTTTGTACGCTGATAATTATACTTTATTTTAAAATATATTTATGCAAAATATAATAATTCTTTGTATAACAATGGTTTGAAATATGATGACATAGTTCACATTTGCGAAAGCAGTATTTAATTTTTTTTACTGTCGAAACGCATCGCATCGCTTTATCAGATAAACCAGTTGCTACGATATTCAGATAACACGGGCAAAAAGAAACTTTTGCAGTGACAGGAGCATTGTTTTACATTCACGAACACATCGAGTGGTACAAGCATCAAATGCGAAACAAATATTTGGTTTCGACAGGTGAAAATGATTTTATACGCAACAAAATGCATGAATTATGAAATTTTGTTGCAATGGAAAACTACACTGAGAAAACTATATAGCATGAATTATAATATATACCGTGATTCCTGCGATATATATCGTAATTATCGCATTATAATCGCGCAAAATCGTGATATCGTACATTGCAAATTTTTACATTATATACCGCATAATTGCGCAATCTATAACATAAGAATTTAATTTTATTACGCTATCACATTGTATTTCTTCATTTCTGATCTCGCGAGGGTTCGATTAGTGAACAAGCGATCACAGGAAAAATTAAAGATAAGGTTTACATCGATTCCAGTTGAAAAATTCACCGGAACAAAGTTAACCTTTTCAGATAAACTTGACATGAATCGAAAATAATTTTCGATTTTTAATCCCTCCTGGATAATCTTTCGCCTTATAATCGCTCCATTTTTATTCGAGGTGTAGCGACAATTACGACGCCAGCGCTATCCTGCGTCGTTTAACTTAATTAAATTGGAGAGAAATGGGGAATCCCATCTGTCAGTCATTTCGGAGCATATATATCAGTAAAGAAATTTTTTCGTGTTATCTGTTGCTGATTCTACATGTTTTACGGAAATTTCCTCACTTCAACGTGGCGCAATAGACGAGATCAAAATTATTCTCGTAACCTCTGCGAAACTTTTGCCGAAATATGTTTAATGCTTAACCGTTGTAAGTATCACCTGCAGTAAATTTTAACTTTTTTCTTTGATTGTTTTAAATCTGGTGTCCAGATTTATAGCTCTTATTCACTCATACTTTACCTTTTTCCCATTGCTGCTAAGGACGCCGTGGCAGTCGACCAAATGTGGGGAATACATTTTCGCCATGAAATGTTCGCGTGAAGACAAATGTGCCCCACTTGAAATTCGACCAATTCTCCTGAACAAATATCTCTGATTTTTTGTTGCTGCAGACCCTAACCATAATTCAGTTCGACTATCCTAGAGTGCGGTGAAGCGGTTAATGTTTCCGGTTGTTCGCTGTCTGTCAAGTAAAAAGCAAATGCTAAGAACTTGGGGCACATTTGTCTCCCAGAGGATCCGTTACGTTCGAGTTTCGTCACGTTAAGTCAATTTCATATTTTCATGTAAATGAACGCATTTGACGTTTATTTACAGTATATCATGGTATTTTAATGTTTCAAATTGATTTTTTGTAACTTGAGTGAAAATTATATGTAAAAATTACTAAAAATGTGATATATGTGATATATATATTATTTATACAGTGCTCATAAATTCCAATAATAAATCAATTAATAAATAATAAATAAATAATTGTTTTTTTTTTATCAAAGTTGTCGAGAATATACGAACTAAAAAGTGCCGAGACTGTGTCTACAGTGTCGCAGGAAAGAGAGAGAAGTTACCACCGACTTGTGTGTGATAAAAATAGGGTGGTCTTTTGCAACCTTTGCACCGAAATAGATTAAGCTTATTTAATTTAACATTTATTGTAATTAATTGTTTTTTAATTTAATTAAATTTTGAGAATTAGTTTGAAAATAAAAATAGTTTTTTTCAGAAAAGGCTTCTTTTTTTAATTCCGATGAATATTTTCCTATCTTTCAAAGTTACTAACCGCTTTTTCATTGAAAAAAACTTTTTCTTAATTTTTTGATCTTTATTATAATGAAACCATCTCATTGTCCATCAGAAAACAAAAATAATGACATTATATATTCAAATTATTTATAATAATAAGCATTCTGCCCGCGCTTATGATATTCCTCATTTTTTTAAATTGCCTAAATTGGAATGTTCACATAAATATCATTTTTGGAAGAAACCTAATTATAAACTACACCACCTTGAAGTACAATTTATCTCCTTCAAAATGGCGTTTGAAATTTTAAAATTAGTTTATTAGAAGAGAAATGACATGATTTTTTCCAAAAAATGTCAAAAACACGATTTTTCTCGATTTTTATTTGTTTAAACATTTTTTTCAAATTATAAATCAATTGAAAAAGGATGTCATATACACCAATCTTTCCGACATTAAAAAATGAAGAGAATGGTGTATACTAACATCTGATGCCGATAAAAGGAAAGATTGTTCACAAGGAATCCAAATGGGGGACATTTGTCACTTACAGGAGCCGGTGAGGGCAAAAAAATGTATAGGATCCGTCTAGGGTTAATTTTGTCTGTGACATTAGTGCATTATAATATCGTACAAAGGTCCGGGTTCTGCTTTTACGTTATCATATTGCTCTTTCTTGCAATATAGAGGTTTTGCGATATAATTGTGCGATATCTTTTTCTCCGTGTACGATGCCGTCAAATATTTTCCATCTGTGACACTTGATGCCCAGATTCCTTATAAAAGATAGTCTACGGTGAAATAACATTTTGAACTCTGAATTTCATTAATTCATTTCTCTAACTATTTTTATATAGAATATTTCAGGGAACATTCACTTAAAACAATTTTAACTCAGAAGTGCTTGCACATTCCAATTTTATTATGAAAACTTTAAAATATAGCATTCAATACAGGAAATAGAGGAGGGACAGTTCTATCGTGATTTAAAAAAATACCGTTAACTGCAAAAGAATCGAAAAATGAGTCTTTTATATCTTTGGAATCGTAAAAAAAAGATAATATGATTATCAAAATAATTTTTCCAAATTGACAATAACTTCTTAAAATAATTATTGCTCAATTTTTGGAAAATGCCGTTAACTACAAGATTTTAACATTTCAATAGTTTTTTTTATGTTTAATGGTTTCCTTTTAATGATTCATAATTTTCATGCTAAACACTACATTTTTAATTTTTTCTATGATAAGTTTAATTTTAGCGATTATTATTGAACTGGTTGAATTTCGAAAAGTATAATTAAAATTTTTTAAATAGGTTATTTCTAAACGATAAAATTTACTTGAAATAACATACATTTTTAAGAGTTTTAGTAAACAAAAGTTTTAATATCACAATACTTTCCGACTTAATTGTTTTTTAATTTTTAGATGTTTGCATTTGTCTAAGGTTCAAGTTTCTGGAGTATACATTTTTCCATTTTTGATATTTCCTATTTATCAGAACTTTTAATTTCGAACGTTTTATTAGAATAATTCTATCTTGAAGGTTTAGAATTGAAAATTGTTTCATTATGACGCTGAAAATAAAGGTGAATTTGTTTTTGATTTCAGAAGTATTTGTCTAATCAGTTTTTATGGTAAAACATGTTCATTTTATTCAACAAAAAAATATGTTTCAGAAGCTTTTTCTTGGAAATAATTAACTTATTTTTCAATTTCAAATGGTCATATTTTGATCGTTTCGAAGTCAAATTGATTAAAATTCAATAGTTTTTATTTTTAAATGATTGAGTTTTAAATGCTATAAATTAGAAATAATACTATTTTAATTTCTGTAAATTTTAAATAATTCATTTTCAAGCATTCTAGTCTGAAAATATTCCGCATTTAACGTTTTGAATATATTCTTCTTTGACACTTGAATCTGGAATCATTCAATTTGGAGATTTTTGAATTAAAAGTAAAATCGTTGAAACATAAACGTTTTGAATTAGAAATGACATAATTATAATTTATTTGAATTCAAAATTTTTTTAAATGTATTACTTATTATATAAATAGTTGCTCTTTGTAAGCTACACGACACCTACGTTCCTGATCTATGATTTACACTAAATATGCTAAAATCAATTAATTTATTTTAGAATTTTTATTTGAAAAATATATCTTATGATATTTAATTCTTTTAAGATTATAATGTTTAATTGTAATACATAGTTGTAATTCATATATGTTTGTAATCTTTTTATTTTTTAAAATAATTTTGAGTTTGGCTGTTAATCCATAAATTGAGAATTTATGCAAATTTAATACAGAATCGGAAATTATTTCCGCTAGAATTTCGAATTATATATTATTTATGAAAGCATAGGGTAAGATCAAGAATAAAAGAAGGAAGCAGGAAGAGGAATGGAGAAGGAAAGATTGTAAATAAAAGAGAATGTACTTAAGAAAATTGTAAATGTTTTAAATAGTAGATAATTATTAGGTATTAGCCGCGGAGACAGAGACTGGCAATGCGAGGCAAAGTGAGAAAATAGGAACAGGCGTGCGAGGCGAGGCGACGTAAAGCGAGGAAGGCTAGACTATAAGAGCGAGCGGTCTTAGAAGTATGGTGATGGAAGTTAGTTTTTAAGAGCTACTTCTAAGGAAATTCTATAAAAAGATAGAACTGCTAGCAATTTAATTTTTTAAGGCCAGCAGGACAAAAAATAAGCGTTTATCTACTATCTACTACTAAGCTTAAAATTGATATCATATGTGGGAAAAAGGTTGGGCAAAATGGAAATGAAGAATAACAAGAATGGGATGAAGAGTAAAATGCAAATGAAAAATGCTAGGTAGCTTTTGAAGACGACTACCAGGTCTAGGAATAGTAGAGCGGGGAGAAGGTGGCGAAGAGAAAGGACCTTGAAAACAAGTGTAAATTATATTAGGACAATTATAAGAGTGGAGGGGTAGTGGGCGACTGAAGGGGAGGAAGGGAAGAAAATTATTGGATGCGGAGTTTTTTACAGACCTAACTAACGTCTTAATAGGTTATAAGACTTTAAAAAAAACTTTAAAAAATAATCGAAACTCTAAATTACCCAATTTCCTGGGAACGGCACCTATCTTTTCCAATGCATCATTTTCTAGTTCGAAAATTCAGCTTAAAATTGATATCATATTTGTAAAAAAATTTTGGGCAAAGAAAGGCTGATGAAGGTCGATGAAGAATGAAATACAAATGAGAAATAGTTGGTAGTTTTTCAAAACGACTACTAGCCTTGCATTTGTAGTTGAGGAGAAGTAGAAGCTAAAGTATTACGGGAAGGGAGTAGACGTGAATGGGGAAGCAATGTGAGCAATAGTTTTATAAATGAAAAGATAAGTAGATGCAGGGAGAGAAAGGAGGGTTGGGAGAATATAGGTGGGTGAGATTTTAACAAACTAATATACGTCCTCATTAACTATGAGATCTTTAATCACATATGTAATACAAAATCTGGAGAATGGAAGAATTATGAGGATGCGATGAGAAGTGAAAAACAAATGAAAAATGCCTGTTATCATTTTAAGACAACTACTAAGCCTAGGGTAAGTTGGCTTGGAAAGTGAGGTGAGGGGAAGTATCAGAGAAAAAAGTGGGGTGAGAGGAGGAGAATTATGTTAATGGAAGATAAAGTAGGCAAAATGAGGGTTTAGGTGGAAAGGAGGAGTGGGAAAGGAGAAGTATAAGTTTATCGATTACAAAAAAATGGTGAAACTAAAAAAAAGAAGCGGAACAAATAAGAGGAACTCTACAGTTCAAAAGTTTCTGTAAACGACACCCATCTTTTTAAATGCATCACTTCCCAATTGGAAAACTACGTTTAAATTTGATATCATGTGTGAAGGAGAAACGTTAGACAAAATTAATAAGAAGAATGCCGATAATGCGATGAAGAATGAAGTGCAAATAAAAAATGCTTGGTAGTTTTTCAAGACAAGTAACGGGAAGGCCTAGATGCTCATAAGGGAAGTTATATATGTTATCTGTCGATTCGCAGGCTTCAGACACAATAAAGAATTCTTTACACTCAGCGCGTATAATCCTATCGCGCGTTAACGGGCAGCGCACGTACTCGCTACATTTATTCCAGAAGGTGGTTACCTACTACGTTCTGCATTACCTTGTAGAAGGTTTCGTTAGGTGGGCATTTAAGGCAGTTTCGTTCACTCCTGCGGAAACGTGATATGCCAGATTGCCAGCCGCGTGGTGCGGTGCGGTATGGCATAAGGCGAATACATAGAATGAGTGCACACATGAGGAAAACCCATCGGCGGATGACGCTTTCCGCAGGCGACGCACACATAAATCCTATTTTCTTTCCACGGCTAACGGCTTCCATTGGCAAGCCTCTCGGAAGAGCAAAAAGAATTGGAAAAGGTTTGCCGTGATTTGCTACCTTTGTGCGCAGATTTTTATAGAAATCGACCTGCTGAACCGGAAATAGGTCGCTTTTCAAAACATATCACGAGTCAGCCTGGAAGTTAACAGGGTGGTTTTGAAAAACATCATTTTATAAATTTCCCGACATGTTTGATGACTTTTTAGCTACTTTTTCGTTTTCCCTCGCCATTAATATTCAAAGACGAGAATTTATCTATAACATCGTATCTTTTATAAACGAAATGAAACAATTTTAAATTGAAATTTATTTATTTTAATCAAAAAAAAAAGATTTTGAACCACAAGATCGAATTTTCAAACAAAAAGGATTATACTTCAAGCATCCATGGTTTCATTTTTACTCGAATAGACGATTTTTTTAGTAAAAGTGACGCTTTGCTTAAAAAAATAAAAATTTTAAGAATCAGCGATTAGTAAGGACCTTGTAACATCATTTATTTTATATTTCCATATATTCCATTTTATATTTCAAATGGATTTTTTAGCTCTAACAAAGAAGCGAAAAAATATTGTCTAAGGAGAAATAAAAGTTTTTATTTAATGAAAATACTAAGCATTGTTTTCTGGAAAAATAAAAAATAAATAATTTTCGTGCTAAATTTTTGAAAACTGATTGTGAGGTTGATCAAATACTCAATTTCCTCCAATGAATTTATTTTGAATTTAGGGGAATTCAGAAGGAATTTACAGATTCCATTGAATTACCGTTGAATTTAGTCGAATTCACTTGAAATTATTGTGATTAAATTGGATTTAAAAATATTTGGTTCTATGCTCTGGAATTTCACTTTTAAATCCCTCTACTTACTCTATTTGATCGACGCGACTAATTCCTTCTTCCATACAGTCAAATAAAGCTTACCTGAAACAAAGAAAAATATAAATATTACATATTTATAATAAAAAGTTTTAAAAAATCGTTACACAAGTAGTAAATTGTAAATAAAAATATTCAAAGTTTTCAAAAACCCTAATCAAAATTTCTTAAAAGAAGTAAATTAAATGTAGCTGTATCACTTCGAGAAATTATGACCTTATCGTTTTACATCTAAAAAATTTTTCATATCGAAAAAATTATCTCCCATTGGTCAATTAAGTCCTTGATTATGTCTTCCTTAATAACGAAATAAAATTATATAAAATATTCTAAATTTAATTCGATAATGACTTAAAATTAAACTTAGAAACTGTAAAACCTTCAAATGGAAAGTATAAACTTAAACTAAGAAAGATTTTAGAAATACTTTACCATATCTGGATATTTATAACGATATAAAACTGCAAAATTGTTAACTTCAAAAATCTCAAACATTTTATGTTTAACTTAAACTTTTAAACGAATCAAATTTTCTGAGTAGTTCATTTTCGCTTTCAGTGAAGTGTGAAGGATGGAAACTTAACATATTAGATTGCAAAACTAAGTAAAGTTACTTTATTTGATTCGCAAACTTTTCAGACTAGATCTTCAAAACTCTAAAGGTTCTTAGAAAATTTATGTTCAAAATTGGTGATGTTAAAATTTGTATTTTTCACACTCGTGAAACTTTTAGGAATTTTTCTTCAAATTTTCAATTTTTATGAGATCATGAAACTTAATTTTATTTAATTAGGAAAACTAATAATTGCTGTTAATTCTTCATTACCGAGGAATTGATCATTCGAATTTTTAGTATGCACCAGATATTCAGATTTGAAAGATTTCGCTAAGATTCCAAGAATTTTAGAAGATATCTTTGCATTTTGAGGGATTTAAGCAGACTTTAAACTTATTTATAAGATTGAAAAGAATGTAATGGCTTTTTAAGAGATTTAGAAAGATTTTATGAGTTTTGAACGACTTTAAAAATACCGCAGGAAATATAATAAAACTTTGGAAGTTTTTAATAGATTTTAAAGAATTTTCAGGAAGTGCAAAGTATTTTCAAGTATTTTAAGGATTTTTGAAGTATCTCAAAATATTTCAAAAGAGTTCCCAGCACTTCCAAAAGTATTGCAATTTTTTTCACATTTCAAGAGATTTCAAAGATCGTCTAAGGTTTTCATGTGATTCAAGAATATTTCATGGGATTTCCATTTATATTTTGAGGTTTCATGAACTGCGAAAGGACTTAAAAGGATTTCAGATGATTTTTATAGATTTCAAATAACTTTAGAAGACATCAAGGCGTTCAGAAAGCTTGAAATGCCTTCCTACAATTTTTCAATATGTTTTAAAATATTTCCCGGAATGTTGCAAAACTTCTAAAAGTTTCAAGCGATTTTAAAAGATCTTAAGGGATTTTACAAGATTTCTAGTCAAATATTTCAAACGATTTTAATAGGACTCTAAGGATTTAAAATAATTTCAACAGGTTCCAGAAATTATTAGGAATTTCAAACAATTAAAAAGAACTAATTATTATACTCATGATAAATGATAAAAATAAACCGAGGAATGATGGTTGAGTAAGTAATATAAATCGAATATTGAAACTTGCTAGCACCGACTAAATGATTAGACTATCAGTCTCTTATCTATTTAAAAATGTTCTGAATTTTAAAACCTTATCACACCTGAACTTTTCTAATGAAAATAGTCCACCTGATACAAAATTGAAAAAAATAACAGTATTTTTATTGTAAATATAAGCAGGATAGATACCAACTACGAACCAAATGATTAACTATTAAAATTGCAATACAAATCGAATATTGAAAGGTGCCATAATCGACTGAATAATTAGACTATCGGTTGCTTTTCTATCTGGCACATGGTCCGAATTTCGAAACTTTTTTAAACTTAAGCTATTCTAACTGAAATCGTTTATCTGATACAGGCTTTGAAAAATAAAAGCATCATCGTTATAATCATATACAGGATAAATATTGAAAATAAACTGAACTGATAAAGATTGTGTTGTTGATACAACTAGAATATTAAAAGGTCTAAATAACCTTCACTAAAGAATTCGAATATTCATGTCTTTTTTATCTGAACATTTTCTGAATTTCGAAATCTTGTCAAACCTAAACTATTTTGATGAAAATGGTTTATCTGATAGAAAATTTGAAAGAATAAAAACATCTTTGTAATAATTATGAACAGGATAAATATTAAATATGAACCAAACCATTGATTCTTGAGTTGGCAGTACAATCGAATATTGAAAGGTTCCAACATCGGCTGAATAATAAGACTATCGGTTTTTTTTTTATCTGGAACACGTTTCGAATTTCAAAACCTTTAAAACCTGAACTATTCTAAATGACATCGTTCATCTGATACAATATTGAAAAATGTCTATCTGTCTGTCTATCTGTACTTGTTCTGAATTTCGAAACCTTGTCGAACTTAAAATATGCTAATGAAAATCATATACCCGATACAAAATTTAAAAGAATAAAAGAATTTTGTTATAATTATGCACAGGATAAATATTCAATATAAACCAACTGATGGACTATTGAGTTGGTTATATAAATCAGATATTGAAAGGTCTCAACATGGACTGAATACTAAGGCTATTGGTTTATTTTCAATCTGGAACACGTTTTACAATACGAACCTTTGAAACCTGAGCTATTCTAAATGAAATCATTTATCTAATACAAGATTAAAAAATAAAAGCATAATTGTTATAATCATACACAGGTTAAACGATGAAAATAAACTGAACGAATAACGATTAAGTTGGTTTTATGCATAGAATATTGAAAGGTTTCAACAACCATGACTAAATAATTCGAATATTGGTTTGTTTACTATATAAACATGTTCTGAATTTCGAAACCCAATCTAGCTTAAAGAATGAAAGCATATTTGTTATAATTATGAACAGGATGAATAGTAAATAAAAACCAAACGATTGACTAATTAGGGTGGTCCTGATTTACTTCTGTGGGATTGTCTCGAATTTAATTTGTCTCCCCCCCCCCTTCTATTTTGTTTGAATTACCAAAAAAGTGATCTTCATAAACTTCGAGGAAAATTGGTTATTATTAACATGTAACCTAAAGTACTCAAAGTTTCTCATAAAATTAGCATGCGGAAAAGTATCGTAAATCTTCAAATGCAGTTAATTTCTTATATTTTAATAGAATATTTGGCTCCTTTTAACTATGTGTTAAAAAAACATATATACGCTGACATTTTTTTTTCAAAATTTACAAAATAGCGGATCTCTTTATTTGGACAAAAACTATCATTTCTACAATTAATAAGAAAATATCAACAAATTATCACAAGAGTCAGACTAATTTATTAGAATGCACGTGATTACAATTAAAATTCAAAGTTTTGAAAAAATCCAAGCCGGTCACCAAACTTTTTGTTGAAGCTCATTATTTCTTTGTTTCTCGATGACAACTTTTCAGGTGGCAATTAGAATGCTACATTATTGCAAAAGGAAAAACAACATATTTCGTAATGTTTGGAAGTCAAAATTTAAAAAAATTCAAAATGGCGTCTTATGAAATACTCAAAAACTCGTATTTTCTATGCTTTTGTTCCAAAGATGTTCAAGTTTTGAAGAAACCCCAATTGTATTGTTATAAATTGTATGGTTGGATGTAGATCTCAAAATGTTCTCTAAAGTAAAAATGGAACATCATTAGTATTTTCAAAGGTCAGATTATTTTTACAAATTTAAACAAAATATGAAATACATTTTCGGACAGGATTTAGTGATTTTCAAAACCACTCGCTTGAAATGTTCGTAAAGCTGCAGCATACTGGCATCGAATAGTCAGGAATATTGATTTTTTTGTTATTTTATTAGCGAACATTTAACCTTTAAAACAAAATTAAGTTTTGAGAAACACTACATCCTTGCTGAAAATGTATTTCATATTTTGTTTAAATTTTGAAAAAATTATGTAATTTTCTGAAAATAGTATTGAGGCACCATTTTTCTGTAGTGGAAAATTCGAAATCTACTCACAACTATACATTTTGTAACAATACAATCATTTTTTCTTCAAAAATTAAAGAACTTTAGAAAAAAGCATAGAAAATATAAGTTTTTGAGTATTTTATAAGGCGCCATTTTTAATTTTTCCAAATTTTGACTTTCATGAATCACGTAATAAGTTTCTTTATAATAATGTAGCATATTAATAGATACTTGAAAAGTTATCACCGAGAAACAAAGAAATAATGAGTTTGAAAAACAAAATATGGGTCGCCATCTTGAATTTTTTGAAAATTTTGAATGTTAATTGTTATCACGTGCAATTTTTGTCAGAATTGAGGTATTCGTCATTTTGTAAATTTTGAAGAAAACCCATTTTTTCTTGTAGGTTTATTTTTTGAACATGGTCTAAAGATTATAATTGTATAGAGCCAATGGTCACATATTAATACTAACTGATTTTGCTCAAATTTTATGGAGATCACTTTTTTATTATTCAAGAAAATGGGGCAGATCAAGAAGAATAAAAAATAAGGACCACCGGATTTACTATTGAGTTAGTGATATAAATGAATTATTGAAAGGTTTTGAAGCTATTTCAAACCTAAACTATTTTAATTAAAATGGTTTATCTGATGTAGGTTTTAAAAAATAAAATCATTACCGGCATAATTAGTAACATGATGAATACGAAATATAAACTCGATGATTGCCCGTTCAAACATTGATGCATATCCAATATTCGAAGGTCCCAACATCGACTGAATAATCACACTATCAGTCTTTTTCCTCTATTGAAAATGTTCTGAGTTTTGAAGACTTTTCAAACCTAAACTATTATGATTAAAATGGTTTATCTGATACAGGCTTTGAAAAATAAAAACATCACTGGTACAATTCTACACAGGGTAAACATGAAACAAAACTGAACGATTGTTAATTGAGATGGTTATACAAATCAAATATTGAAAGGTCCCAATATCGACTGTAAACTGAAACGATTATTATTAAACGAGATAGTGATTTCATATTTGACAAAATTTCAAAAAGCATGGAATACTCATAGCTACGCATTGGCGTTTGACGAGCTATTGCTGACTAGATCTCGTCTCCTATTATCTCTGTTTCGCTTTCGTATTTTGCCTATTCGATTTTCCATTCCAACACGTTGTGCTACTCGCGCGATATTCCAAGTTACAATGCTACATATATGTTTGTATACATGTAAATGTAGTTACGAGTATGTTTTATATATACCTACATGTTAATATATATATAAAACATATATAGATATATGTGTGTGTGCGCTTGCATGCCCACCGAATCAGTGAAACGTCGCATAGTGAAGCTGGCTATATCCAGGCACGATTGGAACTTTTATGGACGGTGACACACGCAGTAGCGGCTTGCAGGAACCAGGAGGAAATCAATTTATAGATACAAAGACTTTATCTCGAGACATCATTGTGTATCCATCGAGTAAATCTCATTGTTAACTTTTTTTTATAATAAACGACTCAAGTTCCTACATACTATCTAATTTGCAGAGATATACGAAATAAGCTCGAATCTGGATCCTACTTTCTTCCTTTGTTAAAGTCAATCGCAGCTGCTGATAAAATGAGACGCTGCTGCGAACTCAAATCGAAACCTTAAATAATGATATTGGATTTCGATAACTTAAGAGGATTTTAATAATCTACTTTCATTTTAGAACAATCATTCGATTCAGCAGCCAATTTTAGATATAGCAGTAAAACTATTTCAGTTTGATTGCTAAAAAGTAGACGATTTTAGAAAATCATATTTTCGAAAGTAAGAACATTTCCAAACCAACTGACATGTTTGTTTAAAATGACGGGTGAACCAAAAGAGAATTAAAAAATAAAACAAAGAGATCGAGATATGTATTTTAATTTCATAGGAATTAAACCCATTGCTAAAGGTCGTGTAACATAACATGTGAGTGTGATTAAACGTAAATAATTTTTCAATATTTAAAAAATAGATGAGGAACAGATAAATATACATACATTTTTAAATATGGGCAAACAATTACGATCAATATTCTACAAAACTTATCAGTTGTTTTTTAAACTATGTCCTTGTACTATTTTTAAAACAAAAGTATTCTCGAGAATTTTATAAAATATTCTACAAACTTACTATATAAAATATTAAATTATTTTTTACCACGAAGAATATTATGCGAACCAAATAAGATTCTTAATATTCTAGAGTCATTCAACATTTTTTATAATTCGTTTATGAATACTTTTCAATGTTTAAAATTATTTCAGAATCTTCCATGAGATTTAAAAAAAAAAGAATGTGTTAAGTATAACAGAATCTTCTAAACCATTAATGAATAATCCAGTATGCTCTGAATATTGAAAAAATTTTAAAAACATTCGAAAAAATTCCAGAATTATGTTAATCATTTAAGAAGCAATAATTTCTAATAATTATAATACAGTTTAAAATAATAAGTTAAGAATTCTGTTCACAGGTTAATTTTAATAATTAATTACCTTACTTTACTTTATTTATTTATATATTTTGCACTTATTAGCCGGTCAAGTACATCCATAGGACAAGTATTACGGAATTTTCCGTAACTGTAGATAGTTCGTTATATTAAATAAATAAATACAAGTTGAAAATATCCTTTTATTTATTCAAATATATTTGCCCATTTACTCTATTATTAGGTTAAAACTCAATATTAAATTATGAAAAAAGCTCAAAACAATATATTTCATATTAAATAGAGTAACCGACACAATAGTTAGCCGCTCTCCAATGATTGGCTACCTAGTTCAAATATGATCATAATTAAGAAATAAAACTAGTACAAAGTTTGGTGATCAAAGATTCATGAGAGTAGTGTTGTGGCTCTAAAATGATTCCTTAATACAGATAAATAAGTGGCCAATCATTGTTTATTGCAGATAAAGTAAAAACATAAATAATGCTCATTAGCAGTGTCTAAGAAGCCAATGACTAATATATCTTTGCCGAAATTTATTTAAAATTTATTTAAAATTTTTCAGACTACGCAAATAATTATTCAAAAATTTTTTCTTAGGAATAATAAGCGAAAATAATGACAAAAAAATTTGGCGCTGTTCAATGATTATTTAAATTAGACTTCAATAATTCAATCATTTACCTATTAATGTAATCAAGTTCACTTCCAATATTACAGGTAAGTCGGTGTATTTGCACTTTGTTATTTTTTTACTATTTTATTGTTATTGTTTTTGCAGGTCAAATCATTTGTATGGCTACCTTTTTTATTTCAGGATAGCGCAAGATATCCTGAAAGCAAAAAGCTTTTCTTGTAGCACTTTTCAAAATCAGAAAACTGTTTTTTAGTTATTTTGTTTTGTTACTTTGATATTTTCTTTCATTTTCTATTAAATTCTACATTATTTGCCCAGTTAGGATTTGAAAACATAGAAAGCTGATTATATTGAAAAATCCATATTTTTACTTTGTCCAATATTTTGATTATTTTAACGCTTATAAAAAAAATCCTGTTCGAAAAAATTCACGTTGCCTAATTTACTCTAAAAAACAACAGATTTTGTCGAAAAGATTCTATCTATCTATATAATTATTCTATCCTTAAACTTACCATGCTAAATTAAATCACTGATAAAATTATCTCCATCTGTGTATTTTCGAATTAATTTAATGTTTATATAGGCTCCTGAAAATGCCAAGCTTGCACTACTCCGCTAGTGACCAATCACAATTCCGATTGTCCTATTTTTTAAGAAAACTTTGACGACTCAATACTTTATTTACGAATCTGGATTTTACTATCCGATAAATAGTGTTAATTTAACTCAAAAAATATGAGCTGTCTCCCTCTATGGTTAGAAAATGTTGAATTACTGGGAAAAATACTCTTCTTCAAATATTGACATGATCTCCAATAATAATTTTCATAAATTTCCGACAAATACTCATAATTAATGTAATGTCATATGATTGGTGCGTGTCAAGTCTCAAATCGCGTTTTCCGCGAAAAATTTGTCGATATCACTCGTGAAGGACGAAGACTTTAGCGAGGCGTGTAAAATTGACGTCAAGAAGACGTCAAGATAGCAGGTGGAAGCAGTGCAAATGCGAGATTGAAAAGGAGAGAGGATAAAAAAGCTCGCGCAATGTCCGCTCGAAAAATGCTAGTCCTCCTGGCCGATGGAACCCGATTAACTGACGTGAGTCGTCCTATCGCCTGGGCCTGGCTTAAGAGCATTCCGCGATTTTCAATTTTTCACCTCAGAGAGCATCAAATAAACGCCGCACCTGGCCGTTTAGCCACTATGCGAAATATACCGCTATAGGAAAACTAGAAGAAGCCATAATTTCTTCAGAGTACTTTTTAATGTACAGCTTTAAAGTAAAAAGCGAAGCAGTTAACTTATCGATGTTTACAGAAATTTAAATATTTTTGTTAACATTTAAAAAAGAAGAAGCAATTGTTTTTTGAGAAAGTGCATATTTGTTCTATAATGTTAAATCACTTTTTAACCATTTCTGCCACTGAAGAATTTATTGCCTTTTAAATTGGATATAGAGTATTGGGTACGATGATTGCCCACTGAAGAAAATTTTGCAGTTTAACAATTTTGAAAATAGACTTTAGATATCGAACGAATTTGTAAAAAAATAAATTGATGATAAATTGTATAAGGATTCAATTACCATAGTAAGTCAAGCGTTAAAAGTAATAGATTATTTATATTTAAAGAAACTAAAAATAAACTAAAAAAACTCAATGATAACACACGACTATATGTTGATTAGCATAGGTCAATGATTGTACAATTAGCCACATAAATTTGGTGAAATGCAGATATTGGCCGCATCAGGCTATACAGATTACTGTTATTGAAAGCACAGTGTTTAGCTTCTATATCGTACAATGATTAGCCAGAGCCGAAAGCTGTTTTTGACATAATTTCCACTAATTATTCATTGATTAGAAAAAGGGAAAAACAATTATATACATAGTCTATTGAAGGTTTAAACAATTTTGAATATTTTTTTACAAAGATAGTATGGCCAACTATAATGTTTCCGTTTTATACATGATGACAAAGATTAGCCATCCATTCATTTATATACAGACATAATTTTAAGTTGAGGATACTGCTATAATGTATCTCTAATCACAAAGTTCAATTTAAATCCACAAGTATTTAGTTATATCTATTCTTGCTCTTAAAAAATAATAATTTTCAACAAATTAAAACTTCTAACCTCAACAGTTTTTCGTTTTAATTTCTTTCCCGTTCAGCATCACTGGCTTTACTTACTCTGATATTTAAATGCACTTCAGTACACTAAAATAGCTTGTGAAATACGCTGCGGAATAATTTTCGCTTATCCTTGCACCCTTTATTCATATTTTTATTCGTGGGTATTTTGTATATAAGCATATTTAAGTAAGGTAACCATTGAAATGATTACCCTACATTGGGCATCGAATGAAGTAAATGAACTATTTTTATTTAGTTTAAATCGTTCACATATTCAAGAATACTTTCTCATATAAAATTTTCTTCACTCATAATTATATCGTGATGATGATAAATTTAATTAAATAATTTCTTTCAAGATTTGCGCGTGTGAAATTCAAATTAAAAGTAGTTATTAAACTAAATTGTTGAGAAAAAAAAACAAACCTTTTTGAATAAAATGCGCGCACGTGAATCGCGCTTCCACGTCCCTGGATATGTATTTTCTTCTATTGAAAATATGAAGAATTTGAAAACCCATATTCTTTAAATACTAAAAGTTCTACCGTTTTTCGATACCAAGTCTCCTAAAATTCTTTAGAATCTTCTAAAATAACTTAAAATATTGAAAATCCTTGAAGTATTTTCTGTCTCCTTCATATCCCTTGAAATTCTTAAAATCCATAGAAATCCTTTAACACAATAATTTGTTTATTTTCTAAGGTTCTAATTTTAAACATGATGTTAATGTTTACAATATGTAAGCAGGTTTCTAACTCCCCTTCCAACACCTTAAAATATTTAAAATTCACAAAAATCTATTGAAATACCTAAAAGTCATTTAAAATTCAATAGTTGTAAATGAAATTAAAATTATTCGTCAAATTTGTCTTTGCAAACCCGTTTAAATACAATGCACGCGCAAGCATACATTCACGTCCATAGAATCTTTCATTAAAAATTGTTAATATTAAAAAATGTACACGTGCAATTAATAATTTAGAAATTGTTCAATTTAAAACACCTACATTTTTTAAATTGCTTTAATTCTAAAAGCCGTATCCATTCAGAAATTTCAATTTTAAAAGTAAAATTGAAGAACTATAAACATTTACAAATTAATCTCTAAACTATAAAAAATTGTTGACATTTAAAAATATTTAAATATAAATGACTATTTTTTTATTTATTTTGGTCTTAATAAGAAGCTTAGGTTTGATTAAATTTTGAAAAAATCTTTACTATAATGAAATATCACATAAGATATATATATATATTGGAATAAAAAAATATTTATCATATAGTAGAAAATAAGTTGTAATTTGCCGAACTGTTAAATGCTAATTGTAGATCAATGGAAAAAAATGTTTAAAATTATCTCTTAGACATTTCTTAAAAAATGTATCTCTGTAGAATAATTTTGAATCTTTTGAAATACTTTGAAATATTTCAAATCCTTTGAAATATCTTAAAATCTGTTAACGCCTTTTAATGGTCTTCAGAATTATTTGAAATATTTAAATCTCTTAATAATCCAGTCAAATTATTGAAATATGTTGAAATAACCTAAAAGATTTTTAAAAAATTCAAGGAAATTCAGGAATAGATAAGATAATGTGACTGTGCTTGCTCTCCAAGTATTCTCTGATCTGCGACCAACTTATGTATATCTACTTCAAAAATAAAAATTGAATAGCTTATTCTTTTTTTGTTGTGTAGTATTTATTTTGTTTCACAGGATACTATTAATATTTATTCGTAAACATACTCCGATTTTTGTAGAAAATATAGAATATTCTTTTCATATGATACTAAACTGAAATTTTTTTCTGACAAAGTTGAAATGTGTGTCGCGGAACTGTAGAACGTATTACGAAATAAAATTGGAGTTTCGATACAAATTTACGTTTTTAAAACAAAAGAAAATAAACCATGCGGTATTATGCTGTTTTTATTTCCGAAATGAATTTAACTTTTATTAAGTTTTCAATAAAAATGTTCAAAATGTAGGATCCTGTCATGCTGAGAATCTGCAGTGAACTCTAAAATTTAATTGAACTATATTTGAGATTTTCAATTAGATTGAAATATCCAGTCCTATAAATAATTGCTTTGGATGAACTATTTGAAGCAACCAGATTTTATTTGATAAAGGTAAGATTTAAGGGTCAGATTGTTTTAGCTGTATGCCGGTCACGTCTTGAGTCGATGACGTTAACCCTGAGCGTATAACGAGGATTCGCATACGTGTATGAGTGCCTTTATTTGCACCAGACATGAAGCACGACATCAGGACGTGTTCAACCTACGAATTCAATGTTCGTTCATGCAAAATCGTACATGAATGATCAAAGTTTGAGAACATCTTCTTTATCTTATACAAGATATAAAATGTTATTTCTGGTTCGAATGTGTCTTCAGCTCAAAAAAATCACAAAAGTTAAAAAAGGAAGCGAAACTTTCACATAGTATTAAAATATATAGTAAGGTAACTTGACTAGCTGCAATGAAGGGGGGGGGGGTGGTATATTAAGAGTAGACGAGGAATTAGAGTTCTAATCCAAGATTCTCTTTACTTACATGTTACCGAAATCTAATACATTCCTTCGATCAAGTGGTTCGTGTCTATGCTAAGTTTCAAGAATATTCTATAACGTTATGTATAACGGCATCAAATTATATTGCGCGATTGAGAGCAAAGAATTTTGCATACGAAACTTCAACGTTCCATATTATCTCAATTACAATAATTATGAGAAAAACAAGGATGATTTATTGCTTCCTTATAGACAATACATTTAATTAAAAAGTGCTTTCTTTATTTTTTTAATGCGCAAAAGATGCTGGTGTACTCGTATAACTCGATATGGGGGTGGGGGGGGCTGTTCGTAACATTATTTTTGGACAAACAATTAGATCGACTTCTTCCATATAGAGATATGTTATCAGAGATTAAGAAGCCTACCTTGCATATATCGAGAACAGTCTACAGCTCTAATGATTCGTGTCCATGCTAAGTTTATAGAACAAGCTCAATGACGTCATTTAATTACACTGCAGAATTGTAAGAAATAATTTTTTCCTAAACAAAGTCAAGGTTTATTATGATTTTTATGACACATTACATTTTTACGTTACAAAACGTTATATCCTAAACGCTTCAGGTTTTATCAAAATTGCACATACATCTGAACAAAATTTCCTACTGTTACGTATGTCCGTGAAACTCAAATGCAACACAACTATATTTTTCTTAGATTCTTCATCTGATATCATAGAATTGTTAATAATTTAAATGTTCGATAAACTGAAAAATTAAGTCAAAAAGCACTTTTTGTACAAGCACATTTGCTAGCCTAATCTATAAATATGTCTTTCTCTATATCTTAAAGTTCTAGAATGTTTTACATTACAAGCAATTCATCTGATGTGATGAATCATTAAAATAAATTGGTAAGCAATTGGTAAATCAATAAAAATTGTTAAGGTAAATTTCGTAATCTCTAATAATATATTTCTTTCTTTGTTTCAAAGTTCCAAAAGTTTCCAGATTGCAGAATAATGTTTTTCATCTTATATTTTCAAATTGAATAAAATCAAGATTCTTTAATTGAATGATTTATCTGTAACGAAGCAGTAAATCAAATTTATAGATAACCGGAATAGCATTTATAGCCCTGCATATTAAGTTCTGCTGGTACACCTACACCTTCTGTGTATTAAATAAATAAATGAATTTTGTAATTGAATGTATTATCAATGAGAAAGGAATAAATCAACCTTGTTTTTCTTATAACTCTAATAATTGAGGTAATAAATAACTTTGAAGTTATTTACGCAAAAATCGTTACTCACAATTGCGCAATATTATTTTGCGACTTTACAGGTAATCTTCAAGAATATTCTATATTATTAACTTAGCGCGGACACAAACCACTTAAGTTGCGAAATGGTTTTGATGTCGGTAACATGTCGGTAACAGAAATCTTGGATTCGAACAATATGCAATATGTAGTAGGGAGAATGAATACAATATTTTATTTTGTTTTTGAATTCAAAGGAGGTCCAGAAGTTGTCATTTTTTACCCAGATCTCCCATAATAACATGTAGATTCAAAAAATATAGTCTATGTTTACGCATCCACGATAAAGCTCAGAATACTGAAGAATAGGGAGTTTGTTGTTAGAACGACAGGAAATGAAATCTTTATTGGACAGGAAGGATATCAACAATTTTGTACCTCGTGAAATATTATGAAATTAAAATGAATGATTTAAAATTAATATTTTTAACTATTTAAGACTGTTTTTTGCACATGTTTTATTTATAAATATAAAGGAGGAGAATTAAACCAAAATAGATGATTTCTTAACGAAAAATATAATAACTATATTGCAGATAAAACATAAATTTCAATTCAAGAACAATTAAATTCAACTAAAAATGGAAATTTTTTAACAAATCAGTATAATTTTTAACAAAAATGTAGATTTTTATTACAGTGGTTAAATTTTCTAGCTAAATGCTACAGTTTTAAATTCAAAAAATGAATTTCCTACCAAAATGTTGAATTTACAATCCGAAAATATGAAGTTTCAACAGAAAAGTCATGCGTGACTAAATAGATAGTTTCAACTTCAAGTGCTCAATTTTCAAGAAAAAAAGGAATAGTTCAATTTAAGTTGAAATTATGAATTTTCGAATCAGAAAGTTGAATTTTCAATCCGAAAAGACGAATTTTTGATTAAAACTTAAATATTTAAAATATATAAATAAAATATATAAATATAGATTATATAAATATAGAGAGATGTTTAAATTAAGAGTGTCAAAATTAGACATTTTTGACTCAGAAAAATAAAAACAACAAAAGAGAAATTTAAGCACAAATTAGTGAAAGCTTATGTAACCTAACTTAGTAGAAACTAACTCATTGTAAACATACAGCAATCAACCAAACGACTCTGAGCTAAGTTTGTAAGCGCAATCCTGCTTGTATTAAATGTATACAATTACCTGGAATTTGAAGTTGCTTTTACGACATTAACTTGAACTACAAATGTTCTCAAACCTAATTTTAATTGACAAAAGCTCTTGAGACTCTAGACTCATCTTCAACACTTCGATCCTACTGGGGATGCGTTCAACTTTGGCTTTTGAAAGTTCTCGCTTGACGGTGAATTGAATCTTGGCTGTATACTCGAGTTAGCTTCAAACAATAGCGGGCAGCGTGTCAATTAGAAGATAATTAATTGTAGCTTCAAGAGACAAGTTCATAATAAGTCTGCCGAATGTGCAGTCTATTGGAACATTTAATATAACAAGAAATAGTCTTTTCCAAACTGAGTTAGTTGTGTTTATTATCCACTGGGAATCAACTTTCAAGCATCTATTAACACTTGCAAGATTTCATTATACTAACCAAATGAAAACTTTATTTTCCTCAGGAAAACAAGGTAGTAACTGAACAATATTCATGTATTTCTTAATAACTCCAATTTTCAATTAAAGGCTTAATTTATTATGCAAAATAAGTAATTCGTTTTCATTTTTGAAAATAATTTCAACTTCATAGGAAGTTTTTAATTTTGTAATAATTCAAATTTAGGATGACATAATTTTGCCGAATTTTTAAAGGCCTGAAAAACGAATACACTCAGAAAATTGTTTGTTTGAATAAAACAAAAAAATTTGTTTGAATTCATATAATTGAATCAGACAAATTTTTCGCTTCAATTAAAAAAAGGTTTAGTTAATTTTAAGAAATGGAAACTATTTGCCTTATTGATTGAAACCAATCATTTGTTTAGTACAATTTGTTTGATTTAAACAAAACATTGACTTTTATTATACAATGCATTTGTTTAAAATATGTTTATTCGATTTCATAAAAATATTTGTTTGATTCAAACAAAAAATACAGTACAAAGCAATACTACAAAGTTCCGCTGGCGTGACAAAGCGCTACCGGCGGTTCCTGATTAACTTACCTAGAATCTGAATTAATTTATCATGCGATTTATTTTATGGCACCGGTATTTTTCAGTGTTGTATTATTCTGAAGGTTCTGATTTACTGTAAAATCTTAATTAAATTGAAAAATGGACGAAATATCTCTAGTTTAGGAATTAATTGAATTGTGGGGCGTTTACCTTGGATATAATTGAAGATTTCGAATGTGAGACTTTTTCAAAACTAACCTCCTTTTTTAATGAAGATGATTTATGACATCAATCATGTTCTTTTCTTTTATAATTATCATTGTATAATTAAAACCAGAAACACGTATATATACATTCAATTCAAATGTCTAACTCTGGTTCATTTCTCATTATTGTAATTTATTATTGTTTTATTCTGAAATGAGAAGCACAGAGTTAACAATTAACCAGAATTAAGCTTCGGAATGAATACGTGTTTCTGGTTTTACATATAAAACGATTATTATGATTAAGAATAAACATATTATCGAGCTCATACATTATTTTTATAAATAATGCTGAATTTTTAGGTTAAGTGTAATAAAAAGATTTACTTCACTTAAACAAAGTCTATAATTAATTGAAAATATATATATTCAATGTAAACAAGAACAACTATGCAATGGCATAGTTGACATAAAGTTGAATGTGAATATTAAACGTTATAAAGGAGTTAACATTTTTATTTATTTTGCATTAGATTTTCAAATTTTCAACAATCATCTGTTTTTTTTCGGAAATTTGAAAATTCGACCATTCACTTTTTTCTAGAACCTGAAACTTGCGTTACTTACTATTATTGGGAATTCAAAATTTCGGCAATTTATTATTTTCGGAGATTTAAATATACCGCAATTTACTATTTGCCATAATTTAAAAATTAAGCAATTTATCATCTCCGTGAATTGGAAAATTCAGGCTTTAATGTTTCGGGAATTAACATTTCCAATAGTTTTATTTTCTTTCGGAAATTTTTATTTTTTGCGATGCTTATGTTCCTGTGATTAATTGTTCGGCATTTTTTTACATTCGATGTTGGAAAAATTTGACAAAATTATTGTAAATTTTCTTCGCAGTACAAATTATTTTACTAAGAATATTCAATTACAAATTGTTCAAGTTTTTGTAAATTGCCATTTTTGTTCAGCTTTTTTGTTTGAAAATTCCAATTCCTAGCTATTGGCTGTAATCATTTGCGACCTCATTTGCTAAACATCATTTTTTAAAAAGATATATAATTTTAGTTGAAAATTTATCTCTTTGGTAAAATATATAACTATTTTGTTAAAAATGTAATTTTTTCAATGAAAGATTTATATTTTTGGTTAAAATTGTACCTTTTTGATGAAAAATTCATGTATTCTGATACAAATTTATACTTTCACCTAAAACAAATGAACGCTCTTGTTTGAATAATCTCGTTTGGGTAAGAACGGAACAACCCTTTATTAGAAATTAACCTGTTCTGGGCAAGGATTCAACCAATTTCTTTAAAATTTGCATTTTTTGTTTGAAAATTCCGCTTCTTTGTATGAATATTTAACTTTTATTTTATTTTGATTATATACATATTTATTCGAATTTAAATATTTTTTAGTAATAAATTCATATTTTTGGGTATACAATCCTTTTTTTTTAACTCAAATATTTTACAAAAAGATCGTCTTTTTGTGTAAATTTAACTGTCCTGTGGAAAGTTCACGTTTTGACAAAAAATTTAACTATTTAATAGACAATGAAACTATCTAAATGAAAATAAACTTTTGTTGGTTAAAAATTCATATTTGTGGAAGATTCAACCGGTTTGTCGAAAATATATCTTCTTTGTTTGGAAAATCATCTTTTTTGATTGAAAATTAAACTATTTTGGTAGAAAATTTACCTAATTGTTTAAAAATTACATAATTCCGGCTGGACGATGTATAGTGTGTTTCCTTGTAACTCTTTTCCAGCTTCCCCAATCGTTTTGTGATATACTGTAAGACCAGTTGCGCAAATATCCTCAGCCTGAAATAGTACATTTCGATACGTGTGTGATAGGTGATTATTTAGCGAAAAAGACGTTTTTCGCACAAGCGAAGTGAGTGAGAAAAGTCTCATTCACTAAAAATAACCTTTCACACAAATACTGAATAGTATTTTATACCACGAAAGGCGAAAAAATCATGTCAAACTTGAAGTTTTGAGCTTAGAGTGGTATAAATGAAACTATTTATTTTAAAATTGAACCAGTATGTAAAAATTTAACTTTTTTTTTGAGGTTCCATACTGCCGGGTTGGAATTTCAACTTCTTTGTAGAAAATTCGTCTTTTTGGGTAGAAAATTAATCTTTTATTTTTAAACTTGATTTTTTGCTTGATGATTGAATTGTTTTTTTTTCAATTCTCCTTTTTGTGTGAAAGTAACTAGGAAATTGTAAAGCACATTGTGGATAAAAACGAGTGCGAAGCACAAAAACCTCGATGAGAATGTTTTCGTTAAAGCCAAAGGAGCTTTAACAAAAGAAAATTCACAATCACCAATTCAAAATTAAAATTTTAGAATTGAAGTTAAGTTTTTAACTTAAAATGTAACTGTTACATTTTTTGTTGGAAACTCATAGTTTTCAGAGCAAAGTTGAAATATTCGGTTCAAAATTCGTCTTTCTTCATTGAAAAGTAACACTTTTGTTGAACACTATTTTGTGAGTCTACCTTTTTCAGTCAAAAACCGCATTCACTAGAATCGCGAAAAACGCAGAATAAACGTGAAAGCCCTGTTTAGCTACGATTACTTAACTGTGATTGAGAGGGTGTTGCAGGGGCAAAACTACGGTTAATCACGACTGAGAACAAGTTGGGGGGGGGGGGGGGGGGGGGGGGGGGGGGTCAAAAGTAGCTCTAGATTGGAAACGTAGTTTATGGTCAGCCCCATAACGGCGAATCCCTATTTGTTTGTCAACCCAGTGACCTTTTGGTCAGTTTGAAATTCTGGCTACGTAGTTCTCGGATCGGGTCTCCCTCGGGGCTTAAATTGCATCCAAGGATTAGCGGAGTTTAGCCGCTATAAACGTTATAGTTTGAAGCGACGTTACTCCAGTTCGGCTCATAGGTTCATTCAGCTCGGTTCGAGCCGTACCGAAAGTTTTCCTGGCGGTTTCCTTCTGGAGCTGAACGAGCAATCTAGAATATCGATATCGGGAACGATCAACAGAGTTACTGACTGGTCAGTCCCCGCCAGCCTGTCTGCCTTCCTGCAGGCTAAGAGCTGATTTTGGCAATTTCCGCGGATGAAACGTTCGCTCGATGAAACGCCTTCCAGGGTCCCAACTATAGATATAATATCTATGTATATTCACGGTGCTGCATTCTCTAAGTTTCGAACCTGGATAATTGTTAGCGAACTCTTGTTAGTCCAAGAACCGTCCAACTCTTGTTAATCCTACCCTCAATAATTTGGGCCAAGTTTCAATAAATTTTAAATTCAATTAGAAAAAAATATCTAAAATATAAAATTAATATTGATAAAACTTTTTTCTATTTCATAGTATCTATTATCTAGAATAATGTAAGGTAAAAGAAAGAACAGTTTTATTTAATTTTTTGACGAGAAAGATGAATTCTGAACAAAATAGTTGAACAATTAATCAAATAGATTAGTTGTCAAGCAAGAAGATACATTTTTAACCAAAAAGAATAATTTTCTGGCTGAAAAGAGGAATTTCCAACAAAATATACTGAAACCTATCTCTTTCGGCCCCGCAACTCCTCTCATCAACGAAATTCGGGACCCGTTCATTTTTCGGAACGGATAAAATTTAAGAAAGGTAAAATTTCAGAATGGGTTATGATACATAATGGTAAAACGGGGGCCGTTCATTTTTTGGAACGGTAAAAATTAAGAAAGGTAAAATTTCAGAATGGGTTATAATACATAATGGTAAAACTTAGGAATAGCAAAAAGTAGGAAA
>NC_046658.1:91461611-91490064 GCF_010883055.1 Belonocnema kinseyi | reverse complement strand
TGGATTTCTGATTTATTCCTTTTTCCGAATTTTTGGTATTCCTAAGTTTTACTATTATGTATTATAACCCATTCTGAAATTTTACCTTTCTTAAATTTTATCAGTTCCGAAAAATGAACGGGCCCCGGTAAAACTTAGGAATACGAAAAATTCGGAAAAAGGAATAAATCAGAAATCCAAAACTCTGAATAGTTTTTATTCGGAAACCAAAGAAGCGGAATGGGTAAAAATTCGAAAACGTTAAAATTAGGAGGGTGAACAATTAGGAATAAGTAAAAATACGGAGAGGAAAAAATCGGAAAGTAGAAAAATTCGGAATAGTAAATAAATGTTGCTATTAGCAGGTCTATAGTTTTTTTTTATTTATGGTAGCATACAAATATTTATCACAGTAAATTTAAATAGCATATCATAATAAATTTATTTTATCCGTCATTTTAAATTTTTCACGAAAAAATAATTATTTTCTATCATTATATAATTTAAAAACAATTTTCAACGCACAACATAAATTTATTATGATATGATATTTAAATTCACTGCAATAAACATTTGTTTGCTACCATAAATAAACAATTATACACCTGCTAATAGGTATATTTATTAACAATTCCGAATTTTTCCTCTCCGTACATTAACATATTCCTAATTTTTCACCCTCCTAATTTTAACGCTTCTGAATTTTCATCCATTCCGCTTCTTTGGTTTCCGAAGAAATACCTTTCAGAGTTTTGGATTTCCGACTTATTGCTCTTTCCTACTTTTTGCTATTCCTAAGTTTTACCATTATGTATTATAACCCATTCTGAAATTTTACCTTTCTTAATTTTTACCGTTTCGAAAAATGAACGACCCCCCAAAATTCTGACGCAATCAATTCCAGGAAAGAAAAAATCCAGTTTACCGAATTCCCGGTCCTGGCCTAGTTATATTTTTCACCAAAGAGATGAATTCTCAACTAACAGTTGCAATATTAAAGAAAAAAATTTAATTTCTACGAAAAGAGAGTTCGAATTTAAAACAGTTTTCAAAACGATTTCACATATTAATAAAGTTTTGACAATGTTTTCAAACACAAATTGCCTTCAAATATTTCAGCTTCTTTGTCGCTTTTAGCAATATTTTAAATCATTTAAAAGCCTTATAAATTTTTATTGCAAATTAATTTTTTAATGAAAAGTAATTATAAATTTCCCCAGGAATCTTTGAAAAAATTTCATTTTAGTGACTCCTTTCAAGACATTTAAAAATCTTCAAAATTTTATGACGAAATATTTTAGAATTAAGATTTTATAACAGCTTGTATCTCTTTATAAAATTGAAATTATTTTTGAAATTTCTTTAAAACTTCTAGTTATCGTTTGAAATTATTCAAATTTTTCTTAGAGCTTTTCTTTAAATCCCAAGATGATTGAAATTTTTCTTTCAGTCCAATTTTCTTTGGAAATGTTACAAATTAATAATTTTGGAATACAGATGTGCATTAAAAGGAACATTTTGTTTCTATTAGTTTTTTGGGAGGGGGGGGCGGTGCTCCAAATTAAAGGTTTTGACATAGATAAGGATTAGAGAAATTATTTGCCATTTTAGTTGCTATTCCCTATTTCGTTTGCTATTTGCTATTCTTCGATATTTTCTTTTTGGTTAGCAATGTTTCAAAATTATAATAAATAAGAAGCTGTTGGTTTTAGAGTAATATGTTATAACAATGTAGATTGTAAATAAACGTTCATAAATATTTAATTGTATTGCTTTTTGTTATCAATAGGTAAAAAATTAAAAAAAAGGCCAAATTTAATTTTGTGTTTAGATGACTATACAACTGAAGGTCTCGTCATATAGATTTTCATTACAAATAAAATTGTAAATACTATAGTGATATTTTTTATTTATATTAGACGTTGAAAAAAAACATGAATGCGGAAAAGCTTTTGCATAAAGCTTGAAATTTTACATGAAACAAATGTTTTTAAATTTAAAGCTTTATAAAATAAAAATATTTTATAGTTTATGCTCGAAAAATAATGTATTTCAATTATTTAGGAAACTTTTTTTAGATTTGCAAATCATAACAGTGGATGGATTATGTATGATTTCATACTCCACATGTAGCAAAAAAATACAACGAAACTATAATAAAAGAAAGCGAAATGTGGAATGTGAAATTTAAAATGATGTACCTAATCAAACCAAACAAAACATCCAGCAAAAGTAATACGAGTATCACGCAGTGTCACAATCGATCACAATTTTAAACTATCAATTCAGGAATGTCAAAATTTACTCCACATGTCCCAAATTACCTTATTTTATGGTATATCACGTATAATTACAGACTTTTGGAACAAGTCATATAAATTATGAAATTGACTTTTCCGTGAATGGATTAAGCCTTGTGTGAGTGTTATGCGATGGAAGGTATACATTTTATCACCATGCGGTACGATTCCCGAAGCTAACGGGTTTTGGAACACAGCCAACGATTCGAACTTATTTCCTTCCTTCCAATTCTCATTTTCCTTTCTATCGTGATTTCCTCTAGCAAAGAAAACTACAAGAAGGAGTGTGAAAAGTTCCCGCCCGTCCTAGTTCCCCAGGATGAAAAAGTCCAGCAGACTTAGCTAGACGTAGGAAATCCTTGCTGAAGGTACTCAAGCTGCGGTAAAACCGTCAAATTTATTCTCAAAGAACCGATTTTACTGGGTTCTACCCCCTAGATTTTTCTCTCTTCTTCACTATCTTCTCTCATTCTATTCTTTACTCTCCAAAGGACTTTTCTTTGGCCAATCCGCACCTTTTGCTTTATAGCACGAGAGAAAATGTAAATCCTACTACGGAACAAAAGGATGTGAAATATTGTTACCGGGTGTCCTTTGAAGGCGTAACTTGAATTGTGCTACTCAGTGCTGTTTTTATTTCTTACAAACGAAAGTGCAGATTGGAGTTGTATTTTTAAGAGGCTATAATAACACACATCATATTTTTCACAGATAATTCATACATCTCTTCTTTGTTGAATAAATCTGGATAAATTCATAGGGAAAAGTTTGGAGTGTATAAAATATTAAAATTAAATTTTTCTGAAGAAAGATCTTCTTATATTGCTCCACTGGCAATCGAACCACAGAATTTTCGATTGCATGTCGGATGATTATCTAATTAAGCTATTCTGGAGATGGGAAGAAAAATATTTTTTCAGAAATACGAGCAATCTCAAGCCAGGTGTTACATTTATGATAACAGTACTTTAAAGGAATCTGTATTATCATCAGAGATAGTTATAGTCGATCAGTGTAGATGCCATTCCACAATAAGTGAAAATATAAATAGAACTATCGATCAAGTTAACTCTTTAAATACAAGAAAATATTTGACCTCATTTTTGACTGGATAAAAAGTAAATTTTTTAATTTATTCTGTTTCTAGTCAAAAATGACGTTACGTATTTTCTTTTTTTCGGAGAGTTAACTTGATCGTTAGTTCAATTTCTATTTTCGTAGTTTGTGGAAGGACATCTACATTGATCGATATTAGTTACCTCTGATGATCATTCAGATTTCTTTAAATTACTCTTATAGAATATTTTTATAATATGAATTGAGGACTTAATATGTAAGAAACTTAGGGTTGGGATGGTGGTGATGAAATGTGTAGGTTATTATTTTGTTTATTTACACGTCTGGACATAAGATATGTCCTTTTCTATATTAAAGCTTCCCATTTCCCTTATTAGGTAATATGTAACCTAATAGTTGCCAAAAGTGACGAATATTGTCTTGAATACTAAATAATTCGATAAAATTTCTAAAAAATCCAGGTGAATTTACATGAATTCAGGATAATTAAAAAAAATAAAACAATTAAATATAATTCAAGTTAATTTTAAAGGAATTAATAAAAAATTATAAGAATCCGATAAAATTCATGAAAATTCAGGGAAAATTTTATTTACATCCATGTGAATTGAAAAAATTCAGAATATTCTACTAATTTCAGTAAAATTGGACTACATTTAAATAAGTTTAAAAGAATTTGATTTTAAAAAATCCGAAATTTTAAGTCGAGTTTCATAAGACTACTGCATTAATTAAAAAAAAAAAATCAAATATTTTAATCGATTACATTGTGTAGAATTAAGTCAATTAAGAAGAATTCAAGAAAATTCAGTACAATCGAGAGAGAGAAAAAAAAGTGAAAATTTCCAAAAATTCAAAAAAGCTCTTAATAATTGAAGAGTAATGAATGAGAATTCAGCGTAAATTACAAATAAACTGAAATGATTTGAAAAAATATTAAATCTTCTAGTCTTGAATATAATGTGAGTTTCAAAGACTTGTGTGACTTAAAAATTACAACAAAATTTGTCTCAATTCAATTAAATTTAAAGAAATTAAGCAAAAGTTAAAAACACGAGGAGAATTGCAAAAATTTTAAAAAAAACTTCAAGAATTCAGATTAAAATGAATTTGGGTGAATTTTAAAGGAACTGAAATGAGTTGAAAATAATTGAGTTAAAAAGAATTCACGCGAATTCAAAGAAATTCAAAGAAGTTTAATTGCATAAAGAGAATGTTGAAGAATAGAAAAAAAATTCAAACAATCTAGGATACATTAATAAGAATTGAGGGTGAATTCCAATTGAATTGAATTGAGTCTTCATTCAGAAAAATTGTGTACGTCAGGTATAATTTAGTGAATTTAGAAGAATTTTATTAATTCAGAAAAATTGAGTTAATATATGAGACTTTGGTGAGTTTAGGAGCATTCAAGTGGATTCAAAAGAATTCAGAGAAAGTTAAAGAAGCAAGAAAATTTTTAAGAAATAAAAAAACTTTTAGGACAGAATAATGAGAATTTAGGACGAAATGCAAATTAATTTAAATGAGTTGAAAAAATTGACAAATATTACACGGATTGAATTTAAAATAATTCAAAAGAATCCAGTTGAAGTTGGAAAAAACTTCAGAGGATTTTAAAGAATTACATTTTTTCTAATAATTTTTGGCACTGATTTGATAAAAATAAGAGTCAATTTGGAAGAATTTAAGGGAGGTCTGATAAAATCCATATATTCTAATAAAAGGGAGCGAACTGATTTCAAGTAGAATTTAACAGAATTTAAGTGAATTTAAATTAAAGTAACGATTAAAATTAAATTCGAGTGAATTTAGTGAAATTCAAGGACAATGAGAAGTATGCGATTAAATTAATGAACATGCAAGTTAATTGAACATAATTCAAAAATACTTTTTAAAATTCAGTGAATTTATTAAATTTGAAATAAATTAGGAAAAATTTAAGAGAATTCAGAAAAATGTTGTTAAATGCATAAGAATTCAAAGTAACTTTATTTATACTTAGCGGTGCAATAAAAAAACTACAAAAATCAATAAATTGAGTATAATTTAAAAACTTAACAGAAATTAAGCAAATAAAAAGATCAGATTACATTAGAAATGTACTCAAATTTTTTGTTGATTCTGTGGAATTTACAGAATTGAAGAAAAATTAGGGCCATGTGTACGTGTGTTCAAATTTCGATACAAAAAGTCGTATTATTTCGGTACGCGCAAACTTTAGACAGTCCTATAAGTAGTTACGAATTCAGGGAGAATTCCAAATGAATTTACCTGACTTAAAAAAACTGTTCAAATGCAAAATATTGCATTGATTTCAGTAAAATTAGAGCGAATTTATATTAATTGAATAAATTTCATTCAAAATAAAGATAAACTCAGAATAGTTCTAGTAATCCAAAAAATTTGTTAAATCCAATTATCAATTGAATTCAACGAATTTCAGTGATTGCAATATAATTATTAGTAAATTGAAAGGAATTATTATAAATTAAATTGAATTAACAAATTATTTGTCTTTTTTTTAGTTTATTGAAAATGTAAGCTACCAAGAAAGTGAATTAGAAGTAGGAAGTGTTAAAAAAATTTAAAAAAGTTTTTAACAGCGTTCAGAGTTCACAAAATCCTTCCGCAATTAAATTATTTATTTCATGCTGTATAAAACTTACAACTTGTTATTTATAATTACATTTCTCCACAGAGTTGTAAAGTTTATGGAAAAATTCGGCCAAATGGAAAGTTTCATGAAGATCTGAAAACGTTTTGAAATTTCCAAAGTTTCAAATATTAAGGAAGAAAAATGTAATTATTTTACTATGTATTCACATAGAATAATATTATTGACATATAAATATTAATACCAAAATGGTTATAATGTAATGTAAAATATAGAGCCTAATATGCTGAAAAATTAACGTTACTTTCCAGGCAAAATTTTCAGAAAATTAAAAATTAATACGAATTCCTATTTGTTTATTGCAGGTTTCACATGTTTTTCTTTACCCTTTTTTTCTCTTATCTACTCAAATGCGAACTGAATTAATGGAAACCAGTAAGAAAATCAAACTATTTTGCTGGAAAGTTTATTCTTTTCATTTTAGGCATTTATTATAATTTTTTTGGCTGAGTTCTCATCGTTTTTTTTTAATTTAATTTTTTTTTTGAAAATTCTACGCTTTTGATAAAAAATATTTGTTTTTAAGACCTAATTGCGACACAGAAACTTCGATGTTTTGACTTTAGAGTTCAATAATTTGTTACAATTATTTTTTCTGTCTCAACCCAAAGTTCATTTTTGGTGGCAATTTGGTAGAAAATGAACATTATTATCAAAAATTCAACTAATTGGTATATGTTGAACTACTTTGTATAAAATTAATTTTCTTCAATGATGATGTCTCATATCACATGAGAATGTATTTCTTTGATTTAAAACTTGTTTTATATCGTTAAAAATCCCTTTTAAACTCATAATTTTCTTGAAAATTAAATGACCGGATTGGAAATTAAGATTTGTCTTGAAAATTCACATTTTTGGTTTATAAACTCTGCTGCTTTGTTCAATTTTTTTGGGCTTAAAAATTAAACATTTTGAGTACAATTTCTGTTTTTTCTGGAGTTAAAAATATTTTTTTGTTAAAAATTAAACCAAGTTATTGAAAATTCTTCCTTTTGGTTTAAAAGTTAGTAAATATGGTATACGATTTAATAAAAAATTCAACTGCTTGGTTGACAATTAATAATTTGATTTAGTAAAGAATTAAGTATTCTGTTAAAAATTAATTTCTTTTGATTCAAGATTCATTATCGTAGTTGAAAATTTATTTCTGGTTGAAAATCGAACAATTTTGATGAATAATAATTTATTTAAATGAAAATTTATTAATTCAGTTTTTGATCGAAAATGTACCTTTTTGCAGTAAAAACTTATACTATTTAATTTAAAAATCACTTATTTGTGTAATTATTCATGTATTTTATTAAAAATTTGTCTTTTTTGGTACAAAATACATAAATTGTCTATCAAATAGTTCAATTTTCTAATAAAAAGGATAAAAATTGCATCAAAAATTTAACTGTTAAATTTTTAGTTAAAAAGTTTAATGTTGAACAAAATAGTTCAATTTTCAAACAGATATGAATTTTCAACTACAATGATAAATCTTAAGAAAAATGATTTTCAACAAAATACAGTGAAACCTTTAATAGCCCTCTCTTTTATATCCCTTCCGAGAATTGACGCTGTGTCACAGGTAGGTGTAACAGGTGCTGCGCGGGATGTGCGGGGTCTGTGGTTGTCACTCAAGAAGGCATTTAGGCGTGAACAAACAAAAGCGGAGCGCGCTATAATGAGTTAGTTCCCAACCACCGTTAGCCCCAAAATCGGCGTCGTAGTAGAATTTCACTGTAGTTGGATCCTTACCAAAATAGAATATTAATTGTCAAGTAATCAGTTGCATTTTGTACCAAAAATATTAATATTTTTACTAGAAAAGAGTGAACAAGAAAGCTAATGTTTCAACAAACCAAAAAAGAATAACTTTTTACCAATAAAGTTAGATTCTCATCAGAAGAGTTGATTTCTTAAGCTCTATAGTCGAATACTTTGGAAAACATTTTAGTTTTGATCCCGAAGAGATGAATTTTCAACAAGAGAATGTTGCGTTTTCGATAAAAAAAAAGATCCCTTCTGAACCACGAATATAATTGTAGACTTTTCAATCTCAAACAATTTACTTTTAACCCATAATAGTTGGATTTCCTTGTTAGGTTTTATTAATTTAGTTTGCATTTAAATGAAAAAATAGAATAAATATACACATGCATAATGTTTGCTTTTTAATAGCCAAAATTTAAAGTGAACTTTCTTTAAAAAGTAAGTGAAACGTAAAATCAAAGTAACTGAAAGTGACCTAAGTGACTGTGTGGTCAGCCTTGTAAATTGAGGACCACCTAACATAATTTTATCGCCGAAGTCACCTTATTTCTAAAATGGAATTGGTTTTCGATATGGCGGGACATTTTATATAAAACGGTATATCAGCTGTAAGATTTTATGATCCTGAAGAGAAATTGTATTCTGTATTTTATTGAGTTTCCTGATTTCCAATATCATTTGGTGCCGTATACTATAACGCTTTGCAAATATATATATCAATCTTTTAAAACAGCAATTTTTTCTCTATCTGCACAGAGTCTGGTTTTGTTTTCTAGCATAGACACGTGCATGAAAATTAAAAAAAAATTATTTCTTAGAGGCCGTCGTGCCTCTCTCAGAGAAGCTTTTAACCCGTTTCTTTCCATGAAAATCTAATAAGCTCACATTTAATCCGATCTAATGAACTCTAATTTAATGTAAGGCAATCTAATCCTTTTTCTTTCTACGCCTTTCGCCTTTGCGACCTAATCTCTTGTCATCCCTTCTGCTACTGACCAAAGCTCGCTTTTACATCCTAACCATTAATCCATTACCTTCTTTTTATCGAGTGTTCCTTTCCGGAACACTTTTCCCAATTAGAGAAATTTTATTGTTGAAAGAAAAGGAGTTTAGTTTCTACTTTATATGAGTTTTTACATTAAAAATAGTATATTACGTTGACAAATTAATTTGTCGCCTTTACTTTGATGTCTTGTGACTCTTGGTAAAAATTGAATTTTTTCCGTCCAGGGGTAGTTTTAAAGAACGAAACTTGATCTTTAAAATACAATACAATATATGGCGGCTTTGCGGACCTAGCCTCAAAAATCATCAGTTAATGCAATGGTATCCGTCAAGGAACATTTGAGAATTTTGCATTCTTTTCAAATTTCAACTGAAAAAAACTGCAGCTTAGGCGAGCGAAATGATTTCGTCTACCTAAGGAGACAATCGTGATTTTTTAAATTGGAATGCAAAAATAATGTAGTAACTAAAATGCTCCTTGTCGGACGATGTTTTAATTACTAATGGTTTTTGCGTTTGAGTTCGCAGAGCTGTCACCTATTGGATTGTGTTTTGGAATTTAAGATATGCTTTTCAAAATTAACTTAGGGAAAAAATCAGCTTTGACCACGATTTGCAAGACATCAAAGTAAGAATTGAATTTGTAGACATAATATTCATGTCTATCTCTTGTTATGCATATTTTTACTAAATAACCTTTTTATTCTATGGCATTGCCGCAGAATATGTTAATTTAAAATTGTGGTAAGGTACCATAAGCAAATTACATTACACACCTTTAGCCACTTTTAACCCCCCCCCCCCCCCCCCCCCCCCCCGAATGTAATAAGATATAAGCAAATTCTTTCGACGCTTTGACGCTACCCCCTATCTATTTTAGATGATTTTGTTTTTATATTCTCAGCACATCTGATTTAAGGCAATTGAATATTTACTACCAAAAACACCGAGGATCCGAACTTAAGAAACCAATATAACACGTTCCTTTTTGTTACGTGAAGTTAACGTGTACCGAAACTTCCGTTATTTTCGTTACTGATATTGCCGTCAACAACAAAAATCGTCTTCAATGTTGTTTCGCTGGTTGCTAAGTGGAAGGAACTAATATCGGGACGGAATTTCCTGAGACTTAGGAAAAAGTAACTCGACCTGTTTAATGAAGTTTCTTGTATTTCGATGAAATTTGTTGTGATTGTTGTGAAAACAAAAAATGAAGAAAAAATTTGGAAGATTAACTTTAGCTTTTTCTAAAGTCTCAAAAATGTACGAAAAAGTTTGCAAAAATTCAACAATAATTTTAGTGACCACAATTTTCAATATTTACAATTTTTCAGTGTTGGGCTGCATTTAGAAATAGACAAATAATCCACCTAAATTATTTCTAATTTTTTAGAAGCGATTTTTTCCAGATTTGTTGCTCTTTCAACAAAAAAATTCCTCGAAAGATCGAATTTTAACATTCTTCAAAGATATTCTGAAGTAAACCCCTTATAAGGGATTTGTAAGTCAAAACTATGACAAATGGGACAATCCGGGTTCTACAGAGGATTTTCCAGGTCTCTTAATCATATTCAGCGAGGAATTTCGATACTTTACATTCCTGCGACGGCTCAAACGCGTTTTAAAGACAGTGATGATGGTCTGCATTCACCAGAAGGCTTACCAGGTCGAGTTTGATCATTCTCCGGAGGCACTTTCCTATTATCACTCTAAAAGGATGTAAAAAAAAAGTAATTATGAGAATTGCAATAATCCGGGTGCTTCAGAGGATTTTACAGGTCATTTAAACATATCTCTCGAGGAATTTTAAGACTCTGTGTCCCTACGAAGGCTAACTTAAGTTTTTCCGGAAAAAGTAAAGATGAACTAGGTCTGCTCGAGTGCATACTTGCTCAAAAATTAAGTTTTATCAGAAAATTCAGCGACCTAGTGAATTCAATAAAATATGCTTGTAGTCCGCTAATAATCAAGACTCCCAGGCCCTCCTGGAGGGTGTCTTTTCGGAAAACAAAGAACAGTGTCAAAGCTCGACCTCCTGGACAAAATCCAAACTCGAACAATATGTTTCAGTGACCTGGTGAATTCAGATTCCCTTGGAGTGTTTTATCCAAAATGCTTCTGAACAATTATAAAAATCCCTGGCAGGGGTTTTCCTGGAAATGCCTTCAAAGAATTTTGAAATTCGATCTAGTAGGTCTCCTACTTAATCCTAGAAATCTTGCGCTATACGTTTTTTGGATATTCTATTTTAATAAAATTACTAATAGTCATTAAGCAATAACGTTAATTCAGTTATTTAATTTAGCTTCGTCCTTGAATTCTGTCGAATAGTTTAATTTTCAACTACAAAAATACATTTTGAATTAAACGGAAAAATTTTCAAACACCGAATATTCAGCTTCAACTAAAAACCGCTGCACTTTCAACAAAACAACAGAACTTCAACCAAGAAAGGTGAATTTTCAATCAAAGAATATTACTTTTCTACCAAAAGAGATAAGTTTTCAATAAAAATGGACGTATTTTCAATAAAACAGTTGAAATTTTAACGAAATATGATAAATTTTTCATAGAATAATTTATTTATCGATTAACCAAATGCATTTAGATATTCCAATCGTGTTCTATTAATTTAGTTCACATTGAAGTGAAAAACAAAACAAAAAACTGGTAAAAAGGGAAGTTTCTTTAAAACAAGGAAAAAAGACGAATACTTTATTCAATGAATTTCTAATAGGGTTTGTTTGTGAATAATATAACCTAATATATTCTCGAATACTTCTCCATAAAAGCTGTAATGTAATTTAAGGATGGTCCCTGAACGAACTCTGGTAAATTTAGTAGCTTGATGAAAATCAAAATGAGGAACTTAAATTATAGATTTTTAAAAATCGAATCATACATGAATCAATAAATAAACTTGGAAAATAGAATAGTAGGTAAGTAGGTTAGTAGGTTCTCATCTCATTTGTCAAAAGCTTAATGGTTGTGGAATTGTTTCATAATTTAACTTTGAGGAATGAAGAGACGATTTAAAGATTTCTGTGACACGTGACTTCTATTCAAATTCAAATAAAAAGTTGAAATTACCTAAATACCTCTTTCATTATCTATAAATCTTTTAGCCTATGCATACGAGTTTAAAGTCATAATTTAAGGTTCTGTTTTGGACCGGATTTTTAATAATTTTTTAATAACAAGTCCCTATTATAAATTCCAGCGTTGTAAGCTACACCGTAAACTATACGTTCAATACTACACCCGGATTGTTTCACTTTCAAGCGAAGGTAAGGAATTTTACGAATTTGTTGTAAAATGGTTGAATGAATAACTACAAAATGTTCATTTTGCGCGAAAAACGTCATTTTCGAAATTCTCTAAATTTTTCAGCACACATGTTTTATTTTACCTGATTATTAATATAAAAGAATCAGAATTTTGATTTTGTAATATTTTTATTATAGAATCTTTCATAAACGGCATAAGACAACTTGAATTAAAATTAAATTTTTTTCAATTCATTGTGCTTGACAGTTATTCAAAATTCCTCGCATAGAAAGTTCCCTGACTTTTGAAAGATTTTTTTTTCATCCACGACTTTCCCTCATCAATAAAATTTTCCGAATGTTCCCTTATTTCCAGGTGTTACCTGAACTTAACTAGGCGAAAACATAGTCTTGGCTAAGACAACGTTTACTTGACTCAAGACGAGCCTTGTCTTGGCTGAGATTATCGAACCTTTTTTGGCTCATAAATGAGATTAAAATTGAGGAATGAAAAATTTGTAATTATTAAATTAGTTATTCTTAATTTATAAATTCAAAATCGGTTTATGTCTGCAAGACATAAAAACTTGTCTCCAAGACATAAATTAAAGTATTGCTCCGTCTCGAAACTGAGACATGCTCAAGTTGAACTTTTCGACTTCAGCATGTCTTGATTGGGAACAATTCAAGTCAAACTCAAGTCGAAGCATTTTCATTCGGGTCGCTATATATACGAGGTGTGTTCAAAGAATAAGGTGACTTTATGGTTTTCTCAAAAAATATTCATTTATTCCTCAATATTTATTTTGTCCCCTTCAAAGTAATCCCCCTCAGATATAATACACTTGTACCAACGCCTTTTCCAATCATCGAAGCACTTCTGATAATCATTTTGTGGTATAGCCTTGAGTTCTTTCAGCGATGCAGTTTTTATCTCCTCAATCGTTGAAAATCGATGTCCTTTCATGGGTCTCTTCAGTTTTGTGAAAAAGCCACGAATTGTTTTTCCAAAGTTCCGGACGTTTTTTGCGTATCGCCTCTCGCAAACGGAGCCTAACTTGAAGGTTATACTCCTTATTGACCGTACGACCTTATGGTAAGAATTCCTGATGCACTACGCCACGGTAATCAAAGAACATAGTGAGCAAAACCTTCACATTTGGCCGAATTTGACGTTCGTCTTCGACATCCTCTCGGCCTTCTTGGAACAGCTTGTACCACTTATACACACTTTTCTTACTCAGAGTAAACTCACCGTATGCAACTGTCAACATTTCAAGAGTTTTAGAGCAATGGATTCCATTTTTCACACAAAATTTAATGCAAATTCTTTGCTCCATTTTTTCGAAAGAATAAAATATCCGAGCACACCCAACCCTTCTAACCTTTTACGCCTCTGCCAGAAAAACAACACGAGCTATATAGTCAAAACTGTGAGCATATGACAGTGACGAGTGTACCAACACTATAAAACAAAAAATTTAAAACTTGAATGTACGTAGCCCGCGAAAATTGAAAAATTGAAACCCATCGAAAATATTCGGTATTGCTTCTTATGGAGGGAGGTTTGTGAATACCTGAACTTTCAAATCTACTTTTTTGACATATCTCGGTGGGTGCGTAATTTTTTTCTGTTCGTAATATCTCGAAAAGTAAAGAAGCTTTAGATTTCAACAAAATGTATCTTGCTCAAGGCCATGTAACAAGTGTACCAGGCAGTCCTGACAACAATATTTTCTACCTATATTGAAAAATAAAAGTTTAAATAATTCAGAAAAGAAATTTCGGAATATATTAATAAATATTAAAGGATTGTTTGTGACCATGCTCCGAGTTAGGAAAAGAAAAAAGTTCATTTTAAAAATAAGATTATCAACCGAAGAATTTAGGATTTACGCAGAAATTTCGTTTCTATCATTCTATGTCGGTAATCGCGCAATCTGTATTACCCACAGACCCGTAGAACTTCGAACTTGTCATGGGCATAGGAAACACGGGACTAGACATGCCATTCTAACTTGGCGAGCGGGGTTGAATCCACGGGAGGGGGGAAAATTCCATGAGTGGGGAGAGCCGCCATCTTACGATGTGCCATTTGATTATGCGCACGAGCATTTTTGCCAACAAACTGTGCATGAAAATATAAACATCTGGGCGCTGTCATGTTTGTCGCGGGACATCAAATGGTGGCGGACCTCCCCTCTCATTGCATCATCCCCGCAATGGCATGCCTAGTCTCTTGTTTCCTATGTCCATGGAACTTGTCTACTCGCTGTGATCGTGCTGCTCTGACACAGCTGATACGCATGCCAGATTCAATTTGTTTATTTGCATTTCAAGTGCAAAAATTAGTTTTTGCACTATTCGTGCACAATTTTTGTGAGCGTTTTTTTGTTGTTTTGTCCCACTTTGATAAATATAACCTTCATGACTAGCCCGTCGACAACATTGAACATTGCTTGCAGAGTTTTACAGCACGGTCGGAATATCTCCGAAATAGTAATTAAACAACATTTTTTTCACAATTATAATTATTTAGGACCAGAGATACGTTCCTTTGTTTCATCTATTTAGCGTGCTAAATTTTTTACACGCTATCTCATTCCGTGTGGATGGAAGTTGGGAAAGAAAAGTATTGACATAGCTTCCAGTTTCATTTTCTTTCAAATTTTTTTTTTTTTAATTCTCACCGAAACATAGCAGATACATTCACGTTATAGCCTCCTCTTTTATTTCCCAATCTTTCAGGGCGATACCTCATTTTCTATTAGACATACGTTGGGAGAGGAAAATTGAAGTTCAGCTTTGGTCACGTGACCTGCTCGTTACATGGCCCTAAAAACTTTTTTGATATTTAAAACAGAACAATATGATATTTGGTGTATTTATTTATTTTGTTTGTATAATAAAAACTTTGTTGATTTTCAAAATAAAAGAATTCTACATCATGTTTATTTGCTTGCGTCATTGAGACGCGTCGCTGGCCCTATTGAAGAAACTTTTATAACTATCATAACCAGACGTAAATTCTTGCATCTTTGAGAAGCGTGACTTTATTTGCTTAAGAACTTTCGAATACCATTCTTAAATAATCAATAGTCATTTAGAAAGTTAAAAAAAAAGTGACATGGTTTCTATGAAGAAAGCTTTGGTTTCAAATTGAAATATAACACTACCGTAAGTTAAAGAGTTGTTCATTATAACAAAACACATCAATTGACATTTTAGTGGGCTCTCTGATCTTCTAAAAATATTATTTTTGGTAAGACTATATAACATAAGCTTCAAAAATATTAAAAATATATCCATTTCTTTCTTTTAGAGAGAAACCTCCCTCTATGAGGGAGCCAAATTTTATAGAATTAGCACAAATAAATACATCCATACTATGCAGTGGTATCCAGTTCTGTACTACAACCCTCAGATTACAAAATCAGAGAGACAAAATAAAATGATATAATTAAGTTCACAGCAATGAGTTAATTCACAAAAGGTAAATCAGTGATCCTCTCTGATCAAATTTCAACAACCCGAACATAATTATCATGCGGGTATAATGAGAACTACAGAGATCGCTAATAAAAAAGGGGAAAAAATAAAGTTTGAAACTACATACGAACAATTTTACTGCAGTTAAAGAATAAGCGCAAAGGGGGGGGGCGGGGAACTGAAGAGCAGAATAAAAGGGAAAAAGTCGGGCTATATGGACCGCCCAGTGATACGAAGTGTTTCTATTTTTCCTGTTATTGCGGTTGATCCTCACTCTGCATACAATGTGGAACAAATATTTTAATATTGTACCCAAAGTTACGCACATAGTCCACTACTCAACTACGTTTGCACGAAAGTGGTTTCATTTTGTGCAGAAATAAAACGAGGCGCAAATGCGAGACTCGAGCAAGTTTTATAGCCTTCTGCACTGTTCTTGCTCTGCAGATATACTGCACTGGGAAGTGCATGTGTTTGCACATGCAGTTAAACTGGTCACACGTGCGAGAAAATCCAGGGATAATCTTAAGTACGGGCAACAATGTGAGAGAACCTTTTCAAGGGGAATGGTTGCACTTTACAGAGAGGGAATTTAAAGCATGGATTGTGTATACCTTTTTATTAGGGGTGAGAAAATGGAAGTATGATCCGCAATTTAGATTCAGAGATATAGTGCGACAAAAGTATGGAAATACGAAAGTAGCTGGATTTGAGTTGATATTGAGTTATGGCACATTTCGACGTTTCTTCCACTTATTCGACTTTCATTTATCTTGTCTGGATTTTTTTGTATTGCTTTAATAAAGAAAAAATAATACTTGTAGCATGAGAGCAGCCATCATCTTCTATTCTTTCAATAAAAAGTAGGGGGAACGAAATTATCAAAAATCTCGCACTCATTGTTGACTATCTGATTAGTTACTGTAAAACTGTACTGATACTGTAAAACGCAATTTCCAAATGAGGAATTTCAATTCTAAATGAATGCACAGTCAAACTCGGATATAACGCCCACCGATATATCCCTTACAGAAACTGCCGCCCCGCCGTAGGTAGGAGTTAATGGAGCTGCGGAGAGTGTGCGGTGATCACACAGACATGAGAAAATAAAAGCATTTTCGTCCGAAGCTGCACTCCATCTTGTTTGTTCCCCACCACTTCCAAACCTCAAAACCAGCGCTATTTCCGAGTTTAACTGTATTTGAATTGACAAAAGGAGTCTATTTATAACCCATTCATAGGATTATCAAGTGAGTTTCCAAATTTATTGACAGAAGAGAACATTTAAATTGTTTTTTTAATGTTAGGAATGTTTTCAAGATTTTGAAATAAAATTTGGAAGAATTTTTTAAGATGTTGAAGTTGTAGGATAACTAAATTTTCTTCTTAATATTCCCTGAAAAAGTAGCTTAAGTTTTCGTATGAGAATTTCATTTGAGAAAGTATTTAGAAAGATTTCCTCAAGTTTTGAAAAATAATGTAGAAGAATTGGAAGAAAAAATTTGCTTTTTCGCAAAATTTTACATTGTTATAAAAAATTTGGAAAAGTTTAAGTGATATTTAGAAGTTTTTAAAGGATACAAGAATGATTTTATTTAAAACAATGTGTAGTTTTTTCAACATTTCTAACGGAAAATATAGAAACTTTTAAATAATGTTCTTAAATTTTTAGCAAATAGTGAAATTGTCAGCTCAAGAGAAATATTTAGAACCACACAGTTAAATTTTTGTACCAAAATTATTGAACTTGCCACTAGAATGACGAAAGTTTCTGCCCAAAAACATGAAATTTCAATAAAACAGAAGAATTTTGAACCAAACAGTTAAATTTTTCACTAAAATAGATGAATTTTCTACGAAGCAATTGAATTTTCAATAAAAAAGTTAAGTTTTCACCAAATAGTTTATTTTTCACCAAATTTGTAATTTTTTAGCGAAAAGAGGAATTTCGGTCAAAACAGTTGAATTTTCAACCCAAAAATTTAAATTTTAAAATAAAAGTTACCTTTCTACCATATAATTAAATTTCTAACAAAAAATGAAGTTTTCAATAAAGGCTGATTTCTTAATAAATTTTTTATAAGGAACACAAAACGAAAAGTTCTTTCAAGAATAGTATATGAGTATGTTAATTTACATTTTTTAGTGAAAACAAAACAATGATCAATTTTAATTTTTATATAAAAAATTGCAATCAGTCTTTGCTATTCGATTCTCAAATTGGATACTCTAAAGTAGAAATATCTAACAGATTGTGAATCTTTTTGAAAAAGTATGTTTAAGATGTCAAAAAAATATTCACATTCTTCATAGCAAATCTTTATGGGCAATAATTTCCTTTCCATACTCACAGCTGTGAGAAATTCATATTTTATCTAAAATTCTACGTAAACTACATTTAATGTAAAATAAATATAAAGAAATTAAAAAAAGAGCGATCGTGTCTCAGATGGTATAGTAATTGACCTATGTTCCAACACTGCAGCCTTGCCAACCACGTTGGCGCCTGTTCGATTCCCAAAGCAGGAAGCGAGGCTAGACGTGCTTTATGAAAGCTTCCCGAATAAAAATGATTCGACTTAATTTCGACTTGAATTGCCCCCAATCAAGACATGCTGAAGTCGAAAAGGTCGACTTGAGCATGTCTCAGTTTTGAGACGGAGTCAGACTTCAATTTACGTCTTGGAGACAAGTTTTTATGTCTTTAAGACATAAATTTATCTCTTGAGTCATATTCTTATAACTTCAACACGCGCGGTTTATAAATTCGAGCGTATACCTGCCCTAACAAAAAGGTCATTTCTAACAGTCATAAAAGCTAATCTTTGTTAATGGTTAAACAATCTTGTATATTTTTATACATTATATATATAAAATCAAATAATTTACGGATTGTTATTCGTATTATACTTGTTGGCCGATGATACCGATAATGTTGTTTGTTTTTAGGTATTTCTAACGGCTTAGGAGATCCTTCTAGAAAGTTAAAATTTTAATTTTTTTGAAGAAAATTTTTAAGGGTTATACTCGTTCAGACCTACCGATTTTGAATTTATAAATTGAGAATAACTAATTTAATAATTACAAATTTTTCATTCCTCAATTTTAATCTCATTTATGAGCTAAAAAAGGTTCGATAATCTCAGCCAAGACAAGGCTCGTCTTAAGTCAAGTAAATGTCGTCTTAGCCAAGACAAGACTCGACTTAAGACAAGTTAACGCCGTTTTACCTATCGTAGCCATAAAATTAAGACGAAGGCCTATATATCGATTCAGTTTTGAGACGCAGCCAGACATCGATGTCTTGCAGACGAACTCAAGACATAACCAAGTCGAACTCGAGTCGAAGTATTTTTACTCAGGTTCGCTTACTTCATGCTCAAGTCGAACTTTTCGACTTAAGCATGTCTTGATTGGGGACAATTCAAGTCGAACTCAAGTCGAAGCATTTTTATTTGGGTCTACATAAAAATAGTGATAATATCTATAAAAATAATAAGCAACTGCACTCACCTCAGTGCATTTAGACGTGTATTGCTACAAGGATAAGTGTAGCACGTGGCACGGTTATCCATTAACCACGCACATTTCATATCGTCCAATTAAATCTTAACACGTGTAGAGGTTTCGCTATCAACATTATGCGAACTGGCATTAAATTCTCGTACTGTACAAGGAGGTACGAAGGTTTTATTACGAGATTCCGCTGGCTCTCGAGTGAATGCTAACGAGAAAGAGGAAAACTGGCAGGGTGCAGGTCATCAGGACGGAAAGGCTGGAGTCTCGAAATTGCAATCTCGACGGGTAATGTAAAGTCAACGGGAGGAATTTCCCGTCGACCACGCGGTTTCCTATTTTGGGTCACCTGGTGCCGCATATGAGGTTAATTTGATTTTTATCTCGCGTGATATCCGGCTGAGCTCTCTTTATCCGGCCACCCACCCACCGACCCACCGTTCTCACTTTTATGTTTGTGCCAGTGTAGCGCACTGTTGTTACGCTTTGCAAATTCTAAAGCATCTGTGCCATTCAATCTTACTCGCGAGCCAATTTACTTTAGTGCACAAGCAAATATTTCAATTTTTATGAAAGAACCAATCACTTTTGGTTTCTATTTTAATTCGCGCACCTAATTCAGATTGCACAGTACAAAATGTTTTATAAACAATAGAAAGAGGATGATTTAAAAAAAAGAATAATAATAGGAAAATATATTTTTTCAAGCGAAATAATTGTAGAAAGCGTTATAAATTAAATATTTAACGTTTTAAATTCCTTATATTTCAAGATAGCTGTATTGTCGATGATCAGACCTCTATGTAAAAATGTTTTTTTTTTTAAATTTTAAGAATCAAAAATAATAATGCTGATGATATCATTTTTCTCAATTAATTTTTTTTTTAATGTCACTTCTTACCAATTTCTCAAAATGATTGAATATAGATAATCGAGTGCTCATTCTTTACAACTTTACTGTTTCCATTCTTTTAAATAAATATGTCTGTGTCGGAAATTGTTCAAACCGTTTTTTTAAACAAAACCTTTTTGAACAAATAACTGCATTTGAAGATTATTTTTTCGCTTTCAACACTGAAAAAAAAAAATTATTTGACAAACTTTTTCCGCAAAAAATAAGCCATGATTGGATACAATTAAATCACTTCCCCAAAATTGGTCAGAAGCGACAGGAAGAACCAATTTAATTACAAAAAATATTGTTACAATACCTATTTTTCGTAACTTTTTTCTTAATATAAGAATAATTTTTTTTTGACGACATGAGAGAAAAGATGATTTAGGTTCTTATAACCATAGAAAACCTTTTTTCACAGATACCAGATTTTTAGCACAAAAGCTATCTGAACTCAAAAAATATTGCAATTTCAAAATAAAAGAAAATTTGAATTTTCTACCAAAAGAGATGAATTTTTTGCCCAAAAAGGATGAATTCCCTTCAAAAAAGATCAGTTTTTCAGCGGAAATCTTACACGTTTTAGAAAACAGTTAGCTTTTGAACACGAAAAGGTTAATATTGAACAAGGCAGTAAATATTAATTTTTAACAAAAAATTAATGTTTCATTAAATATTTTAATTCTTCACCAGGTTGTTAAATTTGCAAACCAAAAACATAAGTCTTCTACAAAAAAGAAGAATTTTCAACCAAAAAATATATATTTTCGACTAAAAAATATGATTTTTCTACTATAAAAAATGAATTTTTAATAAAAAAAGAGGAATTTAAAGAAAATAGGTAAATCCTTATCTTACAAGAATAATTTTAAACCAGAATTTAATTTTCAAACAAAAAGTATTAGCAGTCAAGGAAGTACAAAATTTCATCCAAATTGTTGCATTATCAATAAAAAAGTTAATTTTCAACCAAAAAGATGAATTTATAAAAATGCCGTTGAATCTTTCACATAAAAAGTACTTGTTGACCAACATAGATAAATTTTTGATAAAAGTGATATTTGTTCCACCATAAAAGACGAAGTGTTAATCCAAAAGGATGGATTTTTTAAAAATACTGACATCTTTCACCAAGTCTGAATAAAGTTCAACTAAAATTGTTTTCAATCAAGAAAGAACAAAACTACAACCAAACTCGTAGTTGCATTTTAAAGTCAAAAAGACCATTTTTGAACAGGACAGTTCTATGTTCAAACTGAAAATGTAAATTTTCAACAAAAAGTTATGCACGATTTCTACCAACTAGTAAAATTTCTACGAAATTGTTAGATTTTCAAATGCAGAATAATATTTTAAGATAAATAGTTCAATTTTCTAACCAAACGTTTAAATTTTCATCCAGAATTGTATTTTGCGCCGAAAAAAACGAAGTTTTAGCAACATACCAGAGTTTTGATACAAATAGTTGCCATTTTTGTTACCAAAAAAGATAAACTTTTAAACTAAAAAGACAAACGTTATAGGAGGCAAGTGCATGCTCCAAAAAATTTAACTTGTAACCTGATATTTTACTTTTCTGACAATATTTTCAATTTGTAAGCTTTCAAGACCAATTTTATAAAAAGAACTTGAATTTGTGACCTCAAAATATGAATTTGAAAAAAGGTAATTTTCTATCAAATAGTTCAACTTTCGACCAAGTAGTTTTATTTTCAACCAAACAAGATAAATTCTTAACGAAATATTGAATGGTTGGTACTTCACCGAAAAAGATTTCATTTAAAAATCAAAAACAGTTTCATTCATACAAGAAAGTTCAATTTCTTGAACAGAATAGTTGAATTTTTTGTAAAAACATAAGGTATTGAACCCAATAGTAAATTTTTTACCCAATTATTAATATTTAACCATTAATTATGTTCGCCTTTAAACCAAAAAACGAGAAAAGAGGAAAAAAGGGCAAGTTTCCTGAAAACAAGGGAAAACTAAAAATTCTTAAAAAGGAGGAATGGAGGAAAAGTATGTGAAGACTGTAGATTAAATGATCAGATATTTTTTACACTTTATTAAACCTTTGACATTATGTACTTTTACCGCAGCCACCAGGTCTTTATTTAAATTTTTGGCGTCATAAATGGCATCAAAAGTTTCCATGAAGTTTTTATTTTTAATATTGCCTGCCAAAACTGTTGGCAACAGACATATACTTAAGAAGTTCGATGTAAATGTTGAAGCTTTTGTTCCGACACAAATAGCTGATGCTTTCTAAAGTTTAAACAAGTAAATTGTGTTGTTAATAGCAACAAAAAATATTGTAGACAACATTGAATCGTCAATATATAAAAATGCATTATCACTTGTATTAGTATGATTTCGAATGAATAACATCTCATCTAGTACGACGGCTTTGATCCAAATATATAACCGAGCCAAGCGCTGCTTAACTTTGGCGATAGAACGGAAAGCTTTAAACAATTATGGTAGTTCACCATACAGTTTATTATTATCTTGCAGCAAATAATCGTCAATTTTAAATACTAATGTATGTAAAATAATTCATTCAAAGTAATTAATTGTTGGAAAATCATATCTGTTAATGTATTAGAATTATAATCGATTATTTATCTGCAGGGTCTTTAGAAATGGGGGTACAAAACGTTGCATCTGATTTTTTAAGCAGAGTAATAGTCAGCTGGGTGCAGTTGCAGAATAAGGGTGTCATCTCTGTTTTGACTAGAAAAAACATTTTTTCAGAAACAAACTGCTAGGATCAGAAGTGACGCCCCTATTCTGCAATCTAACCGTCAGCTGATTACTGCAAACTGAGGTAAACATTCCGAAGTTACAAGCCACGGAAAGTTTACCTCAGTTTGGTTTACCCACCTTGCGTTCACTCTGCTTGAACGGTTACCTGCTACAATTTCTAACCTCAGTTTTTTCTATGAGTTTTTTATCTACCATAGGGTGCTCTACCCTGCATGCTTCGAAAAGATCAACATGTTTTGACAATCTTACATTGATAATCTTCAAATAAAGGTTTAGAATCGTAAGATTTTAAGTTAAAATATTCATAATTCCATTATTTTAAATCAAAATTCTATTTCTCAAAGAATATCTTTATACTCTAATCCACATTGCTTAATAATTCAAGAATGATAAAGGTGGTAGTAACTCTGGGTTGCCTTCAATTCGTTAATCTTTTCGTAATCAATAAATGATGTAGACAGAGATGGTTTCATTGTAAATTGTGAGGTGTTAGTCACGTGGGAGGACGGAAATAGGTCTGATGAGTTTGCAGTTTGACTAAGGTATCAAACCACGTCCATTAATCATGCTCGCTTCAGGCAAACATCAACTTTAGTTTGTACGCGGGCATCCCTTCAAGGGAATCAAATTCAGGACTTCAACTCTGTGGCTTTTCGACCCTATCGCCTATCCTTTTATTTGAAATTCAGGTTAAGATTGGAAACGAGTTGAAAATTCAAAATAGTTTACTTGTCGCCATAGATTAATGGATGTCTTTATTCTATGTATCTTTAGAACACTTTTTTTATTTCTTCCATTATCTTTGAAATTCGTCCCTAAAAATGGGTGTGTTCCGAAAAGGTGGAAAGCATTGTTGCCGCTTTTCCACACAAAGAAAAAAATTGGGGTTACGAAAAGTTGGAGGTAATTTTTTCACATAGGGTAATAGGAATAATCTGCTTACACGAAATTGAGGTAAGCTTCCCGTGGTTACAGGCTATGACTTGAAGCCTCTAGCGCAATCCCCTGGAGATATCTGCGATTGAGCCCGGAAAGTTCACATCAGTTTTAATTTCAACGTCGTGTTTACCCTGCTTCACTGATTACCTGAAGTATTTCGTATCATCAGTTTTTTATGTGCAATGTTCATTGTGTAATTTGGAGGACTCGATGAAAGGAAGGTTGACAAATTCCAGATTTCACAGCAATAAATTCTTTTAAAACACGGGAAATAGGATGTAAGTAATGTATTGGTACCATAGCGGCTAATCACAAAATTTGACCTATTTTTCAATACATTTTGACGCCGTCACATCTGCCTGCATTTTGCTTTTTTCATTCTTTCTAACATGTAGATGAATAGTAGCATTTTCTAAACAAAAATTACTATAAACCAAAGAGTTTCATTTACAACAAAAAATTTGAACTTATAGGAAAAAGGGATGAATTTTCGAGCAGAAAATTTAATTTGCAATCCAAAAGAATTGATTTTTTATTTAAATAGATGGAAAAATAGATTTTCCTCCAAAACAAATTAATTTTAAACATGATAGTAGAATTTTCAAAAAAATAGTTAAATTTTGAACCAAATAGTTAAACTTTCAGCCTACAAAGATGTTTCTTAAATCAAATTGTTTAACTTTCAACTACATAATATAAATTTTGAACCGAAATCACTTAAACTAGGGCTAAGCAGCGCACCTTTGATTCTGCCTCTTGGATGAGTTTTCGAAAAAATGTAATAGTTGATATTTCTACCAATAAAGATTTTGATAATCAATCCAAACAAGTAAAGTTTTACCCAAAACGGTTAATTTATAACATGAAATGTAGTAATGAATTGATATTAATTTTTAATAAAAAATGTAAAGAAATATTTTAATTTCAAATCAAAAGCAGTTTCATTCAGCCAAAAAGACAAATTTGTAATAAAACAGTTGAATAATCAACCAAAACGATAGATGTCCAAAATTGAAAATTAATTTTCTAGAAAAATAATAATAACAACAACAAATTACAAAACATTTTCATCGCAAAGTTGTTTCTTAACCAAATGAAAAATTTGCTACCGAGAAAGTTTTCATTTTAACCCAAAAATATTAATTTTTAAACAAATGTAAATTTAAACCAAATGGTTACATTTTCTTCAAAAATAAAATAATTTCCAATCAAATAGTTAAATAATTGACGAAAATATGTAGTTAAATTGTCAATAACGAAGATTAATTTTCTACCAAAGAAGACGTATTTTCACCAAAATAGTTATATCCTCAACCAAAAGAAATTCACTTTCAGGCTATGTCAAATGATCCTAACAAATTGTGCAAGTTAGAAAAGGGGATGGACGTGTGGAATAAAAATTTAGAATGAGTAGGCAAGTTTAAAAAAAATATTTTACTAATCATCTCGAATTTCAATACGACGCGACGAGACCTTTATTATATTTGACCCAATAGTGACATTACTAAACAAAACATTTAATAGTTTAAGGTTAAATTTTTTAGCAAAAAAAAAAAATATATTTTACAACAAAGATTTGCTTTTTGAACCCAAAAGTATGAATTTTCAACCGAATAGTTGCATTGTTAAACAAAACATTTAATTTTTAACAAAAAAAAAGATACTTTTACAACAAAAGATATGCCTTTTCGTTCTAAAAGTATAGAATTTTAAACAAATGTTAATTTTGCAAACTAAAAAGATGATTCTTCTGCAAAACTAGTTCTAATAATATAAATTTCCTATTATTAGTTGCTATTGTAATAATTTAATGTTTTCGGAAAAATAATTAAGATAGAGAAAATGATATATTATTGAGACGTGAAGAAAAATATGCTTATTCTAAATCTGGGATTTATTCAGGAGCAAAAAAAAGCAATAAGTCAACCCTCTAGACTCTTGAAAGAAGCCGTACCTAATGCTCTTACTATGTAACTGTGTCGTAATCTCTTGTGGGAAGACCTATCATGACCAACTGCCTGCTTCTTTGAATTTTGAAAGATTCACAAAGGGAATTTCACGACTCTTAGAGTCACTGCAGTGATTTTTTCCGTGTACTTTTTTTAATCATGAAAGTGAATAAATATTATTAATATTTTGTAAAATATCGAACACTATATCTCAATATTTGAAATTGTAGGTTATATAGTTCAACAATTTCCATTTGAATTGAACAATTTCTGTTATCAGGGGGAATGTCACGAGTCTCAGGGCCATTGAAGTCATTGTAGTATTTTTTTACCCTTTTTTATTATTTAAATCGCCTTTTTTCTTGAAAATAGTAAAGTTTTAAATTTGTGTGAAATTTCAAAATCAGTATCCCTACAATTTAAATTGTTGGTGTTAAAGTTACAAAATTTCTACTTGAATTTCGTATGGTTCGCAAATGGAACTGCACAAGTTTAAACTTACCGCAGTCAGTTTTTGCACTAACATTTTTTTATTTTAAATAGAAATAGTTCAGCTCTAAAACCGACCACTTCAAATATTACGATAAGGAATTACGTTGCAATTACTAAATTAAAAGGGTCTTTTTCATAAATAGTAGGACTGAATTTTTATAGTTCAGATGAAGAAATACAGGGGTTTTTTAGGAATATGATGGATGGCCTGGGATGCCAGGGACCGAATTTTATGCTCTAACAGTTGCATCTATGTATTTGCGGAGTAAATATTGCGCAAAAAGTACATCCTTTTTTAGGCTTCAGTCACGCTTTTAAAGTTCCATAATTAGTAAGAACGACTTGCTATAGTCCAGATGGAGAAATAGTGGGGTTTACGGTTTGGCTGGGTGGAGGGGGATGTCAGAAACTATATTTATGCTCAGTCGTCTCCAAGTATTTGCGGAGTAAATATCGCGCAAGAAGTAAACCTATCTGTAGACTTTCGTTACGATTTCAAAATGGACCACACGCTCGAGTAGCGCTACGCGGTATAGTTTCATGTTAATCTTGGGAAGCCTGCTATTAAAGCTTTCACCATGATTAAACAGCGATAAGGAAAGGATGTAATCAGCAGATCAGCTGTTTCTCCGGCATGCATTTCATTCGCGAAATCCCCCACGACCGAGGCGGCCCTTAAAGAAATTTTTCTATTACCCAGTCTGGGCTATACAAAGTCAGTTCTACTACTTATGGAAGAGACTAATGAAAGCTGTATTTTTTATTATTAATTTAATATTAAAATCGATTTATTGCAATAATTATATTTCCTAAAAATCAAAATTTCATAAATCTTGGCATTAACCAATTTGTAACCTGATTAAGAGAATTAAGTTTACTCAGGGAATTAAAGGCGATCGAGTTTTGGAAAATCAAAGAAATTATTTATTTTGTGGCTCACGTTCGATTGGAAAAGCATGATTACGTACCGAGACGTTGATGAAAAAGTAAACAGAAAAATGGAAGTAAACCGAAAAATAAACAATAATAGAATCTAGAAAAGAGCAAGTGAGGGAACTTTGAATCCCTGGTGCAGTAAAGGGAAGAAAACCAATAGCCGACTTACGTATATCCTTCCTTGGCGAATGTACAATGTACATATATGTATATATGTATCCTATATTTTTGTACATACTTCTAGAAAATATTTTGCTTGTGTTTTCGGAAGCATTTTGTGTTAAGTCATGAGGGAGCTTTTGGTTCAAAGTTTTCCGAACGGAAAAAAGAAATTGTACTCATCAGCTTTTCTGCTGATCGCAGAAAGAAAACTTCTACTTGATTGGATTTCAGAAAAACTATGATCAAAATGATTAATTGAAAAGTTTGTAAAATAAATAAGTAAATTATTTTAACTTAGAATAACTAAGAGGGTTGCCGAAAAATTTCATTTTTAAAATTTACCTGTCTTTTCCCTGGCCAATTTTTTATTTTTCCTGACCACTAATATTTAAAGAACAACCTTTTAATCTTGAAAATTACGAATTTTCAACCAAAGAGTTGGCTATTGGACACAAGAGCGTGAGTTTCTGAAGAAAGAGGTAAAGTTTTCACAAAAAATGAATTTTCAATCCAATTTTTTCATTTCTAACCGCCACGATGAATTTTCAACTAAATGATCAAATTTTCAAAGAAAAAAAATTTAGTTTGACCTAAAAACAGTTGAATTTGCAATTAAATTATTGAATTTTAAAGAAGATAGTTAAATTTTCAACGAAATAATATAAATATTTACTAAAAAGATTATTATATCATGGTGGCGAAAGATTTTGTTTCCAAAACTTACTAATCGTTCTTTGGAAATTTGTTTATTTTACCTTTCCATTAATATTCAAAGACCAAAATTATTAATGTTGAATTCACAAATCAAGCGTTAAATTATTAAATTTTGCATTATTAAGAACCCACCAAGATGAAATTTGAATAAAATGGTTGAATTCTTTATAAGAAGAATTAAATTTCAACCAAAGGCAGTTGTTTTTGTAACTAAGCGATGAGTTCTAAAAAAAATATTTAACCAAATAGTTTAATTTTTTTCTGAAAATGTAAAAGTTTCTATTTCAATCAATAAGTTTTCTCATGATAAAATGTTACAAAGTTTTCGAAAGATGGCGCTGCAATTCAATAATAACTTAATAAGTTAAAAAATGGATTTTTTTCGTTAAAAATTCAACTGTTTGATTGAAAATTCATGCATTTACTTTGAAATTATTCTTTTTGGTAAAAAAATCAGTATTTTTTCTTTATAAAATGCAGCCTTTTTTGTTAAAAATTAAACTTTTTTGATAGTAAAATTAAAATATTAA
>NC_046658.1:91457647-91461511 GCF_010883055.1 Belonocnema kinseyi | reverse complement strand
TGAATTTAAGCTTTATTCTTTCTTTAATTATCCAAGTCAAAGTATCTGCAAATGGATTTTCTGATACTAAGAAAGTAGCTCTTTGGAGAAAGAACGATGGACAAGGTAGATTGGAATTAGTGAAAAGTCTTGTTAGATTTAAGAGCAGCTTAATCCAATAACTCGGCTTTCCTTTTGTGCGTTTCGCTTTAAGACGTCTATCAGTCGACTTTTCTAATTGAGCAGAGTAAACAGAACAACACACAAGAGGGAAGACTAATTTCAACGTTTACTAACGGAAGTCTCAGATTTCAGAGCAAAAAAATTATCTACTAATTTAACAAGATAGAATTGTTTGTTCTTAAAATCATTAATAATAATAATTAACAACTACTAATACGTCCCGCCTCAGAATAAAATTGGTTTGCAGATAGATTTTGATTTTTTTACTCTTGTTTATTTTATTATATTTTTAACTTTCAAGAAAGAAGTCCATTTTCAGCCAGGAGAGATACATTTTCAATCCAAAGGAACATATTATCAATAAAACAGTAGAATTTTTAACCAAAAAAGGTGAATTTAACCAAGAATTCAAATTTTCAACAACATGTCATTTTTTAACAAAATGATTGAATTTAGTGCTAAATAGTTAAACTTTAATCCAAAAACAACGATTTTTCTACAAAGAAATTAAATTTGCAATAAAATACATGAATTATCAATCAAATAGATTAACTTTCACCAAAAATAGATTAATTTTCTACCTAAATAAATGATTTTTTTAGCAAAATGTATCAGTTTTAAAGGTATAAAGTTGAATGTTTTAGAATACAGTTGACTTTAAAAACCTAAAAAGAAGCATTTTTAATTAAAAGAGATACATTTTAAACAAGTAAAATTTACTTTTTACCGAAATAGACGTATTTTCAACAACACACATGAATTTTCAACTTAATAAATTAATTCTCAAACTATAAGGGAATTTTTTAAACAAAATATAGAATAGTTACATTTTAAGATAAGAAATTAATTTTTAACAATAGAAAATTATTTTTCAACAGAATTGTGAATTTTTCAAATAAATAGTTTAATTTTCAATAGAAAAGCTAACTTTGAAAACAGAAGTCAATTTCATTTCTAATTGGAAAGAAAGACTTTTAATAAAAAAGATTAATTTTTTAATAAGAAATATGAATTTTCAATAAAATGATTGAAATTTCAATCAAAGAGATGAATTTTCAAGTAGAATGATGAATCTTGAGAACAAATAAATGAATTTTTAAGAAAAGTTTTCGACTTTCAACCAAAGAATTGAATTTTCGACCAAAAGTCAATTTTTCAATAAAGAAGATCAATTCTCCACATAAACAGGTAAATTATCAACAAAATACATGAATTTTAAACTAATAATTACAAACTTTCTACCAAATAGTTGAATTTCAAACTCAATAAGATCAATTTTTATTTAAAAAATTGGCAATTAAAATTTTTTGAAAAAGCAACAATGGCAGAATATTTTTAAAGTAGTTTTTCAATTTTCCAATGTCCTTTTTAATTATTATTATTATTACACCATTAAGCCATTTCCCTTTCGGGGTGGGCGTGACTCACTCAGCAGGGGAAAGGAGTATTGTGTGGAAGGGATAGAGATTTTTCAGATTGATCCAGAATTCTCGTGCTATTTAAGTAAATAACACGTTCGTTCCGCAACACTGCTCCGACCCAGGTTGCTGATCAATCTCTCTAGCAATCACCCCAAGCGAAGAACCTCCCGAAGTCGTTATGTAAGGTTCCCCACTTGGGTCCATTAATAGCCAATGTCTTTATTTCAGGCGTCATTCACTCTACTGACACTCTTTTTATTAACTATTTGCCGCCATACTTTCCTATCCTAGCATACTTCTCTAGCTTCTTTTATGTCCATGCATTTTTTCATGCAGGCTCTCGTGTTTCTGTGACTTCTGATGTCTCTTCTAAGAAGGGTCTCATTCACACATTCTAACCATTCTTTCCGCGGTCTACCTCTGGGCACGCTACCATTTACTTTACCTTGATACACTTGTTTCGTTAGTCGTTCATTTGGCATTCCCTCAACATGTCCGAACCATCTTAACCGTTTTCTTTCCCATGTGTTTACTAGCGTCTCTTCTGCACCACATTCTTTTAGAATTATCTCGTTATTTACTTTGTCCATTAGGGTTTTCCCGCTTATTATGCGCATGAATCTCATGTCAATTGCGTTAATTTTACTCTTATCTTTTTCTTGATAAGTCCATGTCTCGCTACCGTATAGTACAGTCGGTACAAATGTAGAATTATGTATTGCCATTTTAGCTTTATTTGATATATTCTTACTTCTGATATACGAACTTATCAACTTGATCAATTATCTCATCATTTAATAAAATATTGCATAGTGTTTTCTCACTTTTTCCTTCGAACACCATAGTTTTTGTTTTATTTGAGTTAATTTTGAGGCCCATGCTCTTCATGCTTGCATCTAGTTTATTCAACATTCTTCGTAGGTCTTCGATAGACTCTGCCATAACAACTTTATGATCTGCGAACGCCAACCCTCGTACCCTTACTGTTTCGAGATCCACACCCACTTCGTCAGAGAGAGCCATTCTTAAACACTTGAACATAAATAATATACATAACCATGAAGACATAACGCATCCTTGTCTAACTCCTTTAATAATATCGAAACAGTCACTCAGTTTCCCATTCACTCTTACACTCGCTTTGCTACCTGTATAAATTGTTTTTATAGCTTGTAGGATCCATCCATTGACTCCATACTCTTTCAGGACTTCCCAAAGTTTACTTCTATCTACCTTGTCAAAAGCTTTTTCTAGGTCAACAAATGCACAGAAAACTTTTTTTCCTACTCTCAATCTTTTTTCTGTTATTTGCCTTAAGCTAATATATTTTATCCGTACATGACCTTCCTGGCATAAACCCACTTTGGACTTCCCAAATCTTTGCTTCTGTTATTTTCCTTACCCTACGAATAAGTATTTTTGAATATATTTTACTTACGGTGTATAATAAGCTAATCCCTCTGTAATTATTGCACTCGCTTTATTTCCCTTTCTCTTGTATATTGGTACGATAATAGCTTCTTTTCAATCGTCTGGGACGTCTCCCATCTCGAAACATAAATTTATCAATTCGCACAGTCTAGGTGGTATGCACACGCCACCGTGTTTAAGCATTTCAGCGTTAATACCGTCTACCTCGGCAGCCTTACCGTTTTTCAAGTTCTTAATTATATCCCTAACCTCAGTGACACAGACTTTTTCAATTGAGTTTTCCATCGCATCGTGTTCAACATCGCAGTTGTGGTGTCCTATAGCTTCATCTCCGAATTGTTTCCTAAAATAGACTCTGAAAGCCTCTAATATTCCGTCTGCATCATATACCATTTCCCCCCTACTAGTTCTCATGTTGACAATTTCTGTACTTTTGTTTCCTTTCATTTTTTTATAAAGTAGTTTCCTGCTTCCTTCAAAGTCGTTTTGTATTTTTTTTATCTTATCTTCTGCTCTAATTGTATCTTTACTTTCTTTAACTAATCGTTTAAGTATCCTGTTTTCGCGTCTATAATCATTTCTACGTCTACTTCTTTCCTCATTGCTAAGACCTGTGATGTTCAAAGTTCTCTTGTACGCTTCTCTTTTTGCTTTTTGGGCAGCCTGAATTTCATCATTCCACCAAGCATCACTAGAAATTCTGCCCACAACTGCGGTACCACACGTCCAGGCGCTCTCTAAATCTTTGTTTTTATACGGTCCTCCCATGTTGCTCTATCTATGCTTTCGATTATCTTATTTTGGAAATCTATTCGCACATCCGGTTTCTGTAGGTTCTCAATTTTGATTC
>NC_046658.1:91435369-91457547 GCF_010883055.1 Belonocnema kinseyi | reverse complement strand
CATCCGCAACAACAAAGTCAATTATACTTCGGCTATTTCCTTTAGACCAGGTGTACATGTGGATCATTTTATGCCTAAACCAAGTATTTGTAATAAACAGACTCCTTTTTAAGCATAGACCAACTAGTTTATCTCCGTTATAGTTTGTTCTTGGATCTCCAAAATTACGTAATACTCTTTCTGTATCCTGATTTTGGATGCCCACCCAACCGTTCATGTCTCCTAGTAGAATTATTCTTTCCCCATGTTCGCAGATGTTTATTGTGTCATTTAAAGTATCCCAGAAGGCGTCTTTTACTCCTCTAGGATCACTATCAACCGGCGCGTAGAATGCTATAATAAATAGTCGTCTGATTGCTGCTTTTATTCTAGCCTACAGCAGTCTAGGAGACACGAAGCCATCGTCTCCGAGATGCTGCTTTGCTCTTTCATTCAAAATCAGACCTACTCCTTGTTTACCATGTCATTCACAGTCTACTCCTGACCATATTTCAAATCCGCCTTTCAACACTCCGTTTTTTATTTCTTTAGTTTCGCATCCCTTTTTCTTTGTTTCGGGCACACATAAAATATCTAGTTTCTTCACGTCCATGGTTTCACGCAATTCTTTTACCTTGAGATCATTTACTCCCCTAGTATTTCAAACACCCAGTCTCCATTCGTCGCCTGAAACATGATCTTTAGATTTTCCGTGTGCATGCCTTTTGTCATTAAAAGTTCCAGTCCTTTCCGAGGCTATTTGGTAGTTTCTATTATTCATTGTTTAGATTATACGCACAACTAACACCTTTATACAATAAGTTTATTTTCTGAGTCGAAATCATGTCAAAGTTAAGTATCAAATCGTCATATGGTGGAGATTGTAGTTTTAACGTCAGTCCCACCAAAAACTTCAGTTAATAAGGGAGGGTTGGGTTGGGTTGCCTTCAGCAGAAGTCGAATTACTTGGATAAAAATTCATTTTTTCATTAAAATACATTATTTTAGTTGAATATTTATCTATTTGGTTCAAAATTAAACTATTTTGTTGAGAATTTACTTTTATCTGTTCCACTATTCTGTTTTCTGAATGGAAATTAGTATTTTAGCTAAAGAATGAGAATTGACATTTTTAATTGAAGATAAAATAATTTGATAGAACATCCATCTTTTTGGATAGAAAATTAATCGTAGAATTGATATATTAAAGGGCTTTAGACAATTTAATTAGAAAAAGGAGTTGAATTGTATAATTTGTAAGTCGAAACGCTAAAAATTAAAAAATTTGTTTTTAGTTGAAGAATTCGGAAACTGTACAATTTCAGTTTCAAAACTTTCAAAAATAGGACAATGTCAAAACGTTAAAAATTAAATATTTTTAAATTCGTGTTTTGGAAATTTGGGATTTTAAAACTGAAAGCAGTTAATATTGAATTATTTATGATTAAAAGCGTTCAAAATAAAAAATTAAAATTCTTAAAATAAATTTAATCTTTCAAAGTCAGAGCTTCTGAAACTCTAGAATATTGAATTGTCATTACTTAATAAGATTATAATTAAAAATGAAAGAAAAAACTTCCAAACTGAATAGCAATTTTGAATAGGAAACATGAAGAATGAAAGAGCTTCTTCTTAATATCGTTTAAGCTTCAACGAATACCAACTTCATTGAAACCTATAAAACCTATAAAAAGAAGGAATTACAAATTGCCTAAATTATTCATTTACTGATGTATTGATTTCAAATAGTTTAATGCGCACGTTTTTATTTGTTTTAAACTTTTAAATTTCAAATATTCATTTAGAATTTTTTATCATTTTTTAAATATTCTATTTAAATATTTTCAATTTTAAATTATTTATTTAATTTGAATATTCAAGTAAGAAGCGGAAAATTAAATGATATCCCATTTAAAATTTAAAATTAATATAAACAATACAAAAGAAGATTACTTAAGTATGATTCCATTTTTTAAAAGTTTACAACCTCAAGTTTTTCGATTCGAAAGTGCTTCATACTTACATCTAAAATTATTAAATTCAAAACTGACTATAAAGGTCTTCAAAATGAAATTTGGAGAGAATTTATAGCTGAATGATACTGACCTTTTAAATATTTGGATTTGAATCTACAATATTGTGAGATTTAAAGTTCGAAACCTTAAAAAATTAATCTAAAATTTTAGTTCCATAGTCTTAAAGATTTACTTATTTTAGAATTTCTTATTAAAAACTATAATTTTTGAATTAAAAGGATATAAATATTGAAAAGCCGATAAACGTATTATTAATAGGCATCATATCGTGTAGTATCAACTGACATTTAAAACGACTGGATAGATTTTTTACTAAAAAATGTGATTTCTGTCCACACAAAATCACTGTTATTTTCACCGTTCAAAGTTGCAGAATTTTAAATATTGCATGAAATATTGTGAACCCTTAAAGTTTAATTATTCTATATAATTTAATAGTGATATACTTTCTAATTAGAAACTTTCAGAAATTACAAAACGCGCGAATTATGAAATACGAGAAATCTCCCGTTGCAATATTTCTCTCTCGGCTGTATCGCGGTAATCCTGATTCTCCCAAGTGGGCGACCATGTGTTGTAATTTTCTATTATTTTTAGAAAGGATTATCTGATCTTCCATCTTCATTAAGAAACATGATCTAAAAACGTTTGAGAAATACGTCTTCATATATATATGTAGATTTAAAGTATACAAAGTTCTCGGATATCCTTCGCGATTCTCGACTCACATTCGATAAGAAATTGATATAAAATGGGTATTTAAACACACACGCAAATAAAAACAGGATGATGAAATGTGAAAAGCAGTAAAAAACGAATGAATCGTGAAAACGTGAAAAACAGGTAGCTCTTCTCCTGCGAGCGAGTTCGAATTTTTTGTATCTGCATATCCTGCGTCAGGTGGATTTGAATGCTTTTATATGGATCTGAAATGCTCTTTTATATAAATATGGATTTGAATCCTGAGACTGGTGATATTTAAAACAGACGGTCCAAACCCTGATCGAGCGATTATATCCCATCTGTTAGTTATCAAAAGTTCAAATATTTGTTTTCCGAAATGGGCTTTTACAAACTTTACAATACTAAAACACGCAAATTATTGTAAGTTCGTCGTATTAAACAATTTTGTTCGCAATCTCCATGTTATAAGCCTGTAACTCCTCATGAAGAGAGAGCATTAAAAAGCCTGGTGAAATATTATTAGTCCCGAACGACTAAAATATTGAGGGTAATCTGTCTTTTTTTTGGACCTAACTCTAGTTCGTATCAAATTGTTTTCAAATTAGTCACACGTTTTCAAGGTAAAAGATATTAAGGACACCACGAATCATTTATCAGACAGCTTTATAGTCTCATATGCACTGATTTTGAATAAAATATCGTACATCACTCATGTGGTTAGACAGGTCCTCACGTTGAGCTGAATTTTTGCAAAAGGGAGACTTGAAATACAACTCGTCCAACATACAATGAGCAGCCCGTAAGGAGATGAATAACACTCCTTGGGAAGTAACATACTATTATTATTACTGTACGAACTTTTTCAGGTTATTCCGTGAATTTGAAAGCAATGAATATTCAAGGACTTTATTATTTAAAGTGGTTTTCATTCTTATGTGAAGGAAGCTTTGTCTTTTTTCAGAGGCAAAGTATTAAAGTTCAAACAAAAACAATTGCAAATTCAAACAAAAAATTGACTTTTTCTAGAAGACAGTTGAATTTCTGAAAAAAAAAGATGAAATTTTGTTTCCAAAGGACGAATTATCTGTCTAAATAGACGCATGTTCAATAAAACGATATAATTTTCGACCAAAGAAGATGCATTTCTAAAAAAGAAGTGAATATTTTTAACATCTACTTAAATTTTAAACTCAAAAAGATAACTTTTCAACCAAATGGTCAAAATTTAAAATAAACCAAATATTAAAATTTATTCAAAAACAGTTGAATTTTCAACCAAATAGTTGCATTTTAGAGACAAAAAAATTGTTTACAAGATATCTAATTCTTAGCCCAAAAAGTTAAACTTTCAACTAAAAGATATTAGTTTTTAACCAGAAATGGAAAAGTGAGTTTTTCAGTAAAAAGATTAATTTTTAATACGAACATTTTTTAATCAAGAAAAAAAATTTCATCGAACTTTCATGCAAAAAGTAAAATTTTTATAAAACCGTTGAAATTTTAAAAGGAAAATATGAATTTTGAACGAAAAAGTTCATTTTGAACCAGTTATATTCTGAAAAAAAACGAATTCTTAACATAATAATTTAATTTTAAACCAAAGAAATGAGTTTCAAACTAAAATAATGAATGTACAAGTAGATTAGTTAGATTTTCAATCAAAGAAATAAATTTTAAAAAATTCAAATCAAGAGGATTAATTTTCAACTAACAGTAGCATAATTGAAAGAAGATAAATATATAATGAATAATGTATGTAATTGTAGATATTTTAATCAACAAAGATTTTAATTTTATAATTTCTCACCCAAAGAGGAATTATTTTCAACCAATTAGTTGTATTTTTATACAAAAAGATCAGATTTTTACCAAGTTCATGCATTTTTAAACCAAAAAGGATCAATTTTAATGCTGGAATTTAGCAAGTTTTTAGTAAAAATTCGGAATTCTTTCCTGACTCCTACTAATCAATAAACTTCCGTGACTTTTCATTGATTTCAATTTTAAAATTTTTTTTTAAATTTTCTTTAAAATTTTTATTTAATATGCTAAAAATCAACTAGAAGTTAATTAGTTATTTATTCGTCAAATAAGAAATGTTATTAAAAAAATTTTAATTTTAATTTTGATAGTGTCAATTTAAAATCATGCTTTATGATTAGGTTTACGAAAAAGCTACATGTATTATTAAAATTTCAAGATACATGTAAAGTGACAGACAGTAGAATTTTAAGTTTGATCTGCACGGACACAAAAAATGCGATTATTTGATATTTTAAAAACGAGGTGTTTATATAAGTTCATGAAGCAACTTGAAATATTGATGATTCAATTTATCATAAAAATTGTAAATTTGGAAAATAATAATCATTCAGTTTTGCGTGCCATCAACTTGAAACTTGAAATGTCAAACGCTTCACTTAAAAAACGTAAGTCAGAAAAGAATGCGATTTAATTTCAAATTATAAAATTTTTAATTTATCAATTTTTAAAGTTTAATGTTATTCCATTTTAAGTTTAAGAGTTGATTTTGAAGCTGTTCAATTTTATCTGATTCTAAATTAAAATTATTGTACAATTCCTAAAGATTTTATGTTTGAAATATACAATTTAGTGAATTTTATGTTTTAACCGTGCCTTTTCAAAAAATGTCAGTTTTACATCTTTTACAATATTAAAAATTGTTCAGTTGAAACTTTAAATCTTTTTTGAATTCTTTTTCATTAAGAAATTTTTCCTACTTGACAATTTTATAGCAAATATATAACGTGCGAAAACAGCAAATAAGGAGTGAAGAATTATGCTCAATAAATCGGATTCTTTCGTATAATGTGCAATTTTATAGCGATTTATAGAATCATCGATGCCAAATGGAACGTTCACTTGATGCTTGAAGGCTCTTAGAGCAGACTTCCAATTTTCTGGCCAAATGAAGTAGAAGAAGTTTAACTGGCGAACACGGTTTACATTTTTCTTATTGGCCAGTGACCTGATTTTTACGCTTGAATAGTGAGATGTATTGAAGGTATAACACAATCGACAATCGAAATGACCAATGAAGTGTTTCATAAAAAATTACAAAAAAGGTTATAAAGTATACTAGCTTGCGAATATTCATCCCTTATTCATATACATAAAGTATCCGCAAATTTCAACTTGAATTTCCATCACTAATTTCCAATTCAAATTTCAATTTCATTCCATCCTGTTTTTTTGTCCTCGCATGATGCGTTTGATTGTCAAAATAAAAATGGAGTTATTTTCATATGAAAGAGGATTGAAAAAATTGATCACGAGCATTGTATATTTATGTAATAAACAATGAATATTTACTACATAATTTTCAGTATAGTTTTCCAATATTTTGTATAAGAAAATACAAGAAGAAATTAGCTGTTTGTATTTAATTGCATTTTTTTGTTAAATGCTGTACATTGTATGACGAAAAAGTACATGTTTTAGCAAAAAATTATAGTTTTAAAAGTGTTGTATTTTCTTGTAATATTTTTTTCCATCAGGTTGCATACAAATTCCCTGATACATCCAGATTTTCCGAACGTACTGCTTCTTCCTTTAAACGTTCAATTGAACTCAATAAAAAAATGAGTTTATATTAAAAATTGTTTATAATACAATTAACATACCAATAGGATGATCAAATTCTATTTTGAAATAGAAAATAATTCACTGTATCAGCCATACGTACCTGAAACACAAAATAAATGTACATCTTAGTATACAATATAAAGTGAAATAATAATTTTGTTTATATTGAAGACAAAAATCTAAACTTAATTTATTAAGAAAATAAGTTTGAGTTTGGGATATTCTATAATCTGAACTAATTACTTACCAGGGTGAGTATAATTTTTCTTTAATACGGAGACACTCAAGTACTAAGTATGAAATTTTTAAAACAATTCTGACTGTACAAGCATTTAAACATTTATATAATACTTTAATAATCCCTTCAATTATTACTCTGTTAATATTTAAATTGATAAATTTATTTGAAAAAAGGTAAATAAAAAAGGAATATAAATATAATCAGTATGCGAGATAATTATAAATAATGTTTTTATAGTTCTGAAAAATACCTGACTGTACTATAGTACAAGCTTTTAGAAATGTTATGATTTCTGGATATTCTTAAATATACTTTAATAATTAATCAAATAAATCATTTAATACGCAAATATCTATTTTAAAAATTTTCCATGAATTGGATAAAAAATTTAGAAATATTTTAAAATATTTTCATATGTACTTGGAATGCAAATCAATATATTAAAGTTTAAAGTAAAATATATTTTCCAGATATTAGTAACATTAACAAAAAGAAGTACGATTTGAATAAATATAAATCTAGTACTATATATTTACCTTTACAGAGAATGAAAAGACTGTTATTTAATTTAATTCTAAATTTTTCATCACAAATTTATGCACACTCGAAAAAATACCCCTGCTTTTCCCTAAATTTCCCTGACAAACGAAATTTCCTGACAATTTCAGGTTTTTCCGGTGAGTAGCCACCCTGCGAAAACGGAATTTCAGCAGCCAAAACAGGTTTTAATTAGCATATATGTACAAAAATTTAAAAGTGTAAAATTATGTAAGAAATTATTTGCATCCCCCACTCCCCCCAGTAATGTTATGTGCTAAATGAGAGCCCTCCAATTGTTCTGTTAACTTTTAAAATAATTTAAATCAATAATTCCAAGTGTAATCAGTCGCCAAATCTAGAAAATTTAGAAATTATTAATCGTAATAGAAAATTATTGAGGAAATTTTGAAAGCCCTCTGAGTAAAGAGATAACTGAATTAAAACCTTTCGTGTCAATTTTCCTGCCCACAACTAATTTTAAATAATTTATTTAATCGTATCATCTAATTATCAAGTCCATTTAGAAGCGGACCACACGCAATGACAGAGATAACTCCGTGGTTGCGAGGACATGATAAATTTATCATGCGTAATGCTAGCTCGTAATGATAATGCCAAAATTTCATAATGCTGTTGGATATTATGCCAGTGCATTAGAAATTGAGAGAGTGACGTAAAACGTTTTCCTACCACTTCCGCTTGCACGAACAGGAAGTGTCGGTCGTTGAGCTGCGTCATCCTGTCGTGTATCGTCACCACGGAAACATGGTAGGAAATCTGGTACCATTTTTCTTTTCCCTTATGGGGGGACCAGTAATAAAGTAAAGCTTTTCAGGGTGGGAAGGGATTACTTCTCATGCTATTATGCACATCATATCATTACTAGAAAGGCGACAGTGAAAACCAGTAAATTATTTTTTTATTTCTTATAACACCTTAAAATCCCTTTAAAATCTTTTATAAAATGTGAAATTTTTTGAAATCGCTAGAAATGTTCTAAACAGAATGGAAATCTCCAATAATCAGCATACATTTTTCCTTTCATAAAATTGTTTGAAACTTCCTACACGAAAGGTTTTTGAGGTCGCTGATTACGAATCTGACGAGAAAATACCAAAATTTAAAAAAGCAGATTCAATATGGTAGCCTTACAATTTACAAATCCATCCCGTGGATTGAAAACGGGTACTTAAGGTTTTTTAAGTCCTTGATTACGAATCTGAAGTCAAAATTCCAAAATTTAAAATAGCTTAAACAATACTTTTTCCTAATTTTGTGTCCATATTCGATCCGCAATTTTGAATTTTGTAATTTTAACTTCAGATTCGTAATCTTAGACTCAAAAAACCCCCGAGTGCCCATTTTTAACATCGGGATAAATTTTTTAATTTTTGGCTGCCAAATTGAATTTGCCCTTTTGAATTTTTACATTATATTCATAATCATCGAGCAAAAAAAAAGTCCAAAATTTATTTTGAAGCCGTAATCAGCGGCCAAAGAAACCTCGAAAATTCATTTTGAAGCCATGATAAAGTCCCTAGACGTTATTTTCAGCTCATTAACTATTGTTTATTGGTCACAATTACAATCAGTGGGTAAAAGGTCTGCTTTTTTAACTTTGCTTATTTATAAAATTCATTTAACTAGAAAAACAAGCTGTTTTTAAGGTTTTCTAATGTCAAATGATATTCTACAACACAAAAAGGTGTAATCTATATATAGCACTATGCCGCAAAGGGTTTAAATAAATAAGATCACTTCATTTATCTGAAAGTCTCTTAAAATCCTTTAAAATAATTGAAGACCCCCCTGAAATTCTCATAAACCTTTCAAATTCGCGCAAATCCCTTAGCATGTCTACAAATTGGTAAAAATCCTTGAAATTCTGCTAAATCTTACGAGATCCCTCTAATTTTTCTGAAATCTCGTTGGAATTCACTGAAATCATTCAAATAAGCAGGAATCTTCCCAAATCTGTCGAAATTCCTTAGAATAAAAATTTATTGAAATCCGTTAAAAATCATTAAAATCCATCAAAATTCCTCAGAATCATCGAAAACCATCTATATCTCTTAAAATTCAATACAAACCTTCTGAAATAAGTTCGATTATTTTTAAATCCCTTAATTCTTTCAATTCTATATCTCTGAAAATCCGTTAAAATCCTTTAAAATCCTCTGATTCAATAAAAATTCTTTTGAAAGCCCTTAAAATCGTTTGACGTCTCTTGATATTCTTTCAAATCTTCGATATCTCATTAAAATCCCCTGATATCCTTTGAAATTTGTGAAAATAATCTGGAATCGCGTGAAATTACTCAATAATTCTTTTAAATACAGAAATTTATTTTGAAAAAATTTTAAATACCTTAAAATCCCTTTAAACCCTTTATAACCGGTAAAACACTTGAAATCGCTGAAAATCTTAAAAGTTCATAAAAATCAATTATAAACCCTTAAAAATTCTAAAACACTTGAAATCCTTAAAATTACATTTTTTTATTTTGAAATTCACTTAAATCTTTAAAATCCGTGGGAGTCTTTTGAAATGCCGTAAAATTTCTTACAACAAAAATCCAGTAGAATCTTTAAAGAGCCATTAAAATTCCTAGAAATTTCTTAAAATTAAGGAAACCTCTTTATATCTCTTAAACTCAGTTAAAATCCTCTGAAATGCCTAGTTCTGGATATTTGAAAATCACCTTAAATTCCTTAACATCTTTGAATTCTCATAAAAATCTTCTTGATATCCTTCAAAATCCGCAAAAATACTTCGGTATCGCATAAAATCCTTTGAAATTTAGGGACTTATTTTGAAATCTCTTAAAATACCGTAAAATTTTCAAATTAGAAATTCTTGAAGTTCCGTTAAATTTGGTAAGTCCTACATAATGCTCTAAAATCGGTAAATGTACTTTAAAATTTGTTTTAATATTTTATAATTTTTTAATTAACGTAAAATCATAAACACGCTTCTTAAATTCCGTTACAACCTCTTAAAATTGAATATCACATGAAATCCTTCAAAATGTTGTAAAATGCCATGACTTATTTTTTAATATTTCAGAAATATCAAAATCAAAATCTATCCAAATCCTTTGATATCTCATGAAATCCTAACGAGTCTAGTAAGATCTTTAAAAATCTGATTAGGGTCCTTGAAATCCTTTGAAATACTAAAAAAATTTTTTAATCCCTTGACCAGTTTTAAAATTACTTAAAATCTCATAAAATTGCTAAAAAGCTGTTATAATCTCATTGAATTTTGCAAAAAAATTGGAATTCTTTGATATATTTTATTGTCCTTTCAAAATAAATTAAAATCTTTTAAAATCTGTTCAAACGCATTCAAATTATTGAAAGTCTTTCGAGTATTTTGAAATCTCGTGTATGGTTAAAATATTTGATATAATTTTAATAGATTGAGTAAAAAATATAAAATTTTAATAAATAGGGGCAGAGGGAGGGTGATAAATATCTTACAAGTACTTCCAAATTTCATACTTTACCAGTAGTTTTTTATCGTTGCTCGTTATTATGGAGATCTATTATTATTATTATTTCTAGGGTTAATGGAAAATTATTGAAAAGGGAAACATTTTAATAAGGGTTATTAGTTTATGAATGCCAGAATTTTAAAGTGCAGCATGTTTTGATATTCACACAAAATTTCTAATTTTTGAAATACAATTTTGTTAAACACTTTTCTTATTTATTAAATATTTGTCCATATGGTTAATTTTTTAATGGTCATGAACTAAAAATGTTCTATAAATTTTTTCTAGACCATAAAAAGCGTGAATTGAACACAATATATTTTTCATAAATAAAAAAGTCCAAAGTTTCAAGCCTCAAGTTCAAGCTCTGTGTAGGTCCTAAATAATCGAGGAAGTTTCGGAAACATAGAAACAATAAAATAGGACACTCCATGTGCGAATTTTGTTTTTCTGTGTAGTAATTCCTAAAACATGCAAAAAATGTCTTAACATTCATTTTTTTTTTCATATTAATGGGATTTCTTATCATAAAATTTTGTCCTACGAACGATAATTTATTTATGAAACTATCCTTTTATCAGAATGTCCTTTATATAAATTTTCGATTTCGTAACTTACTTGTTTATAAAATGAATGCTGTCTAATAATTAATTAAGTAGCACATAAAGTTCAGGTTCTAATTAAGAATTGTAAAATTAATGGGAAAGTAACTTGTTGACTTTATATAATATAGCGAGTAATAATTATAATTGGAAATTATACTGTGCCTGAAATTAAACTATGAAAGAGTTATTAATTTACATTTCATTTAAAAAAGTATAAATATATTGGATAATTACTTTACTGTATATTTTTAATTAATCCTAATAAAATTTCAGCAGCAGAAAATATATTATGAGTACATGAAGTTTGCTTGAATGAAGGATATCCAATTTCTCATTACTTTGATGAAATACATTTGACTGGTTTCAAATTTGGTGATGCGATTTCATTTTAAGTTCATTAAATCTTGGGAATTTTGATCAAAGTAAAGATAATTTGTATCTAAATATAAATTACGTTTAACTACACTTTTGTGACTGTATTAAATAAATATATTTGAAAGGAAGAAAAAATAATTAAAATCGTGCAATTAGCAGGATATTTTCTAGATATTTAGAAATGTACCTTCTCTTGAAAACAATTAATCTTTTTTATTGAAATAATTTTAATTTAATAAATTAAATACAATATAAATTGAGCATTGCAAATAATAACTTTGGATTTATAATATTACTGTAAAAAATATACATGTTTTTTATACGTCCTTGTGCTTAATGAAAAAAAAACACTTTTAACAAACAAACGAAAATATAATAGAACATTTTAGAGGCTAAAATTCTGTCAAAACTTGAGCAATATGGTAATATCTCACGAAAACAGAGGAATAATAGTAAAATAAATTATTTTTTATTACATTAATATGCTTAAGATTTAAAGGAGAGAAAAATTTTATTATCAACAAAATATTCGAACTTTCAATAAAAGACAGTTTATCTACAAAGCTGTTAAATTTCTAAACCAAACTTTTGAATTTTCAGCAAAAATATTATCTTTCAACTGAATAGTGGATTTAATAGTTGATACTTCAAGCAAAAAAGATTTCAATTTTGAATCGTAAACAGTTTAAATCAATTAAAAAATATCAAAGAGGGGAATTTTCTGTATAATATTTGAATTTTTAAGACGAAAATACGAGTTTCAAATAAAGCAGTTAATTTTCAATAAAACAGTTAAAGTTTTGAAGAGGGAAACTCATCTTGAGCAACAAAAAAATGCATTTTTTACAAAGTAGTTCAAATTTGGAGCAAGAAGCTGAATTTTCAATAAAAGAAGATAACCTCTTAACAAATTAGATAAATTTCCTACAAAATAATTCAATTTTCAACCAAAATAGATTACTTTTCAACCAAAAAATAATAGTAGACTTTTCACCTAAAAAGAATTAATTTTGACCCCAGAAAGATGACTTTCTTTACCAAAGATGAATTTTCTATCCAAAAGGACAAATTTCCTAACCAGAAAAACAAATGTTAACAAAAAAGTTGAATTCACCAAAGAAATTAAAATCCTAAACAGAATAGTTGAATCCTAAACAAAGACATATGATTTTTCACCAAACAGTATGATTTTATACCCAAAAAGATTAAATTTTGACCAAGAGATAAACTTCCAAACAAGAAAGATTTTCGAGTGATGAAAGAAAAAAACTCTCAAGCACACTACTGAATTTCCAAGCGAAAAAGACGAATTTTTTACAGAACACTTGAATTTTCAACATAAAAATATGAACTTTTCACAAAAAGGTAATCTAAAGCAGACTTTTCAATAAAAAACAAATACCTTCCAAACAAAAATAAATAGATTTTCTTATACGCTTCTATTAATTCTGTTCGCATTTAATCGCAAAAACGATAAAGAGGGAAAAAAGAAATTCTTTAAAAGGAGGGGAAATAGCGAATAGGAAAAGTCTATAAGGTTTGGATTGTAGTATTATTATCTTATTGTTAAAAAAAAAAATATATATATAAAATTAGTCTGTCGATTCAGAGAAAAATGTATTCTTCTTTTCCTTGAATGAACGTCACATAAATACACATAATTTTTTCTGTACTTGAATTTTTTATGGTACAATTTTGGTTATGTAAAAAGATTAAATACAATGATAATGAATATAGTTTTAATGAATCATTGTTTTTTGTTTAACTGAACAATAAACTAAGTACTTAAACCACCCATTGTGTAAATAACTCGATGAAAATCGGGAATGGCGGTTGCAGCTCGTTACCACTAGTGTAATTTTGTCAGTATAATTTGTCATCGTGGGGACGGAAACGTGCATGTTTCTCTCGGGGACCGGGAATAGTGGAAATTAAAAAAAAATGAAGGGAAGAAAAATACAGTGCACTGAAACGGGGTGGAGTTGGAAAAAAGCTGCTGTGAGGTGGAGTCCGGGTGATTAATTCGTTTCAGCGATGCTTGCAGAAAGCTGCTCGTCAAAGTTCTCGATAACCCGCAAAATCTCCTCATGGACCAATTTACCTACACGCAAGCTGCTTCCGACGGGACAAGCATGAAAAAAAGTTCGTGGAAAAAAAATGAAAAATGCATCGTGCTACGACCATTTTTCTTCAGCACTCGACGCCCCCACATTATTATTGGTGGAACCACAATTAATCATGTAAACATAGCCTTCTATCCTAACATATGATCGTAAAATAAATTAAGTTTTATTTTCCACGAGGAGAGATAAAAAAATATATTTTCGAAAAATTCAAAATTTAGAGAGTAAAAATAGTTGTTTTTCGATTTTAGGAAGAAAGACAAAATTAGGTTTTATCACATGAATAAAAAATAAAATAATGTTAATCAATTTTATAAGCTAATATCATTGCTCTTTATTATCATAGTTTAGGAAGTATTAATTTTAAGTATAAAAAAAGTATAACTTTCTGTTGAAACCTATAATTTTTAAACAAAAAGATGATTTTTCAACTGAAAGAATGAATCTCTAATATAAAAAAAATAGTTTTTAAGAAAGTAGTTCAACTTTCAACCAAAAAGATCAATTTTCTACCAAAAAGAAGAATCTTCAAAAAATTAAATGCATTTACAACCAAAAACATTAACATGATCAAAGAATTGAATCTTCCATTGAAATAGATGAATTTTCATCCAAAAATGGAACAGTTAAATTTTCATTCAATACCATTAATGTCTTTAGCGAAAAAAGAGAAATATTAAAAAAAAGATAAATTTTTTACTTAAATGATGAATCCTAAAATAAAGAAATTGTATTTAGCAAAGTAGGTTAACTTTGAACCAAGAAGATAAATTTTCGACCGAAAAAATAGAATCTTTAAAAAAATACATGCATTTTCATTCAAAAAGATCAATTTTAAGCCAACAATATTATATTTTTACCAGAAAAAAAAAATTTCCACAAAATACATGAATTTCGAAAAAAATACTTGAAGTTTCTACTAAAATAGATAAATTTTCAAAAAAGATGGAACAATTATATTCGTAGTAAGAATCATGAGATTCGAAACAAAAATAAGAGGAATATTCAAAGAAAGAGATGAATTATCAAATAAAATGTTTAATCTTTCAATCAAAAACTAGTTTTCAACAAAGCAGTTTAACTTTCAACTTAAAAGATCAATTTTTTACAAAAAGAGCCGAATCTCCAACAAAATCCTTTCTAGCGGAAAATGTGAGTTTCTAACAAAATTCATGAATTATCAACTAAAAGGATACAATTTTAACCAAAAACATTATTTAAGATTAAAATTGAGAAGAATCACGAATTTTTGACCAGATCAACGAGTTCTCTGCCGAATATTTATATTTTCTACTGAAATAGATCAATTTTTAATTAATAATGAAACACTCTTATTTGAAATAAATCATTAATATACGAAAAGGACAAGAATTTTCAAACAATGAGAGGCATTTTAAATTAAAATGATGATTTTTTAATATAAAAATATTTTTACAAAGTAGTTCGACTTTCAATCACGAATATAATTATTTTTGCTAAAATAGACAAATCTTCTACCAAATATATGAATTTTCAATCAAATAACTGAATTATCATCGAAAAAAAACTTTCAACTAAACATTTGCATTTGAAACCAAATAGTTGCACTTTCAAGCAAAAGATACGTTTTTTTAAAAGAAGTATTTCAATGTAATAGCTATTATTTAAAAAAAAAAGATTCAAACAATAATTTTAATCCTATATGAAAAATATGTAATCAATTTCGAAACGAACAGAAGCATACTTATTTTTAAAAAAGATAAAATTTCGACGAAAGAAGATGAATTTAAAACAAAAAGTAGATGCATTTATAACCAAATAGTTGTATTTTCAACAGAACACATTATTATAAACCAAGAAGACAAATTTTCTTTAAAAAAATTTAATTAAATAGATGAATTTCTTAGAAGACATTTCAACTTTCAACATAAAAGTTAATTTTTAATCAAGAAGGAATTTTTTTTCCAAAAATTATAAAATTTTTATTCAGGAAGATGAAAGGTAAGTTTTCAAGAAAATAATTAAATTTTCAAGAAAATATTTGCATTAATCAAATATAATAATAAATTTAATGTTAAAAATAGAATGACTTTTAAACAAAGTATTTACCGGAATAAAAATGCTTCGAATTGAGTTCGACTTGAATTGCCCACAATCAAGACATACTGAAGTCGAAAAGGTCGACTTGAGCATGCCTCAGTTTTGAGACCGATCCAGACTTCAATTTAAGTCTTGGAGACAAGTTTTTATGTCTTGAAACCATAAATTGACTCCAACACGTGCGATTTATAACTTCGAGCGTATATCTGCCCTAACAAAAAGGTTACTTCTAAAAGTCATAAAAGCTAATCTTTGTTAATGGTTAGACAATCTTGGATATTTTTATGCAATATACATATTAAATAAACTTATTTATGAATTTCTATTTGTATTATACGTGTTTGACGATAAGACCGAAAATTTTGTTTGCTTTTACGTATTTCTAACGGCTTATGAAATCCTTATAGAAAGTTATAATTTTTATTTTTTTGAAGAAAATTTTTAAGGGTTTTACTCGTTCAGGACCACCGATTCTGAAATTTTAAATTAAGAATGAATAATTTTTCATTCATCAATTTTAATCTCATTTATGAGACGAAAAAGGTTCGATAATCTCAGCCAAGACAAGGCTCGTCTTAAGTCAAGTAAACGTCGTCTTAGCCAAGACAAGGCTCGACTTAAGACGAATAAACACCGTTTTACCTGTCGTGGCCATAAAAGTAAGACGAAGGCCTATGTCTCGACTAAGTTTTGAAACGCAGTCAGAATCGATGTCTTGGAGACGAACTCAAGACATAACCAAGTCGAACTCAAGTCAAAGCATTTTTAATCGGGTAGGCTTTCAACTGAAATGATGGATTTTCTAAAAGAAAAAAAAAAGGAAAGTGATTTAACCTCGATTTAAATAATAATATTTTTTGCCAAATAGGATGAATGCTCGTGGCACTATAGTGCCATTAGGGCACCCAGCTACATTAAAAACGAAATAAAGAAAGATAAATTTGCAATGAAAAATGTGATGATCAATGTTCCTAACAAAAAAGATGACTTTTTAATAAAATTATTGAATTTTCAGCCGAATAATAAAATTCCCAACTAAGAGTGTAACCAACTGAAGGAAGCTACTGAAAAAAATAAATAAAAATACAAGGAAAATAAATTACAAACAAGAATAATATACCAAAGTAGCTTCAAAATTAATTTTCTAAATTCCCTAACTTTAGTCCGATCAATATTTCATTTTCCCTAGCCATCAATATTTAAACATCATACTCTAAATCCAGTACAATTTTTAACAAAGAATCGTTTATACAATGAATTAAACAATTTTAAATTAAGATTTACAAATTTTCTTAAGATATTATTGTGCTTATCAGCGTAATTAATAAGTGAAGCTGTCATTTTGAAAATTAATACGGTCTTTTTGATTTCTGGAAAAGTTTAATTGATCTTCGATAGGTGTAAAGATGATTTTGATGTTATGTTTATTAAATAGTTTATGAAAAAATCTGGAACTTTGTGTCTAGTCAAGTTTAATTCTCTGCTTTTTGGTATTTTGGTGTTTTTATCATACAAAAGTAATTGACTGTGACGATTGTAAATTAATTTATTGATTAATCTGATAGGAAAATCATTGATTTGAAGAGCGTTTTTGAGCACTTTTAAAAGCTTTCACGCTCTTTCGACTAGACTGTTAACGATACCAGTTTTATCAGGAAGATAAGTAATAGATTTAAAATTGTTTGTATCTATCTAACTATTTATTTTTACGAAACCAGTTCCTATAGATTGGACTAATATTGTCAGTAAGTTGTAAGTTCAAAAAGTTAATAGTTTTCGCATTTTCGTATTCTATAGTAAATTTTAATCTATTGTAATATATATTAAAAAGATCTTTGAATGATTCAATTTGGTCTCTAGAAAATAGAACCGTCAAACAACATTCAAAACTTTAGAATAAATTGTGAGAACTCGCCTTTCTTTTTCATTAAAATATGGACCAGTAATCAACATCACCAATCATTTTCAAAATAACATCTTTACTTGAAATTAACAAATTTCAAAATGTATTATCCTTTTCAGCTATTAGAAATTTCTTGACTTTTGCAAAATTCCATTCAAAATCTCTGAGTTTCCCCAACCAATAAGATTTCCTGACTTTCCTGATTTTCAGGTTTTCCCTGACATATAGCCACGTAGTGCAAAAATTAATATTCTATTGTTGACCATGCACAAAACTTGAGGACTTCAGTAGGTTTTGCCTAAGACTTTTCTAGGTATTCAAGCATTTCTAGGACGCTAAATACCCTGATTGAAGTGACTAAAGTGGTTTTTTCCTTTAAAAAATGACTTTTTCTTCCAAAATTGACTGAAAAGTGACTAAAAGTAAAAAAAGTACCTGAAGTAACTGTGTGGCTGTCCTGGATATTGTTTATGGACATTTGATGTTTTAACGAAGGATGTCTTTCAAGTACGGCAACCCGATATCTAGTTTAAGAGAACTATGGTGTCCCGTTTAATAACGTTCAACGGTAATCGCATGATCGGGTATCTAGTGTATAACTTACACCAGATTCAATCACTATCCTCGATCCTTGATATTGAAACCCGCTGAATCCTTGTTAGCCTCCTTCGAAGGACGTCTTCGTGGCATCGGATCATTAATCTCATGGTAGACACTTCCTTGTTAATAGCTGCTATAAAATATTAATATTAACCTCTACCGCTATTAATTTTCTCGACCTTATATATTAATTCAGACATTTTTCATGTCTAATAATATCATATCAATTTCTGAAAAATGTATGTTTCACGTTCTTGTAATAAAAGCAAGAGAAAGTATGATGTTTCTAGAGAAAATAAGATGACACATACTTGTCAGATTCTGATCTTGTGACATTTTTAATGTGGAATATTTTATAAATGATGTAAACAATTTTCTTTAGAAATTTTAATTTATCATTTACAGGTCTGTTAGATCCTAATTTACTTGTGAAAACACAACCCTCATGATTACAAACCTAAATGAATTTGATAAAATTCATAGAAATGAAATGTAAGACAAAAAGAATTAAGAAGAATGTTGAAGAAATAAAATAAAAAGTTCTTAAACTGAGTAGAATCAAGCGAATTTAGAACGAGGTGAATTCCAAATTGATTTAAATAATTGCAAGGAATATTTGAGAGTCTCTAAAAATATTTTAAATCCTACGAAATCTCATACTTCTTATAAAGAAGTTTTTTTTAAATCCATTACATTTTAAAACATATCGTAAAATTCTAGAAAATCTTATATTTTCTGAAAACATGGAAAGTTTATTAAAATAACTTAAGAGCTTTTATAATCTCTTTAAGTCACCTACATCCTCGAAAAGCTTATGAAATTTCCATGCATCTTTTAAAATATTCTAAACTATTTAAAATCGCTTGGAATTTCATTGAAATATAGAAAGAAATTGATAGTTTTTTAAAATCATATAAAAAGGCCATATAAAATTATATAAAAATCATATAAAATTCTTTACAGGATTTAAACTTTTCAAAAAAGCTCAATATTTCCAAGGTCAATTGTAATCTTTCTAAATTGTTGAAATCCATTGAAAATTCCTTGGAATCTTTTGAAATATCCTGAACGCTTTGGAAATATCTAGAAATATTTGAAAGTGTTTGAAATCCTTCAAAATCCTTCGAAGTTCCTCAATTATTGTGAATAAATTCTGATGCTATTTCTAGAAATCCTGAAAGGAAAATTTATAAAAAATTTTCGTGTCTTTCAAAATTCCTTAAAATCGTTCAAATGTTCAGAATTTTAATAAAATTCCTTGGAAATCCCATAAGATATACTGAAATCCGTTGAAACTTTTCAAAGCTCGTAAAAAATTCATGGAATTTTTAAAACTGTTTAAAATTATTAGAAATTCCTAAAAATCAATAAAAGACTCGGAATTCTGATAAAATCTTTGGAAATGCCTTAAGACATTCTGAAATCCATTGTTTTCTACATGGATGAAATTTGGTAAAATCTCGAAAAATCTATGGCATTTTAAAAAAATACATCAAAATCTTTGAAATCCTCTGAAATCCCTTAAAATCATTGAAATCCTTAGAATTCTCATAAAGTCGCTTAGAAATCTCTTAAAATGTTGTTAGGCTCGTATTAAGTCTATGAAATTTGTGAAAAATACCTTAAAATCTTTTAAATCCTTTGAAATCGCTTTGAATTAATAATATTTTCATAAATTTCTTAGAGTCTTTTAACATAATTCAGAAAATTCTGAAATATTAATACCTAAATTTATTAGCTGCTAGCCTATAGATTCATTTAATATAAACAAAGTGACATAAGTTATCTTTTCATTTTAAAGAAGGATTATATTGCGTTTATCTTTGAAAAGTGGATAAATAATGATTTCAAGAAAAAATTCTGGAATATTTTTAATATTGTAGCCTATTCTGAATTTGTTTCTATTATTATATTCTTCGATATTCTCAATGAATATGAAATGTTGTGGAATCACCTAGAGTGATCTGCAATTTTTTATAAATCCTCTCAAAGTTATTTATGCACTAGGAAGAAAATCTCCAAAACTTGATAAACTGGCTGTATTTTCAATTTTGATTCTTGGGTCTTCGCGATTTTTTTGTTGTACGTTTTTGTCACTAGAAAGTATTCAAGTAGCTGGAAATAATCTTTTTCTATTTGCATTTTTTAAATTTAAAAGTGAAATTTTAATTATTAATGATTTTCAGAAATTGCATTTACATTTGATGAAAATTTATAAAGTTTTGAGAAAATTTTGATTTTTGAAAATTTATTGTTGAGTACGCTAAAAATGTATTTGCCTTAAATAGATTATTATTGTTAAATTTTCATCTTTTTACGGCAGGTAACATATCGCTAGAATTGTTTTAGTTCGTACATTTCGCATATCATGTTCGTAAATTAGCACGTGCTAAATTAAAAATTCGTTATATTCAGCTTTTAAATAGATAGAATTCGTGAAAATAAAACCAAAACTCTGACGACCAAATTTGGTCAAGAAACATGAAATGTTTCTATTGTATTTTGAAAAAAGATACTCTTTGAAAAAAATTCCTATACAAGAAAAAAATTGTTGGCTATACGAATAAAATAAATAAACAAAAAAATGAAGCACTGAATATTATTTATAAATGTTTTTTATTGTGCTTTGATAATAATGAAAATAAAAAGGAGAGAAATAAAAAAAAATAAAGAAAGGGGGTTTGTTTGGTTGCGTTTCTCATTTTTCTTACCTCTTTTTTATTTTAAGCGGTTTACCAAGTTTGGTGGTCGGATTTTTAGTTTGATTTTCAGGAATTCTATACATAACTTGATTATTGGACGTTAAATAGGATTTTGAAATTTGTCTTCAATCGAATTTAAATTTCTCAAATTTTATTTCAGCCTTTTAGTCCTCATTAACCCTTAAAGGACACACTTCCAAATACACCTCCAGATATTTGGACTGAAAAAATTCATGAGTGATGTTCAAAGAATACAGAATAGTGAAAAAACATTTCCAATCCTTAGTCATAATAGAAATTTTCAAAAAAATCTTAGAAAATTAAAAAAAAAGGAAAACCCGCACATTTACAGAGACATCAAGTGCCCTTTACAGATTAAATACAAAGGACTTTCGCAGGACAGGGTCGATGGTAGCAATTTGACGGCGTGAGAAGCCGCGTTGGGGGCTAGCCGTACAACGGGGGCTGATGCAAAATTGACCCTGGCTCGTAAAATTATTATCTTCAATAAAATATAGAGAATATTTATTATTAGAACAAACTTGAACTTTACAAGATCCCTCTTTTATTTGAAGTTTATTTAGAACCAGCCATTTTATCTATATTATCATCCTTGCAATAAATTTTTCTGTACGAAGTAAAATATTCGATAAGATAGTGATTTACGTTCGTAGTATAGACTATAACCATGGAAATATTTTATACACAATGAAAAATTTTAAACACGTGGGTTTTCATGGGTTATGAGCCTTTGGCTTGAGATTCCATTTCAGGATGAAAAAAAAATTTATGGGCTCGAGAATATCTTCCTTACGACTGCTACGGCTAAGGCTCAAACCTGCGGCTTTCGAAGCTTCCGTTTTGTATGAAAAAATCGCGAATTTACTTAAAATACTAACCGCAAGTCATAAAAATCGTTTTTAACTAGATACACTTTTTCCTTGTATAATTATAAAATTTTGGGTCATGGAAGAAATTAAAAATGAGGTTGAAGTTCGACTAATTGAACTAGTGATCTGTTGGCTCATGCCATGCTATCTTTTCGGACGTTTTGGGCATAAAACGTGTGTCAGCGAAATTTTTTCCAAAACTGCTTAATTTTGAAAGTGCTTGTGAAAAATTTTCTGACCAAAAACAGCACCACAGTCATGCCTCAGCCTCCATATTCACCGGATTTGGCCCCCAGTGACTTTTTTCTTTTCCCAAAAC
>NC_046658.1:91425260-91435269 GCF_010883055.1 Belonocnema kinseyi | reverse complement strand
GAGGGGGATTACTTTGAAGGGGACAAAATAAATATTGAGGAATAAATGAATATTTTTTGAGAAAACCATAAAGTCACCTTATTTTTTGAACACACCTCGTACGTGAATTTTCAACCAAATAGTTGAGCTCCAACCTTAAAAAGGACAAATTTCGAACCGAAAATGAAAGATATACATTTTCAGTAAAAAAATTAATTAAAAGTTGTTATTTCGACCAAAAAATATTCTGAATGTTAATAAAAGTAAAGTGAAGGAAGAAAAAAAAATTCAAAACAAAAGTCTAGCAATACTGGTAGAGGAAACTTTCTACATATGTAGAATGTTAATCATCCTGGTGACTAACTCGTCTTTTGGGTTGCAAATTGAACTCTAACGTTGAAAAGTCCTTAAAAAATTTGAATACTTAGTCGAAAGTTCATGAATTTTATCAAAAGTGAATTTTTCTTAATAGAAAATTATTCGTGTGTGAAAATTAATTTCTTTAAAAAATTTTTTTTTTCAATATTGATTTTTCAACTAAAAATGTAAAAATCTTAGTTTTTGTATAAATTTTACAATAAGAATATTTTGGTTTGCTGAATCCGAATCCATAGTTGGGATGCCGAACTTGTGCTTGTTTTCTTCCGAAATTCCAAAAACATTTTTTAGATACATTTCAAAGCCACACAAAAAAGTAGGAGTTCTGATTGACCAGACTAGTCATTTCTGAAGTATTTTGAGTCACTGATTCTGAATTCAAAATTCACAGTTTAGCTCTTGTTTCCTTCCTTAACAAAAAAATGTATGACAAGTTCTTAAGTTTAGGAAATTTTGAGTTAAGAAGAGAGCAACATCTTACTTCGTAATTTCAACTTTACATTCGTATTTAGCGATCAGGAATACGTAAGGATTGACCTACATGGTTCGTCAGAAATTTTATGTTTGTTTGACTCTAAAATTTACGGAAAAGGTATTTTTTAAGGTTAGGAAGAAAATAATAGCAAACTTCGCAATTTCGAATTGGGATTTATATTCAGCTTTTATTATCAACTAAAAATGAGAAACTTTGAAGCAAAAATAGAATAATTACATTTTCAGTTCAAAAAACTAATTTAAATTAAAACAAAAAAAAACAGTTAAATTTTCAACAACAACAAAATAAATAAAATATTTTAAATCAAAAAGATAAATTTTCCACAAACAAAGAAAACTATTTTCAACAAAATACATTAATTTTCTACTAAAAAATATTAATTTTCATATGAAGCCAGAAAAGGTCAATTTTAATTAGAAACAATAAATTGTTAACCAAAAGGAAAATAACAACAATTACAACAAAATTATTCAATTCCAATAAAAGAAATTAATTTGTAACCAAAAAGATGAATTTTGAACTAATAGGATTATTTTTGTACCAAAAAGAAGAATTTCAAACAAAATAGTTCGATTTTAACTAAAACAGATACACTTTCTTATTAATATTTAATTTTTAAAGAAATAGTTATATTTCCAACCAAACAGATGAATTTTAAAACTAGAAGATTAAGTTTTGATTAAAAAATATTAAATTTATACACAAAATGGAATCTTTAGATTTTAATTTTAAAAAATAATTTGGAAAAATACTTATTGCTAACAAAAGAAATTAATTTTCACCCAGAGATCATTTTATATTTGAAAAAATTTTAATTTTAACAAAATACATAAATTTTTTACCAAATATTTGAATTTTTAAAGGAATTTTTATCATTATAGTCCAATTTTTAACAAAAAGGGTGAATTAGATATTAAGAAGAAAAATATTTTACATGATTAATCATCATCCAAAAAATGAATTCTTTACAAAGTAATTCCATTTTTAACAATTTGATTCAGTTTTTTCTGACATTTTGTGACCAGTTTCAAATTTCGTGACATTAATTCAATTTCTGGAATTCTTTTACCTGCGGCACCCCTGATACAGTTGTCTGGAATCTGCCGTTTTTTTTAGCTTTATTTAAATGCTCACTTACATCAAATTTTTTCTCGTTGAGCAGAATAAAAAGTGTGAATATATTTCAAAAGCATACGAAATCTTAAAGTTGATGGAGAATAAAGTCTAAAATAAGGATCTAAATTTCAAAAGCTTATATGCCAATTGAAGGTGCAAATTGGATCTACAAGTGGAACTCACTTTATTGAACTATAAACCTTCTTTCTTTATAAGGCAGTAGGTATTGAGTAGAGAGAGAGAGAGAGAGAGAGAGAGAGATCTAATGAAAATGGGTTCAGTAAAAATGAAAGAAAAATCGACTCGAATATTTTTTATTTTAGAACCCAGTTATGCTAACTCCGATTTATGCCCGATTGCACCATTCGCAAGCTTTTACGCATGAATGACCAGGGTTAGCCAAGGTTGTCCTTTTAGAATCACAAACCATGCACCCGTGTGCATTGCCCTTAACAGTATTTGATTCGGTCGCTTGTGAGAGAGGTCCTGAATAATTGAAATGCACATACTCATACATTGGATGCATTCTCCCACAAAGGTATAAAAGGTTTAATTATTCGCTTGCCTAAACCGCGATTTAGCCTCTTCAAATTGCTTACTATAAACGCATCCGAATTTCGAATATCGCTAATCATTTCACAAAAGTCAAGCGATAAAGGTATTAATCGATCATGAATCAGTTCAATGTTTAGCCCAAAAATTTAACATGTTAAGCCTTAGGGGAAAAAAAAGATTAAACACTTACAGTGATCACAGTACCTGTTCTCCTTAAAAGACGAAAAGGTACAAGTTTTCCAAAAATAATTGAGAAATATATGCCCAAATATAATTGATAAGTTAAATAAACATGCGAATCAGTGTTTAAGAACATATTTTCATTTTATCATATCCGCGCTCGCAAGGTCTTGACCGTCAGACACAAAAAAAAGTGACCGCTCGGAGCAATAGCGTCAGGGAAAAACAATCAACATTGACAAACCTGATCAGGAATAGTTAAAACTTCTCAATTATAATATTATTTGAAATTTTAACTCAAGTAAATCAAATAGGTTCAAAGAAGTATTAACATGTATCAAATATGGCGTCGATTAATGTCAAAAAGTTGTACCCTGTATATATTTTTTTATTCGTTGCTTCTACATTAATTTATTTTCTCTCAAATACGAAAATCCACATTTATATACCATTAAAGCTTTGCTGTATCTCGATTCTTTAGCAAATTTTTTTACTCAAATGTGCATGACATAGGATTCATTTTTTTTTACTGCAAGAGAACACAATTTTATAATGTCATTCAATGTTTGATAAGAGTACTCGAAAAGAAACATAATTTTAGACAAATTAAGTATAAGTAAAAATCTTTTTTCATTATAATTAAAAATATACTTTGGGGAAAAGTTTTAGTAATAGTTGGTTTTTATAAAAACAGTCTGGAAATTGTTATTTAAAAAAAACTAGGTTCACAGGTTTTGCTTATGTTTCAGCGAAAGTTTGTAACAACAAATATTGAAAAAAAACTAGCAAGATACCTATTTTTATATCCGTACAGTACAAATTGAGAATCAAAAGCTGCTATGGATTTTTACTAACTTATTCCTCAACATTTTCAGAAAAATCGCTAGCATTCTCATTATTTTAAAGTTTTGTAAATAATTTTCTGTCGAATTAAGAATGAAAACTAAAAGTACAATCAGATGCCAGTATACAAATTAAATTATTGTATTATTTTTAATAATGTCGCACTTTGAATATCTACCACACTCTTTGGAAGTTTGCGTCATCATTTATGAAATTGAAATATCAAAACATTTTGTCAAATTTTTAGATTAATTTTTTGTTTAATTTGATAAAATTATGTCATCTTAAGAAAAAAAAACATATTAAATCGGCAACTGATTCTGCATCGAACATGAACCGCGAACTTTTTTAATTTGGATATGGTCTCACAAGATTATGAAATTTTCAATTGAAAATAAAAGTTTACTTTTTCAATTGGAAAATTTAACAAAGTGACTTTATCAAATAATAAATGTTTCGATATTTGTAAGTCTGACTTTTAAATATTAACTTGCAAATGTCTGCAATATTCTGAATTATTCAGGTTAAAATATTAGTTTCAAAGATGTTTTTACTTTATTAAATGAGGGATTAAAGTCGCATCAACTGCAGCGGTCATCAGCAAATGCAATAGGTTTTATGAATTCTTTGCTTGTAGAAAAAGCATTGTGTCAAATAAGAAGATCAATAAATTTTTTTGTTATGATGCACTTAAAATCCAATTATTCATTTCTGAAATCTTGATTTGTAGCATTTTATTTCCACTACTTCCCAATTTCTAAACGCAAAATATTAAATAATTAATTTTCGATTATTGTTTTTTAAATTTTAAATAAATCAACTTAAAAGTCCTGAACTAAGATACATTCAATTACAAAAATCTGATATTTATCACTATTAGGATTTATAAACTAAAACAACAATTGCGAACATCGCAAATCAAAGTTTTTGAGTGTTAGGTAATTAATTTACAAATAATTAAATTCTATATGCGATGGCTTTTTATATTTGAAATTCTATTAGGTTGTCAGTGCAAAATTTGTATTACGTAACTTTATTCGTTGGGTTATTTTAAATTTTTTCACGATGAACAATGAAAGGAAGAAACTTGTTCATCTTTAAAAGTTTTACGAACTGTATTATGACTTTTCCAATAACTTTTTTTTACTGCGAAAAAGCCAATACCTCAGAAATAGTTCCAGACATCCAACAAAAACAACAGGCCATTTTGTAGAACTTTCGCAGATGAAGAATTTTTTGCTGTCTTTACTTTTTTTTGCAGGTATCTTGATTTTGGAAACTTAGTCCATATGTCTATTTCAAAGAAAAAAAACTATCGTCTGAAGTTTAAAGCTGAGATGCGTGAAAGCTTTTAGTCTTTTAAGATTTAAATCTATATGAAATCTCAATGAATTTATACCATAGCATGAAAAGCTTGTTTTATATCATTATAAACCGTTTATCTATTGAATCAGATTTTTAATAGAAATTTAGTTGTTTCTTTAAAATCGTTTCAAATTTCCAATTAAAACATTTTGAAACAAAAAGCGTTGAAAGTAAATTAATTAAAATCCGGAAGGCACCAATTTGATTTTCTTGATTAGAAGTGAAACTATTATCCCTTCTTTTTATCAAACTACTTTCAGGTAAATGGTTAATTGCTCTGATTTTTGATATTCACTAAATTCAAGATTTTAGGAAGTGTTATAAATCTTAATATTCTCTTGTTGAATTTTTGAAATTTGTAGAAATCCCTGGAATTAAAATGTAATTTATTCCGAAAAGGATTAATCATTTGAACTCCTTTTAATATAAATAATATGGAGTTAATATTTTCATTTAATTTATATAGAATAAACATTAAAATGCCTGGAGATTTTTGAAATCCCTTGAGTGCCTGGGAAATTTAATTAGATCCTTTGAATCTTGTACAGATTTTTGAAATATTTTCAAATACCTTGAAGCCTTTGGAATTCTTAAGAATCACATGAATTCAATCAAACTTCTGTTATTTTCCAAATTGCTCTAGAAATTCCTTTAAATCTTTGAAAACCCTTCAAAATTTTTTCAAATCCCTTGATCTTTTTTATATTATTTAAAATCTTTTGGAATCCATTAAAATCCCTAATGTTTTTGTATAAAGTAAAAATCATTTAAAAGATATAAATAACTTCAAATTCTTTCGATGTCATTTAAATTAAACTTATTCATTTAATTTCGTTAAAAAAAAACTATTGAAATCCATATAAATCTTTAAAACCCCTTGAAATCCTTATAAATTCAATAAAATTCTTGAAGCTTATACATTTTTTTGAAATACCTTAAAATCCTATAAAATCTTTGCATCTGATGACATTTCTTTATATTTAGTTAAAATATTTAGAAATGCTTTTGATACCCTTTCAAGCCGTAGGAATCCCTAAAAATGTGTTGATAATTTTTTTTGTATTATTTTAAAATCTTTAGAATTAAGAGACGTTAAAATCCCTTGAAATCTTTAAATTCGCTAAAAATTCATTCAAATTAATTTAAATTTAATTTATTTTCCAAAGTTCAGAAAATCCTGAACCTTATGAAATCCTTCAAAGGCAAATCCTTCTTGCAATCCCTCGAAATTTTTTAATCTTATTAAATCCTTTGGAATCCCTAAAATCCCCAGAAATGTTTGTGAATTTATAAAGTCCACTAAACACTCTCAAATTGTTTTAAAATTACTTGAGATCCATAGAAATATTTCTAAATCTCTTGAAAACCGATGAAATCTTTTAAAATTCATTAAAATATTGTAAAAAGCAAAATTGCTTGAAATAGCTTAAAATCCCTTGAAATTTTTATAATCGCTAGAAACCGCTTCAGATTGATTTAAATTACATTCAATTTATTTTTTTTAACTGTAAATAATAACAAACTCTTTTAAGTCGCCGTAAAAATATTTTTAAACCTCTTAAAAACTAATTAAATCTTATGAAATTAGTTTCAATACTTAGAAATTCTTTAATCATGTCTTGAAATACTTAAACTTCCTTAAAATCATTAAAATCTTTAGGAATCCCTTTAAATTTATTTCAATTAATATATTTCATTCTCTGAACCTAAAACAATTCAAAATTCTCTGAAATCCCCTAAAATTTGGTAAAATGTCATAAAATCGTCTCGAATTCCTTGAAATCCCCAAAAATGTTTTGAAGTTTTTAAAATCCTCTAGAGTCCCTCGAAATGTTTCGAAATAACCTGAAACCCATGAAAATATTTTTATATCACTTAAGACCCGATAAATGAACCTTTTAAAAATATCTGAAATATTTGGAGCCCCTTTCAAATCTGTGAAAATACTCTTAATTTCTTTAAAAGTGATGAATTTTAATTAGCTAGAATATTTGTGAGACCCTTTAAATCCTTGAAAATCCGTGGAATTTTCTATACATTTGTTGATAATATTCTCTGATATGATTTGATATTATTATTTAACAATTATAGTTCAAATTTCTTTAATTACGGGGAATTCCTTGAAATACCTTTAAATCTGTTGAATTTTTTGAAATCGCTAAGACTAACTTCAAATTTAATTTTTTTTTTATTTTCCATAGTTCACTATAAATATTTCTAAATCTTCGAAAATTATAAAAAATTCTTTAATAGCATTTGATGATTTGTAAATCTCTTAATATTTTTTAGAATTGCAAGAGTCCCCGGGAAAGTGTAGAAATCTTTAAAATCCTTCAAAGGAGTCTAAAGAATCTCGAAATAATTTTAAATTCTCTGAAATCCGTGATTTTTTTTTTGATCTTTCAAAACCCGGTGAAGCCTTTCAAAATTAAAATGTTGAAATCCTGTTTAATTCCCTAAAACAACCTGATATATTTACAAATTTGACAAATGCGAAATTGCTTAAAATCGATTAGATTCTCTGGAATTCTTCGAAATTGCATAAAATTAGTCAAAATCTAACGTTAAAGAAATAAATAAGTCGTTTGTACTTTCTTTATTTTTTGCATCCACTCTTTCGATATTTGAATATTCTTTATTTCTACATTTATTCATTGCAGGTAAACCTTTCTAAACTTAGACTGAAGATTGCAGGAATAACCGAAGCTTCGAAGTATAGGCCCATAATGATTTTCCTGTAATGAATTTCTTATAATTTTTGCGCGACTCAAAAAAACTCATTGTAGAAAATCATTATAAGGAAGGCAACTGAATTCAAGGATAAGTTACACGTTTTGATTGAAACTGAGACTAGGCAGCAGTATAATAAACTCCAGTTGTAGGTCGAAGGAAAAGCACGTTCTTGTCTTATCGCAATAGCAGTAACCATAAATTTTCAAAGTAAAAAAAGCAAAGAAAAACAACAGGTTACAACTGTATTACGTTCTGCTAACTCTGTCCCGCCGGCGAAAACAGGCGCACACGTTTCGGCTGGAGCGTGTGTTATCTTCTGCAAGCTAAGCGTATGGAGTGTTGCTAAAATATTATGAAAAGGGAGAGAACAGGAACAGAAACCTAGTGAGTTAGTACACACAAAAGGGATGAAAATATAGTATTTTCAGAATTTGCAAGTCATTCAAAACGAATTATGTACTCTCGGATGAAAATTTTAAACGCGATAGCTCAGGGATTAATATCCAAATATGCATTCATATGGGTGGTGTTAAAAAAGTTAATAATAGCATGTCCTTGTAATATTAAACGTTTGACTTTGGCGGAATTACTGACTTTTTAAAAGTATAAAAAAATCCTACTTCTAACGCTGTTTCAGATCTACTGATGATGATGATCTCCAAAGGAAAATTTTCAAGTCATTAAATGTTTTTTAGTTATTATTTTGAAATCTTTTAAATAGTTTGAACTCTTTTTGAAAATTTATAAATCTTTGTTTGAAATCTTTAAAAATCTTTGACATCTGATGTGCACACTTCTATGAAGTTTGCTGACTTCTTGTTAAATTTTTGAAATCTTTGAAACCTTTGTGAAATATTTTAAAAGGCTTGGAAACTTTTCGAAATGTTGAATATCTTTGTGAAATCTGGTGAAAGCTTTGTGAAACTCTTTGAAACCATTTAAAATCTTTGAAATATTTTGGAATCAGGAACACCTTTTCGATAGTTTAAAAAAGTTTTAAATCTTTTAAATCTGCTGCACACACCTTTGTTAACTCTTTTGTATCCTGGTGAAATCTTTGAAATTATTGTGAAATCTGATAATAGCCTTGACAATTTTGAGAATTGTTTTAAAATGTTTGTGAAATCTTCCCAAATCCGTCAGATCTCATAAATCTTTGTAAATATTTTGAAATTCATAAAAATGTTTTTAAATCGTTTAAATTTTTTAAATAATTACCGAAATTTCAAACGAGGATTGAAGGGTTTCAAAACATTTTAAGGATTTTAATAATTACGCTAGGATTCAAAAGATTTTACAGTGAAATCTTTTGCATCTTAGCGTAATTATTAAAATCCTTAAAATGTTTTGAAATCTTTGTCCATATTTTTAAAAAGTTTGATATAAATTTAAAATCTTCATTGGCATCTTTGTAAAGTCTTTTGAAATCGTTTGAAAGCATTAAAATATTCAAAAATCTGTGACATTCTTGTCAAATTTTGTGAAACTATTTGAAATCTTTGAAATCTGATATAAACGATGTTTGAAATGTTCTAACGCCTTTTCGATCCTTTTAAAATCTTAGAAATCTTTTAAAAGTCTTTTGAAATCTTTAAAATTATCGCAATATTTTTTTTAAATCTTGTAGAATTTTCTAAAATATTCTGAAACGTTTTCAAATCGTCTTAAATTCTTTAAAATGTTTGAATTTGAAGACATACGCCTTTGTTAAATCTTTTGTATCCTTACGGTATCTTTGAAGCCTTTGTGTAATCTTTATAATATTTCTGAATTCTTACTGAAGTCTTTGTAATTGCCGAAATCTTTTGAAACCTTCTAAATGTGATCTACACGCATTTGTGAAATCTTTTACATCGTCGTGAAACCTTTGAAATCCTTGAAAACACTGTGCAATCTTTTGAACTCCTTTTTGATATTGTTAAATATATTGTAATATTCAAAATCTTTCTCAAATATTTTTTAAGTATTTTGAAACCATTTGAAATATTCGAAATATTCTTAAATTTTGGATATTTTTATGAAATCTTTGAAAGTATTTGAAAGTATTTCGAATCTTAGTGAAATCCTTGAAATCTTTGTGAGATCTTTAAAATATTTTAGAAATCTTTTAAAATATTGAACAAATTTTTAAACAATTTGAAATCCTTCTGAAACTTTCTCAAATCTTTCAAATTATTATAAATCTGCTGAAATGTTCTAAAACATATTTTTTATTTCGTGAAATCATTTTAATCTTTATGAAGTCTTTAAAATCTTGAAAACGTTTGTGCAGTCTTCTGAAAGCCTTGACAAATCTGTGAAATATTTAAAAACCTTTGATATCACTGTGATCTTTTAAAAGATTTTGAAAGATTTTTGAATGTT